>NW_017728947.1:22880861-22912474 GCF_001723895.1 Crocodylus porosus
TGATGCTTGAAGCTAGTTGGAGTTCAGTTGCAGCCTTGGCTTTCCTGGTTTGCTCCCTGCAGGACCAGACCAGTGCAGAATAATCCTCCTTGGAGGTGAATCCCATCCTCCATCCTTTGTAGGTCTTTCTTTTTAGTGTCAGGAAATCTGCTAGATCCCTGGAAAGCTGGGAGGCTGCTGTGCCCTCTTGCTGCCTTACCTCCGAGATGGAGCAAACACTCTTCTTAAACTCCCCTCTCCCTGGAGTCACGGTCCCTTAGGATCTCACTGACAAGCCTCCTGAGCTTGTCAAAGTAGCTTTCCTGAAGTCAAGGACTTCCGTGTTGCTGATTGACTTGCCAGCTTTATGACGGATGATGAAGGTGATCAGCTCATGGTCGCTGTCACCCAGCTTCCTGTCGATCACTAGGTCACCAATTAGGTCATCCCCAGTAGCCAGTACCAGGTCAAGCAGCGCTTTACCTCTCGTTGGCCCATAGACTTTTTGAGTCAGGTAGAGGTCATCCATGCACAAGAGGAAGCTTTGCGACCACTCGGATTTTGCTGAATGATTCTCCCACAAGATGTCTGGGTAATTGAAGTCACCCATGACAACTATGGTCCTGGATCATGCGGCCTCAGCTATTGTTACAATTTACTATTTCAGTAGTACTTAATATCGGGCAAGTTGAGGGGAAGGAAGAGATGAATGTTTTGTTGAATTCAGAGGGACAAAATGGTTTGAATAAATGGTGTTAATTTTAGCAAAATTTTGGGGACACTACTAGTCAAAACAAGTGCACACTTAAACATCTGCACTGTGAAAATTAGTCCAACATTTTATGAGGTATTCTAATAAAGCCAGGGCAATTTGTAACCTGTACAAGCCAATTATCTTCATATTTTTCTCTCTCTCTTTTTTTTATTTAAAAAAGAAATTACATGGGAAATTAAATATCTGAAACTAGGTTATTCAGCATTAACTCTGTGAGATCATTCACTAAAAACCATGACATTCTGGCAGTTAACGGATTAATTGCTCCAACATTAACTTGCCTATATTACATTTATGTTGTTTAAACCACCTAACTTCTTGCTTCTCCCTCATTGCTTTATATCCTTAATTCCTCATTTGCTATCTATAATCTCAATTTAATCCATATAAACCTGTATTTTATCAACTCTTGATTGATCCATGATAACCTCCTTTACCTGGTATGATTCACTGCCATGATCTCAAATCTTCCTTTTCATGTAAGGAGGCTCAGATTTCAGTGAGGTTTAAGAAAATCCCATTCCTCTTTAATATTCATTCGTTAACATGGTGTTTTCAAATTACAGTGCAGGGGCAGTGGAGATCTGCAGACTCTAAGCAGGTCACATGGTAATGGCTCCTCTCCGTTTTGGTTCCACTTCAGCTTTTCTAGGTGTCTAGGCACTTCCTCATTAGAAAACAGAGCCTGGATACTCCTCATAGAAATAATTGTAAACAAAGTAGTGTGACAAGCTAGCCCCTAATAGTGTGCCTGTCCCTTATGGCTAAGTACAGACAGCCAAAAACCCCGAGGGTGAATTGATTCAACCTTTTTCAGGTTAGTCTAAGCTTCATAGATTGAACTGATAATCAAAAGTGATTCTGGAAATGCAGCCAGATGCCTGCAGTAGCCCAAGCCAGAAGCCGGGAGGTGCTAGAGCATGCTTCCCTGCTTGGTTGGAGCAGACAACTTGGGCCAGGCTAGCACATCCACCATATGAGGAGGGGCTTATGTTATACAAATTTCCAATTGCTCAAATCATGAGCGAGACCTTATAAGGGGGGATAAGGCAAGGTGCCACATTTATTGATTACATAAAGCAAAAACATACAAAGACATGCACTAAACACACCATTCTCACAAACACACACATGCAGACAAACAGACACACACTCTATTTAGATGTTATAGTTACCAGCTTGCTGCTCAATATTAGCCCTGGGTGGCCAGCCCAGGCTCATTGAGGGTGATGGGAGTGGGGGTGAACAGACATGCCTGTGCTCCCTGATATTGCAGAGTGTGAATTCCCTGCTCTGGCATTGCTGCATCCCACTTCTACAGGGATTTCAAATCTTTGTCTGAAGTTGAGGTACTTTTCCATCCGTATGTCTTCATACAGATATTGTTTCTTATCATTCTCTTCGTTATCTCAGCTTGAGGTCACTCCTGTCATAAAAGTCAGTCTTCCAGCCTTGAAAGTTGTTTAGGCTAAATTGCAAGACACGCAGAATTCCTCCTTTATCCTGTTGCTTAGCCTATCTCCTCTGCACCTGGTCACAGACTGGTTCTTCAGCCATCCATTAATCAGTTCACTGTCCAGTAACTTGCATATTCAGTGCCTTAGCAAACCTCCTCTTGCTTACACAGGCACACTCTAAATATTCTATACATTCTACATTCATTCAATCAATCCCACTGCTATCCTTAACATATTATAGAAAAAGTTCATGGCTTAATTACATATATAAATGATTACACATAATATATATATATATATCCATTGAACATATTACTATCACTATAATACTCTTATCGCTTAATCTAAACATAACCTATTCAAACACACACTACACTTATGGGGAGGTTCAAAGCATCTTGGGATGCTGGGGCCCTATGAATTAACTTGTGTGTGGAGGGGATCTGGGACAAAAGTTCAATAAACTGATTTACCCTAAATCAGTTAAGTCTGATACTACATCCATCCAGGTTTATCTTAAACCTGTTTCAGCCACTTTGAAAGTGGTTTATGTGCATTGAACTTCTGTTGTATTACAGATTTGAGCTGGTTTCTGATCCCTTACACTAATTTATGTGTCATTTCTCTCCCTAGCCAATGAGAGGAACTAGGAGCATCTGTCAAGGGCCTCTGTTCTTGGTAGCAACAGTTAAAGCTGCCCATTAATGTGTAAATCAGCTGTCAACAATAATAAATGAAAAGCATAAAAAGAACAGAAGAAATCCAGTAGCTGGGCAGTACACTTTACAGAAGTGAAAGGGTAAACTGGATAGGAGAGGGAGAATTGAATAGTGAAAGCAGACGGTATGATGTATACTTTTAATGAAAAAGGCAAAACATTTATCACATTCAAGACAAAATATTTGGACACCTTCCCACTAATGCTTTCCTGCTTCCTTGATATTTGTTTGTTACAAAGATATTCAATAACAAATACTTTTGTGATTGTGAAATTAGAAGGGGAGGTTTTCTTTGAGATAATATAAAACCCAGTACTGTTGGAACAAAATGGAATTATTTACAGTAATAAGGTAAAGCAAAGCACGTTCATACATGTTTACAGATCAGGGACATGATTATTAAAATGTGATATGTACTGTGGAAAAAGTATGAGAACCTACACTGTAACAGTATTGATTCTATCCACAAAGTAGAGCAGGGCTAGGCAACATTTTTTGGCCAGAGTGCTGAAAAACCAATGTCTACCTTGGTAGGTGTCAGAGTGCTGACATGCTGGATCCCAGAGCAGCTGTTTGCAGCCTTCGGGCTGCAGCTGGCCCACTATCTAGGTTCCTATACCTCAGCTATCACTGTGGTTTCCAAACACTTGCAACATGCTTACTTGTATCATGGTTAACTATAAAAGCATTATAAGGGTTTATATAATGTGGTAGACCGCAATGATTATTGCACATATGATTATTCCCTGAACCATGTATATCAAATCCACTAACCATTTGCTTTTATATTAAAAGGATTTTGATTGGCCAATTGAAGGATTGCTGATTCCAAATAGTCCCTCACTAAAGAAACCAGCCGGAATGAAATCATATTGGCTTATGCCTGTGAGACTACGGGTGTTACGCAATGGAGACATGGACAAAAGCAGGGCTGTCACCATCATTGTACCTGATCTTACAACTGTACTAAGTAGACAGTAAGGAAACAGAAGTTAATTTTAATAATGTCATAAACTTAAAAATGTCTTAAGACTTATATTTTACTTTAATTTGCGTATACCTTCAGTTAGCATACAGTGCATTGAATGTGTTACGAATAATTTAATCAGGATCCTACTCAAAAGCCACAGTAGTCTCCCAAAGCAACCACTTTTCTCATTCTCAAATAATACAGACAATTCACACTCTATTTATTAAGTAATTTACTCTAATTGCTGCTGGGAATTATTCTTTGGTCATTAATTTATGATGCATGAGCTTAAATTGTCAAAAGCTTGCTTGCCCATAGTCTATTGCTGGCAGTACAATATGTTATTATGCGAAGGAACCTGATTCAGAGGCAGCTTCTTGACATCACTTCTTTCTTGTGAAGTTAGTGTACACCCTGAGCTGATATATTTTCTGATAAACAAGGTAAAAACCACACAAGGTGAAAACTAACATGCTGTTTTAGGTCTTCTGTATTATGATGGACAGGGCACATTGACACATGTATTTATTCCAGCCTAGATTTGCTGTGTCATCTTTAGGCTGCATGTGCTTTTCTGCAACAGCCTGGGGCTAGCTGGGAACTGTCCCAGTCAGGGGCAGCTCCCAGTCAGCTCCAGGCTGGGCAAGGAACTGTTCCCATGCAGGGAGCTCCCAGCCCCTGCTCTGCAATCACAGTTGCAATCATGGAGTGGGGGTTGGGGAGCTTGTTCCACACCCAGCTCCCTAGCCCCTGCCAGCAGAGAGCTCCCAGCACTGGCTCCATGACTGAGGGGATGCCACTGGGAGATGCTTATCTTCCAGCCTGAGCTCTGCAGTCATAGGGGCTGGGCTGGGAGATAGGCATCTCCCAGTGATGGCCCTGTCCTCAGGGAGCTGCTGCTGGGAGATAAGGGTCTCCCAGCCCGAGTCCCATGACCCCAGAGCTCAGGCTGGGAGATAAGTATTATTTCCCATTAAGTGTCTCATATAGCCGCACCCACAGTGTAGCACTGATACAGACAGAGATTAAAATCCTGTTTGTCAAAGAGACAAGATAGAGTGGGAAGTGAAGGTTCTCCATCTCAGTCTGCCACAAGTCTGCTGAAACTGTTGTCCAAGAGACCCATTGTGAAAATGTCTTTAATACACTGACATTGATCAGCTTAGAAATGACTAAAACTTATAGTGAATTTTCAACAGAATAGTCACTGAATGACAGAATTTGAACCACTTGCTTTAAAATAATGCCTGTTTCCTTCTAATGATATTGTAATACAGGGGTGGCAGATGGTAAGGGGACAGCCTGTGTGTGTGGCACATGGAGGACCAAAGGAGCGGGTAGGCAGCACAGTGGCAAATAGGGCAGGAAGTAATAACAGAGCTGCACACTGAGCAGGAGGCACAGGGCAGGAAGCAGTAAGCAAAGCAGCAGATCAGGAAAGCAGGACAGGGCAGGGATTGGGCAGTGGGAGAGTAGTAGAGTGAAATTAGGGGAGAGTATGGGGCTAATTTATGGCACACCTGCCAAAAAAATTGCCCCCTTCTGTTCTGCTAAATCATTCTGCATGTTTTGGTATTTTAAAGACCATATGACAATGACCCTATATTAGTAAAGTGAGAAAGTTTAAGGAGTTAACAGAGGTCTGTAATTAAGGGTTTTGTCATGATCAGGTTTGAATGGAACCCAACGTGGAAGAGATTTGAATGCTTGTGAGTATTGGTAAAAATATAGGAAGTCCTCGGACTTAGGGCACAACCGGTTCCTGAAAACTGCATCTTACGTTGAAACATTGTAACTCAGAACCAATTTTCTCATAAATGTGGGATTTGTTCCTGAACCGAGGCCCAATACCCTATTTTCACCAAAATAACCCAGAATTTTGTACTCGATTAATTATAGATGAGTAATATAGCCACATTAATATGTTCATATTGTAAGTAGCACTCATATTGATTTGGAAGGACTTCTTTGAGGTGACTTTGCTGGACTTTTTGAAAGGTTCTTGGTTGGACTTTTGGAAGGGTTCTTGGCTGGAGTCTTCTCAGGAGACTTGGCTTTAGGTTTTTCTGGAGTCTTGTCTGCTTTCTTAAAGAAAGTGTCCAAGCAAGTTTGGACAGATGTTCTCCAGGGAGATGAGTGATGCAACAAACTTGTTCACTGGTGTGGCATCACATCTGATCAAGTGCTGTAAAGTTTAAACTGATGTCTCCAGCTCCTGTTACTTCCCCTGCTTGTCTCCAGCCTTGGGGGAGCAGGGGAAAGAGCAGGGGGCTGGAAACAGCAGGGGAATGTCTTCAGGGGCAGTCTTCAGCCTCCTGCTCCCTCCTGAGGCTGGAAACAAGCAGGGGAAGGAGCAGGGGGCTGGAGACCAGCAGGAGGCTGGAGACAAGCCCTTGGAGATAAACTGGAGACTTCCCTTGCTCTCTCCAGCCTCCTGCTCATTCTCTGCTACTGCTGGTGAGTGTGGGGGGCTGGGAAAGCAAGCGGGGAGTTGGGGGAATGAATGGAGAGTGGGGGGAATGAGCTGGAGGGGGGTAATGAACAGGGGAAGGGGGAATGAGTGGGGAGCAGGGGAATAAATGGGAAGCAGGGGGAATGAACAGGGGGCAGGGGGAATGAATGATGGATGGGGGGAATGAATGGGGAGCAGGGGAACCAACTGGGGTGGGGAGAATGAGCCTCCTGTTCTTTCTCCTATTCTCTCCAACCTCCCGCTTGTTCTCCTGCTCATCCCCAGCCTCCACTCTGTATGCGGTTGCCACTTGCTGCCCCCCCACCCCCTGCAACGCCAGTGGTGTCTGCGGGCAGTCAGCAATTGCTGCTGGCCACTGCTGTTGCTGCTGGTGGTGTCTGTGGGTGCCTGCCACTCACCACTTCTTCCCCTGCTGCCGACAGTGCTGGTGGCATCTGCAGGAGCTCCCTGCTTACCACTACCACCACAGTTCCACCGCCACCAGAGCCGTCGTGCCCTGCCAGCCACCAGGGGCATGCGGCATTCATGCAGGGGACCCTCCTAACAGCCTCCACACCCACAGTCCCACCACACTTACCCACACAGTGACTCACATCCCTTCACACCCACCCAAATCCCCCCAACTCCCTTCCCACCCCCTCCTGCATACCCCACATCTCCCCATCACACACCTACCATGTGATAAGGAAATCCAAAGCAAACATTAAAACATATAGATATTTAGGATTTATTTTATTATGATACTAGAGATACTGATAGGCTTCCAAATTTCTTTAACATTGTAAATATAACAATAAAACATTGCCCATCAGTTCAATCCCCCTTTCCCTTTCTCTTTTGTTCTAATTGTGGAAGAATGTAGATTTTGGGGTACTTTAAAAAGTGAATTTGGGATGCTGCTTGAGCAGTCTAGCTGACACAAGGGGCTAGTGTCCCCAGATACCAATTTCCTGGGCTCCAGAAGCTCCTGAGGTCAACTAACCCTGAGTTACTGGTCAGGGCAGGTTTTTGTACTGCTGGGGCCAAAACAGGGCAGCTTTTTGTCTTGCTGGGGACAGCACAGGTGCTGGCCCCAGGCTGTAGCTCGCCCTGGCTGCAGATCTGGGAGGAGCTGGGCAGGGTTATTTTGCCCCAAATGGCACAATTTGCTCCACAACAAAATGCATATCTGAGCACGTGTGCTGAGGCAAAAAGCCCAGGCTCAAATTCGTACCACTTTTATTTGAGCTGCTGCAAGTGCACGTGCTTGAATGTGTGGACGTTCCCATAAAGTTGAAACAGGGTGTCAATTTATAAACGTTGTAAGTGCGATATGTTGCAACTCGAAACGTTGTAAGTTGAGGACTGCCTGTACCTGACTTTAAAATATATAGCTATTTAATTGTGGGATAATTGCTCCTATTGGCATTTACTACAGTTAGCTCTCTAACACAGTAAATGGTTTAATAATGATCATAGGTCATATCAATGAAATCTGCAATTGGCTATTCAAAATATTATTTATCACTGAAATGATTATTCAAAATACTCTCAAGCAAAATATTGAAAAAAATGTTGTTTATACATACATGAATCATTTCTATTGTTTAAAATATTCTGTATTTAAAAAAAGGGAGCATTTGCCATTTCATGTGACAAAGATAGTAATTCATATATCATTGTAAAGCTTTGGTGTAAAGAATAAGTTAAATACATTGTTTTTCATATTGTTAGCAGAGATGTTACCTTTTGACCTTTCTTTTGAGGTTTTTAGAATATTTGATGCTTCTGATAATAGTTTAATATTACTTTTTCACATTGATTAAATACACTTCATACATCATTGAACAATGAGTAACATTCAGATAGGCTGTCCACTGAGATGCCTGCAAAAATGATAAAGTAAAAAATTAATTTTCAAAGTAAAGTCAAGCCTGAAATTGAAATCTTTGACGCATACATTTCATAATTAGTTCATTCTGCTAGATCTAAAATGTGAGTATAGTGCTCTTAAAATAATTCAGATCTTTTTACATGGAGAGTTAATGACTAGCCCTAACTTTCCCACCTTTTTTATTTCTATCTGCTCTGAAATTACAGTGCTTACTTTTTTTAAACATTGTTGAATTTCCTTCTCAACAAGGTAATTTAGAATAGGAAGCTTTTTTTCTGTTTTCTGTTGGTCTCACAGCTACGTAAATCACTGAGATTATTCACAAATTCAGGATAAAGAATGCACAGAATTATTTGTAGGACTGGGGCTGTACTTGTCTCATAATATATTACACCATTCTGAAACTTGGTGTATTGTCCCTCCCTCCCTGAGACAATTTTCATATACATTTGGGCTGGAAGGGACTGCGGAGGATCATCAATATTAGATAACACCTCATAAATATTTTGAAAAGGCTTTCTGCCAAACATTTACATGTAATGCATATTTAAATAAAAATGTTGTGAGTGACAAACTGAAGAAGGGTACATTTTCCAGTTTGAGGAAACAAATCAGGATAAGCTCTTTCTGAGATTCTCCCCCTGCCTGCCAGTGGCTAAAAACCGTGTCTCTCCTTCTGCATTGTTCTTTCTAACCAATTCACGAACTGCCAGGGCTCTGGAAATCTGAACTTACAGGAATTAATTAATGTTGTAGGCTTTAAAAGTTAATATCTCACAAGACAAGGAAGTGAAAACTCACGGTTTACTGGTATGGTCATTGTCTTACAATCAACTCTGGGAATTTCAGATAGGTGATTTGGGATGTCAGGGTTACAAATACTGTATATAAGCAATGGATGGAAGCAAAGGAATTAACTTTCCAGAATAGGGGCTTGTCTTTTTACATTTAGGTTAAAGCCTGTGTACAGTTTGTGATAATTTACAAGTAATAAGGTTACTGAATATTTGAAGCTTAACACAGAATTTCATTACTGTTATGCTTTCATTATGAATCAAACATGGTATTACTTACATGTATTATTGCTGGTTTAGCAAATATATATGACTGTCTTATGAGTGATATGTGATCTGCGTTGCTTTCCTTCAAAGGAGCCTCCATTTATAAGGAAATGTTCAGAATTACTTTTATTGTCTGCTACTTTATTTGCCACAGCTTAGCTTACAGCATTCATTTACACACACAAATAGTGTGGACCACATTATTTATTTGTTTGTTTAACCATTTTGTTTGGCAACAAGAAAATGAATATCCTGTGTTGCATATTTCATCACTTACCAGTACCAACCACACCAGTGTTTCTATAGGGACACTGCAGGAATTTCCTACATTTGGAATAGGAAATAGTAATTTGGTTTTCATGGCTTTGGTTTTCATGGTGTGGTAATTTGGTAAATGTTCGTATTTTAATTATGATAGCTGTTGGTCCTATATGCTGTATAGTTTATCAGAAATGCTCATAGACATTCTTCTTGAACTTTCTGGGCATACCCAGATGAGCATGGATATGTGTATGTAGCACTGCAGACCCATCTGTGGTGCCACACACCACACGTTGCAGGTGTTTCCCACATTGCTACTTTGTAGTGCATGTGGGTTTTCTGACCCTGGGAGATTCCACGGTCAAAAAAACCCACACCAAAAGAAGTGGGGCAGTGCACATAATGGCAGTGTACACCACCCAAAACCAGAGCCTGGCTGGCCAGAGCCACACTCTAGCTGCTGGCCAGGTTTCCTGCTGCAGGAGTTTTGCAGCTGCAGCTCCTGGAGGCCCCCAGGACCCCAGGTAAGGCTATTGGGGCCAGCACAGTTGCTGGACCCAGCTTCTCTTACCCCACCTGGGGTAACCTGCCATGTGCCAGAGTTTGCATGGCATGGATGTTCCTCACAGACAATTAGCAGCAGCACGAGGTGTGGTGCTGCTACGTGTCCCCAGGGAAACACACGTTCCCGCTTATCTGGATGTGCCCTCTGACTTTTATTTTCAAACATGGATGCTAAATTCAAATGGGAGGAGATATTTTTGTTTTTTGTAAAAATATATGTCTCTCTATATACATAAGGTTATATATATCTACACTCTAACTATTACACCAGAAAAAGATAAAACTTTTCCCGTTACAAAAACCGCATCCGCGCACCTGTGCACCCATACAAAGGCCCACTGCCCAAGCATGTGCTGCTCTGGGTTTTTTTCCTGTGGTTTTTATTTACCCCTGGATATCCAGGGGTTAAAAAAAAAATGCAGAAAAAAACCCAGAGCAGCACATGCTCGAGCAGCATGCACTGCTAAAAAGTGGAGCTGGGTTGTTTGGAGCTGTGCTGTGGCTGTTGGTTAGGCTCTGCCCAGCAGGATTGCTATGGCTGCAGCTCCAGAAGGCTCCCAGGACCTCAGGTAAGACTACTAGAGTGGATGTAGTAGTCCATTCATGATCCTGCATAGACTTCATTTTTGGATCTGTAGACTGAAACGTTCAAACAGCAGAGAGAATACTGCCAATGTAAGAAAAGATTGTAAAATTTGTGAATTGGTACAGGAAGCAGACAATAGCCACAACAGAGTTGGTGAACCATAAAAAAAATTAAGGTCTGTATCAGGGAAAACAGACTGTATCCTCAGTGGGGAGGTTTACCAGGACTTCAGTTGGCTGCTAGCACATCCTGGTACGTGTGCTCCATTACAGCTGGGGATTGTGTAGAGCAGGTGAATGCTCCAGATAAACATGTTGCAGGGAAGAAAGCAAATGGCAGATCAGGTGGGAGAATCAGTTTACCAGAACAGTTTGTGGGAAGCCAGAGAAACTCCTATACCAGCTGGGTGCTAAAAGCCAACTCACACTAGAAGTGGTTCTTTGCCAAGTATAGGCCAGGACCTAGAGGAAGGGTGGAGGAAGAGTATGGAAAGCTGTAGTGAGCTTTCATGCAGCGTTGTAGAAGGCAAGAAACTTACTAGTCTTGCAACAACTGGAACTCTCAGCAGAAGAAACCTTGTGTTTGCATTTGAGTAAACTGGGGTGGTATTGCTGGCAAGACACAAGAGAACTAGGTAAGGAGCAGATAATGGGTTTATGGAAAAAAGAAAAATGGAGATACCTAGTACATCTAGGAAGGTGAAAAGATGATGAGGCCTGGAAGGCAGTGAAGTTGTAGCCACAGGCCATGGATTGGCTAGGAAAAGGCATGATAGGGGTTAAAACAAAACATATATGGGATAAAGGGCAATAGGTGTTAATAGACAAGTTTGGAAGGCAACAGGATATAATGCAGTATTAAGGAACAAAAGCGCCCAGGCCCCTGGATTAATGGGAATTTGGGGAAGGAGGGAATCATTGGACAATGTGGGCACAGTGACACATTCATTTATGTGCAGTAGTTATTGTACATTTGGTTTAGTACTTGCATAATGAAGTACTAACTAAATGTACAGTAACACCAGTTAGGCTAGGGACAGAAGTTACACATCAACTGGTTTAAGTGATCAGAAACCGGTTTAAATCTGTAACAGAATATAAGTTCCGTGCACATAAGCCAGTTTCAAAATGGCTGGAACCAGTTTGAGATAAACTTGGTTGAATGTGGTATCAGACTTAACTGATTGAGCTGAAACTAGTTTATACAACTTCTGTCCCAGACCCCTTCCTGGGTTAAGATAAACTAGAGTCCCCCAGCATCCCAGCATGCTCTCTGGACTGTGCTCTCTGCTCCAGTGGAGCAGGGCTGGCCCCACCCCTCTGCTCTCTAGCCGGAGCAGGAACAGGCAGGGGCAGGGGCCTGGCCAGATGTTGGAGGGCCTGACCAGCCCCAGCATAGCTTGGAGTGAACTGGCCAGGGAGGGGATTTACTCCCTCCCTGTCCTACTGGCACAGACCCAAGGCAGAGTCTGCCAGGTGCTCCCACAGTGAGGGGGCATGGCCCTGATGGGGCAGCAGCCCCTGTCCTGGTGTCTGAGGAGCACAAGACTCTTTTTGGTGGGGAGGGAGGGGGACACGCTTCAGGTAGAGGGGCCACTGTGGGTCAGGCAGAGCTGCTGCAGACTGCACAGGGTGAGCAGAGGTGGGGGCACTGGGGGGACTTCTGGGGGTTGTGGCCCCCTCTGAGTCCCAGTGCCACCGCTTGCCCCACACAGTCTATAGCAGCTCTGACCCCCTGCTTGCAGCCCCTCTGCTGGGAAGAGGCTTATGCTCCTCAGACACCAGGACAGGGGCTGCTGTCCCGTCAGGGCTCTGCCCCCTTGCTTCTCCAGCAGCAGGGTCAGGGGCTCGGGCAGAGACTGGCCAGCAGGGCCCCTTAGGCAATGGGGCAGGGAGAGGCACTATTCCCCATTCCCTCTGGCATCTGGCAAAAGGGAAAGGAGGGGGCTTATTGTGCTGCTTGCCTCATGCAGGGAGTGAGTGGTGGCAGCAGCAGCTGGGGTGGGCAGACTTGGGTTGGAGTCCCCCGGGGGCAGTACGGGTAGAGGGGTAACCCCCTTCCCTGCCTCAGGGGGCCATTCTGGCTGGTGTTTGGCTGTACCCCAGCCCCACCACAGCAGCAGCAAAGTGGGGAGCGCCTGGCAGACCCCAGCTCAGGTCCATGCTGGTGGGGACAGGGATGGGGGAAATGAAACACCACCCCCCCTGGTTCCTGGCTTGAGCCACTGCAGGTGCCTGCATTTTGTGAATTTCTATTCACTTGCAAATTGGTTCAATCTAGCCAGGTTAGACTAACCTGCAAAGATTGAATCAATTCAGGTTCTGGCTTTTTGAATGTCTGTCACTAGCCCAACTGTGCAGTAGTGCCAGTGCATGGTTTTTTTGTGACACTTACTACACAGTAACCTAATATTACTGAGCAGTAGTACATTAGCATGGTTTTTGCTCAGCATGGTACTGTGCAGTGTTATTAGGCTACTTCGCATTAAGCATCTCATGTAGACATGCCCTGTATAAATGTTTTGTGTTTTTGATTGGATTTATTTGTCACAAGTTTTGGAAGTGATGGAAGCAGGTTTCTAAGTTTTGACATCTTATTGTTTTTTTGGCCTGTAGTTGATGAAGTTTTCTTTTGTATTGCAATATAAGCTGATGGAAGCAGGTTTTTAAGTTTTTGATATTTTCATCATAAAAATAATCAAAAGGTTCATATCAGTATGTTTGCCCAGTATGGGCCATGTGTTTTATAGTCATGCTCAGTGTTGGCTTCATTTAATTATCTTCATAGTTGGTTTCCATTACTGAGCACATGCCGCTTTTGGCAGCAGTCTAATGATAAACAGTGTATTTAATGAGGTTTCCTTGTATGTGATTGTACGTCTCAAATGTCCCCAGATTCCATTAGGTAAAAAGCTTTGTATTTGATTGACAGCCATTGATAAAAATCAACTTTTCACAAGTGTATGATTGAAAATCCCTTAAATTTTGCTAAATTATATATAGAGGGGATTTTTGTTTTGTTTTGTGTGTTGCATGAAAATGCATAAGTGGATGACTTGATAATTTTGAGACTGCACTTATTTAACTGATAGTTTATGTGCTGTATCAATCAAAATGGTATTCATTTGCTTTAGAAATATTAATGCAAAGAAGAGACAGAAAACAAAGGAGAACCAGAAAATGCATCCTGATGAAGACTCTGGAATGGATATATATAGAATAGAATTCCAGCATTTCTTAGAAAGGTAAAAATTCAAATGCAGTTTTTGTTTTCCAATCATAAATTTATCCAGGCATACTGTATATCTAGAAATGACATCACTTAACAGTCTGATGTTACATTAGTTTAGCTTTGAAAATATTCTTTGTAACTTAATCAAAAAAAGTCTAGGCTTTAATGGTTTACAGTGTCAGTAAAATAGTGCTCCCAGCATAGGTGAACTTGATGAAAAATGGATTATGTATGTCTATTTTTCATTATTAAAGGTGTACCACAGTGTTGAATTTATGCACTGCTGCTCGAAGATTATTCACTGAAAAGGGGATGGAAGTCTTTATTTTGAAAGACCTTGAAAGAGATCAACTGGTAAGGAAAAATTTATAAGGAAGAAACTTAAGGTAATAACATTATTTCAGAATGTTTTGTTCCCATACAATTGGAACACTGTACCTTTGTCTACAATGATAAATAGAGTTGACCTTAAGGCCTCCCTAAAGCCTGTACCTGGTGACTATCTACGCTGAAAGTCAAACACAAAAGGAAAAACAGTAAATCTGTGATTGATTTTAGAAGGGCCATGTAAGGGATTCTGATATATATCTCAACGCTGGGTGTTTAAGTAAGTAGCACATGTGAAAACTTTGGTGAAGGCTACAAGGCATAGACAGGAAGAGAGGCTCAAATGGATTGAGGGTATGTCTGTACAGTGCACGACAGAGCCATGCATGGACACCCAAATTATCCCTGTGCATACTAGTTCTAGGATGAGAAGCAGAATAGTCATGTTAGCATAGCATTGTGTATAAACTAATTGGTGGGGCAAGCAGACGTACAATAAAGCACCTAGGCATTCAAGGTACTGAGATGCATGGGGCCACGGTGACTTCCAGCAGCCACCATGCCAGCTGGGGCAATTGTGCAGCTGTGGTGGCATCTGATATTTTTGCATAGCCCTTCAAGGCAAGCCACATCCCAAACTCATCAAAACACACCTTTATTATTCTTTATAAAAGTATTGCCATTCTAATCAACATTTATTCATATTGTGTCTAGTGCTGCATTTTGGATGAGAAATGCATTCATTTCAATTCCCCACACTACATTAACTGCTACTCCAACAGGGTTACTCTTATACCCATTTATTTTGAAGGCTGTTCCATTAACTGTCTCATAAAACATGAAGAAACTTAACAATGAAATAGTGAAAAGGGCCCTGTTAAATAAAAGGAGCAATTGCAGCAGTGAAACCACAACTCGGAATATTTTCAATTTCAAAGTACTTCCTAGTGCTTTGCCATTTTTACTGGAGCTAGGATGTATCATACAAGAAAAAAGATTATCTTGCAGGAAGCTATATTTATTTGCATTATTAAATTGTCTAGATAGTAACTTTCGACTCTCCTTGATTATTTGATAATGGTTTCCTAGTGGATTATTGTTTTAAAAATTAGAAATTTTTTACAGATTAGCTTTTCATTTTACTTGGATGTAATATTCAGAATCTCTTCTGTAGTTTAAAACAGGGCTGTCCAACTTGTCAGTGACTAGAAGCCACATGCCCAATGGCCGCATCAGCAAGGGCTGCACACTGCAGGGGCCATGGGCTCCCCAGGACACGTGTGTGGGCAGGCATTTCTCCACTCCAATGTACCATACACACAAGTAGGCAGGCTCCCTCATATCCCTCTGCACTGAGCATGGGCAAGTGGGTGCTTCTCCACTCATCTGGACCTTTCCTGCAACTTCCTGTAGCAGTGCACTAGACATGTACTTGGGGCTACTGAGTTCCCCAGAACCATGCATGGCACCGAGCCTTACCTCCCCACTTGCTTGGGCTGGGTCATGCAGCAGAAGCCAGGAGAGAGAGAGAGAGCACCAAGGGCTGCCAGCACAAGACAATTGATAACATGCAGGCTTTTTACTGACTTTTTTAGTGATATACTTTTTACTGACATAGTTTACCTAATGTAAATGGAACTCTTCTGCTAGGCCCTGGAAAAGAACCAGGTTCAAATATAAGGGTTTAACACTAACCATAGTAAAAACATTTGTTGTCAGCAAAAATGTTGCAATTTGTCTGTAACAAAATGTTTTTAGGTTGGCAAACCTTCTTGACTACAGCAATGGTTCTCCACCATACTGCCTTCACTCCAAGGGTTCCCTACTCACCCTTATACCCTGATACCCCAGTTGCACCCCGCACCATGCTGCCCCCCCAGTCAGTTCCCAACCTGAACCCTGATGGCCCCACTTCCCCCTCTGAATGCTCTTTGAAGGGTGCAGCACTCCTGTTCAGACATCAGGTGTCACTGCTCTGTTGTCTGGCCATCAGCAATTGCCCCCAGACTCTTTCTGACACAGGTTTTTCAATCAAGCTCACAGCTGCTTGGATTTTAATGGATGGACTTTATAGACAGCCATTTTTAGAGACTGTCCATAAATATGCAGACAGTTGACAATGCTGGGGGAGCCACAAGCCCAAGAGCTAAATTTTAACCCTTGTTGGCCTCTTGTGGTCTGTGAATCACCAGTTGGACAGCCTTAATTTAGCATATATAATTGAGTAAAATCTTTGTGCTGCTGAAGTCAATGATAAAACTCTCATTAACTCATATAGGAGCAGGATTTCATCTTAAGCCTTAAACATGCATTTGGATCTCTTAATATGAGCCTTGTACCTATAGAGTGTTTCACAGACACAAGCGGTAACATTAATAGACCATTTTGAAAAACTGGGACCATAATATGCTTCTTAAAATAGGGCCACTGGTTATGATATACCAGTAAAATGGCAGCTTCCATGGAGCTTGGGCAGCATGCTTATCTTCTAAAGGAACTCCCTACATAAAAAACCTAAATAGTGAAGGGAGATTCTGAAATGTTGATGGGAAATAAAAAAAAATACTTTTTTGCTATTTTCTTTTCTTAGCCTGTTTGTTTGTGCATGTGACAAAGGATAAAAAACTATTGACCAATAGTTTCCTTTATGACTGTTGTGCCAAAAGGGAGTTCATTGACATGCATGTTCAATGTACATTTAGATGTCATATTTTTTTCTAAATGTATTTAGTATTATGCTTAATATTATTTCAGTTTTCTGTGTGGACCAGGTGCTATGGAAGATGGTATGTTTTTTTTCTTTTTCACATATTCAGAATTGTATTACATGTTGAACATAGTATTAGAAACCTCATAAGTATGTGAAGCAAATAACTTTCACACCTTTGTGACAGGTATACGTTTCATGTGGAGAACACTGGACTGATCCTCACTTGACTATGGCTCAGCACAAGAAACGTCTCCTATCTAATAATTTAGCAGCGGATATATCAGCAATCCATGCTTATTGCATCATGCGTAGCCCTGAAAGTAAGCTTGTACTTATTTTAGTGTATTATTTCATTCAGAGTTATCATGTCTCAACGTTTTTGGAGAAATATGTGCTTTTGAGTGAAATGGTAGGAGTGTTAAATTCAGTCTCCCAGATGGAAAGAAAGTGAGAATAATAATTTGCACTTGCTTTGCATGTATGACAGCCTCACAGCAATTTAGAAACATTAAGACTCCTATGACATGTGAGTAAGTGGTATTATGCCCATTTTAGAAATAGGTAAAGAAGGTAGAATGAAGTGCAATGATTTGCCAGGGTCACAAATCAAGTCACTAGTGCAGCTAAATTGGAACCCAGTCTTAGTCCTGTATTGTTACAAATATTATAGTACCAGAATAACCACCTACAGGAAGCAAACAGAAAAGGATAATTTTATATTTGTTCATAGGAGTTTGTGGACAATGCATTTCAGAATAGTGGAAAGTCAACATAGTACTCATGCCTCTATAAATTCAATACCAAAGAAAACCTCCAAAAATAATTGTGTAAGTTTGCGTACTGTCCAATCTAGCTTCTTTAATAATGGAACTAGAGGATTAGCTGCCAAGCAGTTCATGAATGGAAGTAGCCTTTTTTTATTTCATCTGCCAGACATTGATGTTGTCCCACCACCTGCCCATCACTGGTTTATTCTTTCTTGTGTAATTATCTGTTACACAAACCACTGTTTTGTGCTGTAATCTCCACATGTGGCATGTGTACTTGCTCTTTTCATTTCTCTTGATTGCCAGGGTCTATGCAGGGTGTCCAATTTGTGGGGATTTGTGAGAATCTACAGTTGTTGGCATGAGCCACTGTGTGGTTCTGACTGTCTGAGTAGTTTATTTTTCTTTAACTTCTGGTACAAAAAGGCACAAGAACTAGGTGAACACTATCAGAGTTACCTTAAAGGAGGCAGTGTCTCACTACCAGCCATGGGGAGCTTGGGCAGCATGCTCATCTTCTAAAGAAACTCCCTATATCTGCACAGAATTTGGATGTATTTCATAGACTAGTTGCACAGGAATACAGTCCTTGTCACACCAGGCTTGGCTGTTCTTTTTATGTCAGAGATTAGAAGGGTCTTTAGGATCATCATTTTTTTTTTTAGTAATAAAGTTGCTGTTTTCTCAGCCACATTAAAAACTAGAAGAAATCTATTTTCATGGGTGTCTGGTTCTGCCAATAAGTATTTAACATATAAAAGCAGATAAATATGAATGTATGACTAAGCACATAAAACACATGAGATTAGCATAATATAATAGAAATATAGAGGTACATAATTAACAATGACTATAGCGTGCCAATCCTTATCCATATGAAGGTTCCTGTTTATGCAGGCAGTCCTGCTTATGTCTTATGTGATTAAGAGTTTGCGGGATCAGGCTCCAAACACTGCTAACTAGGTTTTAGTAATCAATTGAGATCTAATTAATATCCAAGAACTGTCTTACATTAATAAATATAAATTAAGTGGAAAACTAAGCATACTTACATACAGGATTGTACTAATTTACCAAAAAAGTATACTGAAATAATTTGCTAACTTCATAGCTGCAAAGCAAATAATTATAATGTCTTGTGTCTCAAAATACCAATGCATAAATTTAGTCTTATGCCTAAATTTAATTTTGTCAAGTATTCCTTGACAAGGCTGGGGAGAATTAATGCCTGACTGACCTTTTCCCTAAATACAGGTCCATCACACTACAGAGGTGATTGATCTTTCCGTACATGGATAAGCCACCCTAAAAATGTTTGTACTTAACAACTTAGAACCAGATAAAAAAAGGACATAAATGTATGGAAGTTAAACATTGCAACTTCTAACTTTTAGGCACCTGGGGCGCATGCAGATGAGTGGGAACATGCATTTCCCTGTGGATAAGGAGCAGCAGCACACTTTGTGCCACTGCAACTTGTCCCCAGGGAATGCCCGTGCCACATGTACTCTGATGTGTGGCAGGTTACCCCAGGTGGGGTAGGAGAGACTGGAGCCAGCAATTGAATCCCCAGCAACCTTATTTGAGGCCCTTTGGACCTCCAGGAGCTGCAGCTGTGGTGCTCCTACAGCAGGAAGCTTGGGCAGCTGGCGTGTGACTTCAGCCAGCCAGGCTTCAGTTTTGGGTGGTGCATACTGCCTCCACATGCACTTCCCTGCTCTTTTTTGCATGGGTTTTTTTGACCCTGGAATCTCCCAGGATCAACCGTCCTCCCTGCCCTGAGAAGTAGCAGTGCGGGGAACACCAGCATGTGCAGTGTGTGGTGCCGCAGACAGGATCCATGCTCATCTGGATGTGCCCTTAGGCTCTATAGGGGAATCTAGGATCCTTTGTGAAACTGCTAGGCTTCTTATATGGGGCCTGGAGATTGTTAGGCACTTTTGAATGGGAGCCTAAACAGCCAGCACTCAAAGCAGAGCTTGCCAATGGGATACACAGAGGTGTGTGTCAAATATAATAATAAATATAATATATTTATTATACATACAAATAAATATAATAAACCCATACTCAAAGCTGGATCAAGGCACCTCTGTCCATTTGGAGGCCAGAAGCCTCTCCTGAGTGTAGACAGGTTCCTATACCTTCCTTAAAGGACCAAACAAGGCTCTTTCTCAGGAATAGGTCAGACTTTGGCTCCAATCTCTGGTCCCAAGACTGTTAATATACTTGATGTGAAACAGTCATTAGATGAAATACATAAATAGTCTTGGAAGCTAGGTTGAAAACCCTGATGTTCTTATTCCCAGGGTAGGTCCCACACTATAGTACTAGGCAAAAAATTATGCTTCCTCCTGTACTTTTTTGCTGATCCAGTAAATCCACAGCACAACAGCCAGTAACCTGGACCTTTTTTTAAGCCTTCCAAGCAGAAGAAAGAGCAGTCCTTCCATTTCATGGGTCAGTCTTCTAGCCACTATGCTATTGTATAATTAGGATCATGTTGTTTATAAAGAAAAATAGTTTGTCAATAAACAAGTACATAGTAATTTCCAAATCTTTACTTCTTAATGATGAAATAATTTTTAGGCTGAAAGGGGCATGCCTGCAAACATCTGGCACAATTTGTGGGGTATACAGATATTTTCCATGGTGCAATTATATTGTTGCCATGGGAATTCTTGAACTCTGTTCTAATGAATGCAATTATTTGCCTATATAAAAATATCTATCAACTAGGGAGAATAGGCTTTTCATTGTATGAATAAGGGTAAATCCTTGTTTCACAATATATAACTTAAGGAAGAAATATAATGTTTATTTATCCAAATACCTATGAATCATCAAAATAGTCAACAGTGATATATTGAGAGAGGGAAAGACAGCATGCATAAACAAAAGGATTGAGAGCTACAAGATCATATTTCAATTCTCGGCTGTGCTGCAAACTGATTGTGTAAACTTAGACAAATCATTTACCTGCCTCATAAACTGAATAAACTTACAGATAGGATTTTCGCGTGAAAGGGCCCATTGAAATATTGTACTTTTGATGCATACCTCATTTCCGTTACCACAAAGAGAACAACAGGTGCATGCTTTACAAAGGCTACAACTATAAAATTATTATGAATGATTAAGAGCCAGATTCAGGTCTCATTTGTTCTGGTGTAAATCTGGAATCATTTCACTGATATGAAAAGTGTTACTTTGGGTTTTCACTAAGAGAGGATATGCATTTCAGACTCTGGCCAAAAAAGAAAAATATAGAAACAAGTTTAGAAAATATTGTAGAAAATGGAGTATGATCATCCACATTTTTATAACATATTTGACTGTTTGTCAGTATTTAAGCTTTTTGTTTGAAATATTTCTTTATATAATAAAAGTACAATAATAAAATATCAGTTCATTTTACTTATGCCAAAAATCCTATATAACTAACCCATATGACAGTAGTCTAAACATACAGTACATAACTGGCAACAAATACCTTAATATGCCTTTGCATTTAGATCTAGTATTAGAAGTAAGAAGCAACATTGTTCTTGGAGCCAAGCTGTCTGTGGATAAATTTGTTACTGCTTTAGAAGAAGAAAAATTAACTGAGGATCTGGAGGAAAACCAAACGGAAGAAAATGATGGCAATATAGATGATTCAGATCAATATCCGTAAGTTATCCAAAATGATCATCATTAACATCTACAGTACATAAATTTTAGTATAAGCAGAACTAGATACATAAAATGCATTACTAGAAAGTATTTATAAACTCCCTAGCCTTGTAATGAAAAACTATTCTGTTATGCTGTTCAGGTTTCTAAGTGATGAGCATTCTAGAAAAAAAGTACTTTTGTTGAATGTCCAGGTTTCAACATTTAGCAAGTGATTTCTGAATAACATGTAATCAACAAAAAAAGAACAGGTGCAAACTTGCAAAAATATTGGCATTGTTTGTAACTGTTGTATGTCTTCTATCAGTTTCACATGCTGAGTGCCTTTGTTAGACACTAGAGGTTATAGACAGAAACTGAGAAGAATGAAATAAGGTATGACTTGGAGCCAGGACAAAAAGCTAATGGGTGGTAAAATATATATTAACGAGCAGAATGGATGACAAATAGTAGTAGGAACATAGGAAGATAAATACAGTAAACAGTGCTGGTGAGGGGATGGAGAAAATTTTCACTGCTTATCCACATTTTTACTGCAGAAGCTCTGTCACCCTCTGCAGTCCAATTTGAAAAATATCCTGTTAAGCTACGTGTGTGTGTGCGTGTGCATGTGCATGCCTCTGTGTGTATGTATATAAGGATTCAAAAGCAACATTTCAAATGTAAGTGCCTGAGTTTAGACTCTAGAGCAATGATCCTCAGCTTTTGTTGGCCCCTGGTCAGCAATCATGAGCGTCAGGACTCAGGACAGCAGGCGGACTAAATTGCCCCTGCTGGCTCCAATTACCTGGATAGGTGGCTGCATGCTTATAAGCAGCAGCTTTTCCAGAACCCAGCAAGCTCCTTAACAGCTTCTTTGCTGGGTTTTTGGTTGTATGGACTTTGTTTGGTTCTGCATTCCCTGGGTTGTGACCTTCTTGAGCAGGAGTATTAAGGTATGAGCAAGACCTGGCCCATGAAACTGAGCTCTCGGGGCTCTCCAGAGGTCCAGAAATTTGACTGTGTGGTAAGTGGTGGTAGTATTAATTTATCTTCTAATTAATGCTGCTGCCACTCATCTTGTTGCCAAATTTCCAGACTTGAGTGGAGCCCTATTGACCAGATCAGGCCACTGGAGGAAAAAAGTCCCTCATGACAGCTTCAAGTTCTCTGTGTATTGTACTTACATAGGCACCTAAATAAGTGAACTAGTTTTCAGAGGTGTTTGAATATTGACTTTACTGAGTGTTTGAGCAGGACTTGATCACTGCTTGCCACTTGCGCTGCAGGAGTGGCTGCACCCTCCACTCCCAACCTCCTCCTCACCTACACCCGCTGGTGTAGGGAGACTGTGCCACAGGAACCCTCCAAGAACTTTTTTAAAGCATGCTCCTGAGCCTTCCCTTTCCCACATCCCCTGCCTACCACTGCTGCTTCCTCTGCTGTTCTGGGTGGCAGAGGGGTTGTCAGTGGGCAGGCAAGTGGTATAGGGAGCAAAGAACCTGAGCCTTCTCCATGCACCTTGCCCCCCTGGTGCTTACACTCCCTGATGCCTGTCTCTGCACCACTTGTCCCTGCCTGCCCCTCTTCCACTTCTGTCCCCCACTGATCCGGGCACAGGGAGATCCCCAGAGCTGTTTCTGACTTGCTCCTACTCCATGCTGAAAGAAGCAGTTGTGCAGGAACCCAGCTCAGCTGGGGACAGTGGGGGTGACACAAGTTTCCTGCTTCCAGCTCCTGCTCCTTGCCTGGCTCTTTTTGCCTCCTGTTGCTCCCTGCTGGCTGAGAGCAGGGGCTGAAAAGAGGAACATACATGAAACTACTGCTGCACCCAGCTGATACAGGCATGGAGAGAGCCACAGAGCCACTACTGACCCATGGTGCAGGAAGCAGCTGTGCAGGGAGCTGGCTCCCAGGAGCAAGCTGAAAGGAGGAAAGTACACACCTTGTAGCACTGGGCAGAAGCAAGTCAGGAGCAGCAATAAGGCTCTTCTTGTGCCCGTGTCAGTTGGGAGTCAAATCACTCTAGCTGGGAACTGTGAAGAGCAGCTCAGCTAGGGACTGTAGCACCTGTGTGCAGATTCCTGCTTCCAGTGTCTGTGCTCTGCCAGCAAGGGACGTAAAAGGAGGGTGACCTGGCTGGAAGGAGGAACCTGTGCTCTGCTGATGTTGTCCCCAGCCAAGCTGGCCTCTATGCACAGCTGCTCCCCACAGCTCCCAGCTGGAGCAGTCTGATACCTGATTCAAGAAGAGGCTTGGCTTTCCCCATATTGAACAGGGAAGAAAAATATGTTTTGGATTGAGTAAACATGGTATTTAGCTGCTTAAATACAGATTTAACTACCTAACTTTTGGTACCCAAGTTGGAGAAATTAGCTCCTGCATCTTCAAGAATACATTTCAGTATAACAGGGAACCTCAAATATTGTGATTAAGGTTTGCTGAGTTTGCAGGGGCACCGAAATCACCTTGGGCCCTAGGCCCAGTCTGGACCACAGGGCACTTCCCAAGCTGGATCTGTGGACCCAACAGCAGCAATGGCAGTGGTTCCAGCGGGGGTGGGAGTGGGAAGGATTCTGACAGAGGTGCCAGGGGAGTCTGGTAATGGCAACAGAGGTCTAATAGTGACAGCAGGGTTTAGTGGCAGCAAGGCGAGTGATACTGTGAAAGCACAACCTTTGCTCGACCCTGCCACAATGCCATGTGTAAGGGAGCATGGGGACCCCCTAATTCTGTGGCAGGCCAGAATGGAGCTCCCAGTAGCCTGCTGGTTAGTAGCTGGCAGGCCCGATGGAATGGCTCTGTGGCCTATCCAGCCTATGAGCTGTATGCTCGACTCCCCTCATGTAAATCATTCAAATCTGGGAATATATCTTTAAGCCTCATCAGAACAGGCTTTCTTACCATATTTAAATTATATCCTCATTTTGGTAGTTTAGAGTGGTAGAATCCTTGTCTGCCATGTGGGGGACCTGGGTTCATTTCCCGGATGTGCACATTATTACAGCTGCCGAGGCACTGTATGTCCGGACTCGGTCTGCCCTTGGATTCTGTCTCAATGGTCTAAAGGCAGGAAGGAAGGTCTAGGCAGCCTCCACTCCATACTCCTGCATAGGTATATGCGTCAAAGGTCCTGGTGACCTGTCTCACATACACCATGATCCAAAGGATCAATGGTTGCCTACTACTAATACTGATACGTTATCCTTTTCAGTCATAGTTTGCTGTTGCTGCTTCCTGTTTTGGCTGTAAGAAAATGTATATGTGCATAACTATGAACATTGAAAAATGTTGGCAGAAAGTGTATAAATCTTCAAAAAAGATTAAATTGGATTGAGTTAAGTTTCTGTTCAGTTTGTTTGTAATCTATTATACATTTGAATGACACCTGGGTTTAAAGTGAGAAATATCGCTGAAACGATCAGAATGAAAATTTTGTGGTTCATAATTTGAGAAGGGATTATTTATAGTTTTTATTACAGGGAACTGTTAAAAGCTAATGCTAGTTGAATTTGAGGCATTTTAATATTTAGAGCAGGAAGTAAGTGAAAGAGAAAAATGAGGACCTTTTGACACTTCCTTGGAGATGGGAAAAGCTGATTTTAATGCAATGTTATATACTCTAGCCTTTAAACTGGGCTTCTACACAGCTTTTTTAGTGATTTTTCTTAATCACAACATGCACAGAAGTGAAGGGGGTTACAGCTACTGCATCATCACTCATGCAAACACAAGCTATAAGTTTGTAACCCCTCTCAGGAGGGGTGTGGGTATGTGACAGTGGTGACTTGGGTTCCCCAGCAGTACAACAGTTTAACAGTAGGGTACAAACAAATCCGATTTATTTACACCCATTAGAACAACGATCTGCAATGTAACCTATGAAATACTGCATGGAAACCCGATAAGAATTACCCTTGTTAATGGTGCATCTTAAAATCCCAATTCCAGCTGTCCAACAGGAACCCTTTGGGGTGAGACTTTTTGCCTTATGCACAGCCTAAGCTGCCCCAGATTGCACAAGGACCTTTACTGTTCCACAGTCACACTGCTCATATTAACTTCTGCAGCCTTTATAAGTACAACTCAGTTGGGACCTGCTCTGTAGCCACAGTCAAATTTCTGTCTCTACTGTGTCTCCTCAGTAGGGAAGTTGATCCTCCTCCCAGCTACAGTCAGACCAGGGTCCTCTACAGTCTCCCTAGGGCCTCCTTCAGTGGCTTTGGGAGCCTATCGGGGAGCAAGGCCTCTCCCCTACTCCATCTACCCCAGCTCCAAAGAGAGGCCAGAGAGAGCAGGGGAGAGGTCCGGTCACCCCAGGGTGTCTGGGACAGCTGCCCCAGGGATTGACTTAGGGCTTTGGGTGAAATAGCTCCCACATTGCAGCTCCTTTTTCCCACTTCTCCTCCTGCTAGCCCCCAAAGCAGCCTGGGGGCTATAGTTCAACCCATTGTCCCCTGCTTTTTTCATTTTTGCAGGCTTTTGGTAGCCCTGCCCATTCTCTTTCCTACTGGTTTGTGGCAACTGCCTGCCCTATGCAGGCTGAAAGCCAAAGTTCAGCTCAACTCCTTGAGACTGGTTTATGTGGGCTTGGAGAGGCTGCACCCTTCTATGTCTAAGCCTTGCAACCCAGGGGCAAGGTTTCCAAGTTAAATCTAGTTTGAAGGTTCACATTAAAAATAATATGCTCTCAGTCTGCTATTCTCAAAGCATTTTGATAATAGCTTTATTTCCCAACATAAGTAGTATCGGTAGCATAACTATGGTGGGGTGACTGGGGCAGCTGCCCCAGGCATTGATGTAGGGGGAGGTGGGAACAAAAAAAATATCAGCTGCTCCTGCAGCAGCATAATCACACCAGCAGCACAGTGACAACTAGAAGTCACTGCTGCCCCCATGCATTCTGCTGTCCCTGGTACCTGGCTGTTTTGTCACACCTCTGAGTAGTGTCACTTCCTTTGATGTCAGTGTTGCTTCCTGCATCGTTGCTTCATGGCATCCATTTTGTGTTAGCCATTTCTATTTCAAATTCTAGGGATTAATAATCCCAGTAATAAGCTTACTGTTACTGGGTTTTTGCTTGACTTTCAACAACTATAAACATTATTCAAGTTTTATATTATATAAAGGTAACAAAGTTTTCCTGCCCTTTTTCCTTTTCTTTTCTTTAGCATTCACAGTGAGATATTATTAGTGATTGCTATATAATCTTTTCATTGCTAGAAAAAATTAATTGACATTTGTGGACCCAGGCATCCTCCCTATTCCTTTATTCATGATGTATAAATTGGTTCGGATATACTGAAACACGCAGGTTTGTTCATCAGTTTTTTTCTCCTTCAAATATAGCTTGTATATTGTATGAGTTATCTAAAATTATATAAATAGTATTAATATTAAAATTGGTGTAGAAATTGCAGCAAAGTGTTTTAAAACCACTTTCACAGTTGCTTTTTGCCTCATGTTTCTTGTTTTCATGAAATTTTGCCAAATCAATCATTATGTCATGCAACTTTGAAATTTTGCACATCTTCACAACGAAAGCAACTGCTTTAAAAATCATTCATTTTCAGGTATGAAAATTTAACAAAGTAAGTGCAATATTGAATTGCCAAAAAACATACTTTCAGTGCACTGGGCAGCCAGTACCTGAAAAGATAGATCCCTGTAAATTGGCTCCCCAATCACTAAAGTCCATATGAACCTTTCTGTTGTATTTAATGGGCACTGGATCAGGACATCTTAGAACTGTCACTCATCAGACTCAGACTAACTACAATGAAGAGATGTTTGCCTTCAAGTTGTTCAGTACCCTCTACTGGATAAACTAAAAAGTATTATTTATGGGTATTTTCTCACTACAAAATATATTACATGCTAATGAACAATGATTAGTTGTTGCGGTTGGATAGAAATAGCCATCACTTTTATTGTAGGATCAGCTGTGCCAGGAAGTGTCCTCACACAGTTGATCCAATTGATCAGCAGAAATGGATGTTACTAGAGCCATTGTCCCGCAGGTTTGGACTTCAGGTTTCAGGGGCCTGATTCTGAAGGGCAACAGCCCTGGGTGCCTTGCAGGGGAATTCCTGGGGCACACAGCTCTCTCCTTTATGGCGTCACAGACTGTGACTAGGTTTGGATGCTCAAACATTTTTGGGAAATTGGAGTGTAACAAAGGGCAGGAACATTTTTTGCTCACAACACGTGCCACTATAAATAAATTGTAAAGTGTAAATATATTTATCGCAGCCCAAGGGCAATGTTTGTTTGTACCCATTGTCATGATTGTCATTATCAAGAAGGAGAGAGAAAAAGTAGTTGACTGAAAGGCAGAGCAATTCTACAGCAATTTTAATATTAATACTATTTATATGATTTTAGACAGCTTATATAATATACAAGCTATATCTGAAGGAGAAAAAAACTGATGAACAAATCCGCGTGTTTCAGTATTTCCAAACCAATTTATACATCATGAATAAAGGAATAGGAAGGATGCCTGGGTCCACAAATGTCAATTAATTTTTTCTAGCAATGAAAAGATTATATAGCAATCACTAATAATATCTCATTGTGAATGCTAAAGAAAAGAAAAAGGGCAGGAAAACTTTGTTACCTTTATATAATGTAAAACTTGAATAATGTTTATAGTTGTTGAAAGTCAAGCAAAAACCCAGTAACAGTAAGCTTATTTCTCTCCAATATTTCTTTAGTTGTGGACTTTAAGGAACTTACTGTTACATTAGACCTATTTCTCATTTTTGTGTGAGTGCAGGAGTGAAGGATTTCTAAAATGACAAGAGCAAATACCTGTGTTCCATCTTTCTCAGTACCCCTAATAAATACAGAAGCTTGTTTTGACCTCCATAACAAGTTTAAAAAAGACCATTTGTTCTGCTGCATAAGCCCATTACATCCTTAACAATGGAAATTATTTAAAAATATTGGGCTGGTTACAAGGCAGTGCTCCAGTTTAGAAGTGGTTGAATTCCATTGAAATCAGTGGAATTACCCTGGTGTGACACAGGAATAACTCAGATGCTTCTGGAAACAATGAAAGAAATGAGCTACAAAAACAGAAGAGATCTAGAGAAAGCTGGGAAAACATTCAGTTAACAGTGACACTCCAGACAGGGGTTGTACTTACTGATTATGGCAATAGATGGCACTGTTTTCTTAAAGGTTGGACTGGAGGCTGAAAGTGCTGCATTTGGTAAAGAATCAATTATAAAAGACAAACTGATTATTTGTAGTCCTGCCTGGAAGTAGTCATTTAGATTAAACCAGTGCATAAGTCATCACTGATACAAATAAACGGTATTGTACAATATTACCTATTTCTAAAATTAACAAAGTATGTGGTATCCTGCATACAAATCATCCCAGAAAATGTCCAAATAGGTCTGGTATATGGGCTTGATTGTTGCATTGTCTCAGAGCCTACAGTACGAATTGCTCTAGCTAGTCATAAACTCTTCAGGGGACAATGTGACTAAAGAGCATTGCACTCTCCTGAGAAAGAGGCAATGTGACACCCCGTAAGTCTCTTCAGGTCTGAGGAAGGTGAGAGAAAGGCCAAACTGAGAGAAATAAGCCATGCTAGGTGTGCTGGACAAAGATAATTCCCGCTGCAGTGACTGAGATGTGAATGCAAAGAGGGGACACCTTGCCCAGTGCTTGGCACTGTCTGACTTTGTCTGTCAATGTAAATTAAATATGTGGTTTGCAATATATTTTTGAGATTTATGGAGGCATGGCCCTCTGGAAAGTAATTTGTCAAAATCCAGGTGTTTGTTACCCTTTTTCTTATAGTTTCATAGTTTCTAGGGTCAGAAGAGACCTGAGCAGATCATCGCGTCTGGCCCCCTGCCGTGGCAGGAAAGAGTATTGGGGTGAAATGACCCCAGCAAGGTGTACATCTAGCCTCCTCTTAAAGACCCCCAGGGTAGGAGCCAGCACCACTTCGCTTGGAAATTGGTTCCAGATCCTAGCCGCCCTCACCATGAAGTAGTGCCTCCTGATGTCTAGTCTGAATCTACCCTCTGCCAGCTTCTGACCATTGTTCCTGGTCACTCCTGGCAGTGCATGGGGGAACAGGGACTTCCCCAATGCCTGCTGGTCCCCTCTGACTAATTTGTAATAGGCCACTAGATCCCCCCTCAGCCTTCTCTTGTGGAGGCTGAACAGGTTCAGGTCTTGTAGCCTCTCCTCGTAAGGCCTGACTTGCTGCCCTCTGATCATGCGAGTGGCCCTCCTCTGGACCCTCTCCATGTTGTCCACATCCCTCTTGAAGTGCGGCTCCCAGAACTGGACGCAGTACTCCAGCTGCAGCCTGACCAGTGCTGCGTAGAGAGGGAGGATCACCTCCTTGAACCTGCTCGGGATGCATCTGTGGATGCATGACAAGGTGCAGTTGGCCTTCCCGACTGCATCCCCACACTGCCTGCCCAAGTTCATCTTGGCATCAGTGATGACTTCAAGATCCTTTTCCGCCTCTGTACTGATGAGAAGGGAGTTCCCCAGCCTGTAGGTATGGTGCCGGTTCTTCCTCCCCAGGTGCATCACCTTGCACTTGTCGGTGTTGAATCTCATCCTATTCTCATCTGCCCACCCCTATAACCTGTCTAGGTCTGATTGCAGCCTATTCCTTCCTTGTAGCATTCCCACATCCCCCCACATCTTAGTGTCATCAGCAAATTTGAACAGGGTGCTATTCACCCCCTCGTCCAAGTCACTGATGAAGATGTTGAACAGTGCGGGCCCGAGGACTGAGCCCTGTGGAACCCCACTGCCCACATCCCTCCAGGTGGAAAATGACCCATCCATCACCACTCTCTGGGTGCGGGGGTGCGGCCCTCCAGCCAGTTGGCAACCCATTTGACAGTGTGGGTGTCGACACCACAGTCCCCCAGTTTCTTAATGAGAAGAAGGTGAGAGACAGTGTTGAAGGCCTTCTGGAAGTCCAGGAAGACTATGTCCACTACTATCCCTGCATCTAAGGATTTGGTGATCTGGTCATAGAAGGCCACCAGGTTGGTCTGACAGGACCTGCCGCTAATGAACCCATGTTTATTGCCCCTAAGCATAATCTCCCCTGCTGGCCCCTCGTGGTTGTGCACCAGAATAATTTTCTCAAAAAGCTTGCCCAGGATTGAGGTAAGACTAACTGGTCTATAGTTCCCCAGGTCCTCCTTCCTCCCCTTTTTGAAGATGGGAACCATGCTGGCCCTCTTCCAGTCCTCTGGCACCACAAAAGAGCACCACAAGTGCTCGTAAAGCCATGCCAGGGTCCCACAATGACCTCAGCCAATTCCCTCAGTACTCTAGGGTGGAGATTGTCCGGACCAGCTGATTTGAATACATCCAGTCCCTCCAGAAGTTCCTTAACTAGTTCCTCACTAACCCTTGGCCTAGGTGCACCTCCCCTGGGGTCTAAGGGGGGGCCCGGAGGCGGGGGTGACTGTTCTGTTCCCTGCTCAGGAAAATGGAGGCAAAGAAGTCATTAAATAGGTTAGCTTTGTCGTCTGGTTTGAGAACCAAATTTCCTAGCGTGTCTTGCAGGGGCCTCACATTACCCGGAACCTTCTTTTTGTCCCCTATGTATTTAAAAAGGACTTCCTTTTGTCCTTGATCCAGGAAGCTAGTCCTGGTTCCATCCTTGGCCTTCCTGACTGCCCCCCTGCATCCTCGAGCAACCACAGTATAGTCCTCCCTGGTGATGGCCCCTCCCTTCCATTGGGTGTGCACCTCCCTTTTAGCTAGGAGACATTCCTAGCTAGGATGCTTGTGGTGAGCCATGGGGGCTTTTGTGCCCTCCTGCCCCTTTGATCCGTGTTGGGATTATCTCCCTTTTGGCTTGGAGGATCGTCTCCTTAAGGAGCGACCACTCTTCTTGGACACCTGGCTCCCCTCCCCTCCCCTCCGGGATCTCAGTGCTTCCTTGACTATTCTCCTTAGCTCATTGAAGTCTTCCCTCCTGAAATCTAGGGCTGCTGCTTTGCTGTAGGCCTTTGCCACCTTGCGCTGGATGGTGAATTCCAGCAGGCGATGATCACTGTTGCACAGGTGGTCGAGCACCCTGAGCCCCCTCACCAGGTCGTCGCCGGTGGCCAGCACCAGGTCCAACAAGACATCTCCCCTGGTGGGGCTGTGCACCTCCTGGGTTAGATGGAGGTCCTGCATTCTGGCTAGGCACCTACGTGA
>NW_017728947.1:22912619-22961202 GCF_001723895.1 Crocodylus porosus
TTCCTCCTTTATGTAGAGTGCCACACCCCCACCTTTCCTCCCTGTCCTATCCCTCCTGTACAGCCTGTAGCCCTTGATATTCACTGCCCAGTCATGTGTTGGGTCCCACCATGTTTCAGTGCCCCCCACTATGTCTGGGTTGGTGTCAGCTAGCAGGAAGGTAAGTTCCTCTTGGTTGTTTCCCATACTATAAGCGTTTGTGTAGAGTTATTTGAGGCCTCCTGTGGATTTGTGCCCTGGCCTCCTACTTTCAGTATTATCCTGGCCCCTGTTGCCTACTTGTGTATATGTTCTGCTCGTCGATCTATGCTGGGCTGTACTTGTGGGTGTTGCTTGGTTTGGCAGTCCAGTGCTTCCTCTGCCCACATCATCCCCTTCCCCCAATAAGCCTAGTTTAAACCCCACCAGAGGAGATCCGCCAACCTAGAAGAAAACACACGCTTAGCTTTAGAGGAAAGGTGGAGCCCATCCCATCTGAGCATGTCTCTTGCTGTCCATAAACTAGGCAAATAAAGTACTTTATCCAATTAAATAATCAAGGCATACTATATAATCTTCCATAGCTTTTCTGTAACCATCCATATTATGAATGCTGAATACCTGTGGCTTTGATCCTACAATCTCCTGGTTAACTTAAGCCACTAGAACAACTTATGTAGGGGTTGGTGGTGGGTACAGGAAGGAAAAGTAGGAGAGTTAAGTGCTTGTATGGACCTGTGCCAAGAGGACTCGGCACCTTGGAGGACTGAGGCACAAATTTTTAAGCTGAAAGCCACCCTCTTTATGTACCTCAGAGGCATCTCTTTATTTTAAGAAGGCATACTCTTTAAATTCATAGTCTGCATGCAAAGCAGATAGTCAGTGTTGTATAAGCTTTTTAAATAGCATTCTTCAAATATAATTGTGAAAGGAGACCTTGGAGGGGTTATTCAGCTAGGGTCTGAGCCAGATCTGGTTGAAGTGAATGGGATTCTTTCTATTTCCTATATTTACCAGACTGCAAGATGAGATTTTTTTTTCTCCATTCAACATGGAGAAAAAAAAATTATGCCAATCCCTGCTTTCAAAGAGGAGTAGGGGAGTGGAGGAAGAGAGGGGGGAACTGGGGAGCCTTGAAAAATAAGCCTCTCATCTTGGAGGCAGAGGGGGGCAAGGCAGCTGCGGTTCTGCCTCTGGTCCCAAACCTGGGTCAGGGCCAGAGTCAGAACCACAGCATCCACAATCATCCCCACTTTGCCTGTCCCCAGCAGCCCCTCCCTGCCTTCCCTCTCTCCCCCACCCCTTGCACCTTATTGTCAGGTACTGCTCCATTGCTTCCTGGGCACAGAGCACCACACAGTGGTGGTGGTGGCAGCAGCAGGTCTGGCCCTGGGATGCTGCTGTGTGGCTAGGCAAGGGCCAGAACTTCCATGCCTAGGAGGGAACGGAACCGAAGTCATGCCTGACAGCAAGCAGTGGGAGGGGAGGAGGAAGAGAGAGGGAGGGCAGAGGCTGTATGGGGGTAGGCAGAAGCTGGCTGTGCCAAACCATGCGTGGGGGGTGCAGATTGTAGTCGGGACAAGAGGTGGGGGTACAGAAAGGCTACCTGATGCCTGACCACTGCCTGCCCATTTGTTGCTGCTTTCCCTGTTGCAGCAGTGTGAGGGACAAATTTAAGATGACCCTCCAATAATTAGATTCCATATATGGAAATTTATATCAAATTCATCAATTTTTCCTATATGGAACCTAATTATTGCGGGGGGGGGGGTCATCTTAAATTTAAAGTTGTCTTGGTTTGGGTAAATATGGTATGTCAATGGGAGATGAATTGTCTTTGACAACATTAGCTTTCATTCACTGACTGTCAGCTGTATATAGGAGGCTCTATGATTAATGAATTTCTAATATGATGGCAACTAAAAATCTTAGTCACTTAATGGTGAGTCCTGAGACAAAATCCTGGCTGCACTGTAGTCAATGGGATGTTTGGTATTCATTTCAGTGGATTCAAAGTTTCACCATTTGTTTTATAAGATATTTTTATATCTGTGGACCATATTATACTTTGATCCAAGTCCTTCAGTTTTTACTCTGAAAAAAAAATCCTTTGATAAAGAATGGTAACCTATACCTCTAGCTACTAGTCCTTCTGAAGTATACCCTTAATAAAACTGAATATTAAAAAACCACTCAATTTTTCAATACAAAATTCTGACCCATAAAGAGCTGTCAGGTGATTCCCCCCAAATTATCATGTTGGTTTTTTGCATGTTTTGCAGTGATTCACATTCAAAATCACATCTTAAGACAGATGCTTGGTACATGAAATACAAATATAAATGGCAAGAGAATTCTCCCAATTTTGATGAGTATGATAATTCTTTAAAGGCCACAGATCAAGAATTCTTTGAAGATGCAGAATTATCCCAGAAGTACAGGTAAAACAGTTATACTTTTATAGAACGTTTGCTGAGTATTTGGACAATGTCACACAAAAGATGACAAAGCAGTTGTGTTAGATCCGTGTATCATACTAAACCTTGTTCTCTTGTGTTTACTCATCTCCTGCAATTTCTTACTCAGCTAAATTCTATATATTAGCCAAGCTTGTGCTATTCTAAGAACAGCTGAATTATTTCCCTACAAAAAATCCCCATCAGGATCCATGGGTGACTTTTGCAAAATATGATATACCTAATCCAATGCATCAAGTGCTTTATGACAACTATGCAGGTGAAACTAAACAGTAACCACAGACCAGAATGAAGTCTCACAGAAAAAGTAGAAAGAGCAGGCAGACAAAGTTCTTTGGGTAAATTTGATTTTTTTTACTAGACCAACTAAATAGTTGAAAAAATGGTTGTTTCTAAGCTTTTGGGCACAAACACTCTTCTTCAGGCATAGAGAGCAGAGAGGAGCCCATATGCCTGAAGAAGGGAGTTTGTGTGCAAAATAAAAAAATATTACATTTACTCAAAGAACCTTGTCTGCCTATATCCTTAGACCAACACGGCTACAACCAACACCCCCTAAAGCAGTGGTTCTCAACCTTTTGTGTAGCCAACCCATTTGTAAACCTTGATGGCCAGTCCCAACATAGCGCCTCTCATTCCTGACCCGCTGACTCCCACCCCCAGGCCACAGTCCCCCAGTTTGTGGGGCAGGGTGTGTATGGGAAGGCATGGGGAGCCCCCTAGCAGCCCCCTGCAGGCTGGAACTCTGCCAGCCTGCAAGGGAAAACAGGCTGTTTCCCACATTTTTCTCCTTTAAAGGAGAATCCATTTTTAAAGTTTGTTAATCCATTACTATCTTCATGCTCAAGATAAAGCTACCTAACATGTTTTAATGGCAAACCTAGGAACAAAAAATCATAAGCTGCCTGGACACTTAAGAGCCAACAACTAAACACTGATATTGGTCTATGGCATATTATATTTTACCCAACTCCTAAATTCTTTCCCCACACGGAGGGAGAGAATGACCCCCTTCCTTCTGATAGGCCTTGATCTTCCAGTAATCAGCTTCTTTTCTTTTGCTAATTGTGTCTGCTACCCCTGAGAATTGCTTTTACTCCCTCCCCTTGGCTGTTTTTCACTATGTTGTGCCTGGCTCCCCATGATCAGAGAGACCTATGGAATTATGTCTTGCATTTGAAAGCTTGTCTAACTTTATCGCAGCTATGAAGTTGGTCTAATAAAAGATATCACCCTAAGAAACCCTTGCCTCTTGCATAATTTCTGGATAGTCACAGCTAGAATGTCACTCTTACAGTAGCATTCCCCCACACAGTAGTTTTTAGAACTATGTACAAGGAGTTAGATGTACAACTTCCAGTAACATCTTGTTTCCTGCTAAATAAACTGAAAAATTAATTATTTCTGCTTAATTTTAAAGGATCCTTAATCCTGTCATTCTTTTGCAGGAGCAGTCTTGCAGGCATGATTATTTTGAGGTGTAAATGAAGACTTCTGTGGACAGTTTATTGTGCCCATTATATACCACAGCAAATTGTAGGCATGAGCCTGGGCTTTAAAATTCAGGCCTTCATTGTTAAGGACACTTGAAAGTTATTTAGAGATATTTCTTAGTCAAAAAAAGCAGAATACTTGAGAAAGGAAAACAGAAAGAAACGTGAGGAGAGGATGATAGATATTGGTAGATGTCCAAAAGTGCAGAGAGAAGAACAGAAAAAAGGGGTAGAGAGGAAACAAAATGACTAAGTTATCAAATGCGAAACAGTCAAACTGTCATCTGAAAATTTCTTGAGATACAATAATATAGCTATTTTGGATTTTGTCCACACTGTAATTGCAGGATGCAGTCATTCATGTCCTCGGAGTTCTGAGTTGTCTATCATATTATCTAGTTAACTAAATTGTACTGGAATAACTATTTAAAAACCTGGGGTGAAGAGACATGCAGAACTACATATAAATTGGGACTTCCAGTCTCCCAAACCTTGAGATTCCTGCTTTCAAAGTAGATTGAGGCAAAACCTAGCCAAAATAAAGGTGGTCTTTAACTCTTTGTGCTCCTCTTGAAAGTTGGAGAGCCACAGGAGAACTGTACCATTGGAGAACTGTCTTCAAAATATTTTTCCATCTGTTGGTCCTTTTCTTTTGCTGCTTATTTCCTCCCTCTCTAATCATCTCTCTGTCCACAAATGCACATTTTTTTTCTTAATAATAGGATTGAAGTGTTGTAACTGTGATGGTCAGGTTTTTTCAACACCTCAGGAAGGGTGTTTTTGGCCCAAAAGCTTGTCTAACATCTCTTTCAAGTATACAGCTGGTCCAATAAAAGATATCGCCAAAACATTCTTGCTTCTTGAATTTTCTTCTTAGTTTGTTATGTACTCCTGATCATTTATTTTAAATGTAAGAGCACAGGTCAATAAATTGACCAGGATTCTACAGTTTCTATTTGTCTTTCTCACACTACTTTTTTGTGAGTAATGAAATTTATTGATGTGTGAAATTTGCAGAGTATATTCTATCCTTAAACACAATTTTTTTCCAGACCTCAACCAAAACTGATAACAGAGTTTCAGAAGGGTCACCGCCAGAAGTTTGAGTTTAGAGACCAGCAAATTATAGCCATAGGATTACCAAATCTTGTTTTGGGGGTAAATGATAGTGACATACATGCTGGGGCTAAAGTTGTGTTGGTGGAAAAGAAACTTGATGGATATGGAGAGAATATGGCAGGTAAAACCTTTACATTTCCTGATATATCATTATTTTAAAGACTAAAAGTTATGTAGAAACCACCTTTCTTTAAGATTCCTTAAACTATAGTTCCAGCTCTATGGACTGTTATTTAGTTGTTCAAGGCACTCTTTAATGGGCTTAATCAGCAAGAACTAGGTTTTGCATGTCTTAATGCTTCTATTTTTTCATTGATCTTTTTAACCTTGCTAATCATCAGTTTTGTAAAAAAGCTCACAAGTAAATATCTGGTGTAGAATATAAAAGTCTAATTTCTTAAATGACCCATATCAAGGGAACATTCCTTCCTGTGAGAGACTCTCACTCTCCCCCAGTGATTTCTCCTTAACCTGGCCACAGGGGATAGCTGGAAAGATTTGTAAGATCCTTTCTTCCTCACAATCTTATCAACCCAAGGAGAAATGAATGATTCCAGCATCAAAATATAGGTCCTCTGTGGTGGTAATGTTGCACTGCTAGAGAGTTAAACTATTGCAGATGTCCTTCAAAAACAGAAAGGGAAAACATCAGCATGCATGTGTCATTTGCCTTTAATCACAGTGACATCCTGAACATGCTTAAATCACCAATAGCTTGATAGGTTGCTGTGCAGTATACTACTCATCTTTCCTCTTCTGCTTCTTTCCCCTGAGAGAGAAAATCCACTGCAGCAGCATGACAGAAGTTACATTAAACAAATCAGTGGACCCATGAAGAGAGAAACTGTACCTTTCCATAGCTAACAGTGTCATATCAAAGCAGCAGTGCTGAGTGCAGAGTCTCCATTTCCACCATCCCCTTTTCATCCCATAATTCAAGCATCCAAGCTTAGCTAAAGCATATAGCTCTGGATTCCAGGAACACAGGACTCTCTCCTTTTTCTAATCTTTCTATTACATCCTGTGAATTAAAAGGATTGACTGGATTTGGGGGAATATAGGCAACCATTACTTAGCAAAGGCTAAAGCTAATGAAAACTTACCTGGTTTTCTATTTGGATCTGAACAGAGAAGGTTTGGGCTGGTCTCACAACTTTCCAGTCTCCTCTTTTCAGCTTCCTACTAAAAGGACCTATGTCCCCAATTTCAGTTGTCTTCCTGCTAGGCCACATGCCCTTTTTCCTCCTCCTTTTAACTTTTCCTATATTTAGAGATGATAAATTGATCATTTGGTCTCTCCCAGTTTTCCTGCTGTCCCATTGACCATCCCTAGGGCAGTGCTTTCCAAACCCTTCCTCAGCATGACCCCATTTCTGACCCCATTTCCTCAGCATGGCCCCTCACTCCCAACCTGCAGCCCCAGACTCCCCTAGATGCTCTAGGGCCAGGACCCCACAGCCCCCTGCCCCCGCCAGCAGTGCCCGAGCCCTGGCTGCTGCACATAGGAGGCAATGCTGCTGGGGCCAGAGCAGAGTGTGGAGCTCAGCTCCTCTCCCTCCATCTCCTCCCCTAGAGTCAGCATGGCTGGAGTGGGGCCTATGGTGGGGGGAGAATGCGGGCTGCCCACTGTGGGCTTAGGGCTCCCCACTCTGCTGCCCTTCTCTGGGGGCTCTGTGCCCCAGTGGGCAAGATGCAGCATGGGAGGGACACCTGCATTGCCATGGCTGCCAAGTTGAGGCATCCCCCACCCACCTGGCAGCAGCAGGGCACAACTCCATGCCACCACTGCTGCCATGTCTCACCTTGGGTCATGGTGGTGCAGCACTCCCTCCTGTGCTAGGTGCTACCTACTGGGCTGCAGATGTGTCTCCTGCCCAGCACAGGTCTAGCCGGGCTGCAGCTCCATGCCTTGTGTCCTGCTGTGGCCACAGAAATCACAGAGGCCATGTGCCCTCCTGCTGCATCACCTTGGCTCCCCTGCCCCTTGCCACATCACCTATGACCCCCACCCCTCCAGTGCATCACCTGTGTCCCCTTCCCCACCTCCGCATCCATAGACTTACTTGGAGGCAGCTGCAGGAACTGCTGTCCACCACTGCTTAGCTGCCACATGCATGTACATCTGCACATGCACATGGTGCCCCCTGCCTCTGATTGCACTCCCTTTCTTCCCCAGCTCTTTGCAGGCTGGAACGCTGTCAGCCTTCAAGGGGAAACCCATATGACTGGAGCTGATATAGACATCCCTGAGCTAGCTTTGAACTAGCTTGTTTGGTACTAATAACAGTGGAGCCAAATATGACAGCACAGGATTCAGCACAGACAACTCTCTTCTAGGAACCTGAACTCAGGTGTATAGTCCATGCTGAGCTTGGTCTGTGATGCCTACATTACTATCAATACTAAGTTCGCTCATTTAAAGCCAGCTCAATAGGAACACCTGAGCTGCAATTATGTTTTTAACTTCAGTATAAATATATCCTGGGTTTAGCATGGCTTCTTCCCCTCTTGGTTTGCAGATATAGAACCAGCCAAATATTGTGTATGGAGCTGCTGCTGTTACAGAAGGGGCCTGGAAGTTGCTGGAAGTCCCAAAACTGCTTTTCACATAAAAATACAGGCCTCTGAATGCTAATAATATAGAGATTCTTCTGCAGCTTTGATCAGACTGCCAACTGGAAGTCCAGTTAGGGACAAGAATTTATTTTTGTTTTAGACAAGTTTTTCTCATGTTAATGGGAGGAACATCATATGTTCCCCATATAGATGATATTACCATGCTTTGTGGGTTCTACTCCAGTTTGTCTGTGGGCACATCTACATGAGACACTACTACATAGTAGCCTGTTGCTGCCACACAGTAGTGTCGCTGGGCACTAACCATGATGCTACACTACTGTGCAATAGAAATGACCTACTGTGCAGTAACATCAGAATAAAACTGTGCGGTGACAATACTGCACAGTAACACTGTGCAGTAGCAACTGTGCAGTCCACTGCTCATGTAGACACAGCCTATGACAAGTTATCTCAGACTGAACTATGTGCTAGCAAGAAATCCCTGAGGAGGCCGGAGAAGATAAGGATTGAGTAGGAGCCCCCTGAGGGTGTCAGGAGAGACATAAAATGTCACTGGGACATTACTAGTCAAACAAGCCATTTTGTGTGGAAGGAGTATGAAGGGATGCGCACGCAGAACTTTTGGTATCTAGGGCATTTTGAAGAATGAGAGGGGAAAAGGATGGTTCTCTGGGAGTGGGGGAAGAAGGAAGGCAGACTGTACTTAGAAAGGAAGAGCCAGTTATAATACCAGGGCCCTTGTGAATATGGATTTTGTAGAAGCGTACTAAGTTTGTAAGTGAGTCATGCAAAGTATTCTGAGTTTAGAGTGAATTTGAAACTCTAAATGTGGAGGAAGTGGATCCCAGTATACTGAGCTCACCAAGTTTCTTCCCGCATTTAGGTTTGTACTAATAATTCTTCTGTTGAGACTTCTTTATAGAAGTAAACACTACTGAGCATGTCTACATGTGACACTACGTTGCTGTAGCAATGCACTACTGCAACCTAGTGTCTGTGGACACAAACCATGACTCACAGCGACATCACCACAGCAATGTGCTCCCTCGTTATAGTGTATTGCTGTGGTGACATAGGGACTAAAAATAACCATGTGCTGCCAGCATGGCACAGTACGGGCTGTTACTGCACTGTCATTTAGTACTTCTCAGAGGAAGTAGTAAATTATGCCACAGTAACAATGGCGCCTTAGGGAAACATGTAGATGCACCCACTGTGTCATTGTTCAGACCCTCCAACTGTAACATCCATTTAGGAGAAAGGCATAAATTCATTAGACTGTCATAAATATATTTGCAATTTAACACTGAAGTCACTATCACTTTTTGTACTTTAGGACATTTCATTTGATGCGTGATCCAACTCTAGTGCTGGCAGTGTCAATGCCCAGCACTCAGCCTGGATATTCAAGAAGTACAGTGGAAATGAAAAAGTGTGCTGTTGTTCTTCAGGTAAGCAATTTATAAATAATAAACTACAAAGAAACTTTTGTGCTGTGCGTCCAGATCTGACCCAAAGTCCCATATTCCCTTTGAGTTCTGTGTAATCAGGATCAGGTTTAATTTGACATATTCTTTGAGTAGAGCTGAGTATGTTACAGACAGCGCCCAAAGTAGAAGACAAGTTTCCATAGGAAAGATTTAAATAACTGTATGTATGTGATAACAGGTCAGTAAGAGAACACTAAAGTTACATTCTAAAATTTGGAAATGCTAAAGTAAGGTTTTGTATGTAGTAGTTCTAAAACAGTATTTAAAGTTTGCATTTTGAAATATGATTAAGTATATTGGGATCAGACCCTAAATCTTTTATTCAGTTGATAAATATGAGCTGCAGAGTCATGCTCTAATACAGGGGTGGGCACTTATTTCAGCTGGAGGGCTGTTTAATGAGTTTTGGTGAGCTGTCGAAGGCCACAAGGCTAGCTCTGTCCCTTGACAGGTGCCCTGCCCCCTGGTCGCCATCTGGAGACCAGAAGTGCTGCCTCTCTACCCTTGACTTTTGCCACTGGAAGTCCCTCCCCTTGCCCCTAGACATACTCTTTTTGGGAAGGGGGGTTACCATCTAAACCAGGAAAAAAACAAATTTTGTACTAAAAGTCAAACATGTACTAAACATATTTTAATTTTATTGCAAAAAATATTTTTGTTATGATTTGTGTTTGTGTAGTATATAGAGAGGTGACTCATAATAGGTCAAAAATAAAGTCTTGCTTTTGTATATTGTGTGTAGGGGAGTTTGTGGGGTGCTGTTGAGGGTGTATGTATGGTGGGGTGTGAGTGGCTGCGTGTGGGGGTATAAGGTATGTTGTGAGGTATATATATATGTGGGAGGGCTGCCGGGGCAAGGTTTGAGTGTGTGGCATTTGTGGGGTGAGGGAGGGTGGGGGGGTGTGGGGACCCTTTACACATTCCCCCCTATGGCATACAGCCCCCGATGCTGGTGGCAGAAGCAGAAGTGCCCTTGGGGCACTCATGGTGCTGCTGCACTTTGGCTCGCTGCTCCAGCCAGCTCTGCATATAGCAGCAAGGAGTGCAGCCCAGCTGGCCCACCTGTATTGCACAGTGCTCCATGCAGCACACGTGCAGCTCTCAGCACTCATGCACCACTGGAGGGAGCCCTGTGCAATGGAGCTGGCTGCCACAACACCAAATTACCTAACTTTCACCTAACTTGGAGGTCTTCAAGGGGGAGCTTGATAAACACCTGGCTGGGGTCATCTGACCTTGGTCCTCTTTCCTGCCAGGGGCAAGGTGTTGGACACAATGATCCTTTGTGGTCCCTTCTGACTACAATCTAAGAATCTATGAAACACAAGCAGGGGACTTCTCATGGAAGCTGCATGTAGTTGGGTGTAGCAAAACCCCCAGTTTTTCTTTTTTTAATTTATTTTAAAATGCATTCCCTCCCCTTCCCCAACCAATTCTGACTTTTTCTCTCCCTCTCTATTCCCTACAGATAAGTATAAGTAAGCTAAGATGTAGGATAAGCTTTAACATGTTATTTTAGGTAGTAAGTTTTATTTTTCTCTCCCCAGTTTGCAACTAAGTGCCCTGCTATTTTGATATAGATATGCACTGTTTTATAAGTGATAATTATTATGTTTGTGTTGATTTTTTTTACTGCTTTTTGTCACATATTGCTGTCCCTTGTAGACCTGTAGGGCGCCGCCTGCTGCTAGACTAGGATGTTATAGGTTCTAATTAATGATCTACATGCCCACATTTCACCTGCCACGACTTGATGTTAACGGAGTTGGTTCATGTACCTGCATGTATAGTCCAATTAGTAGTCTCACTGACATCCTGCGGGGTCCCGCATTCCTGAGGACTCTGCCACCCCTACACCCTCACCCGTTCCACCGGGTTCTGGCCACCCAGTTGGTCCGGCCACATGTCCTCTGTTCGAATCAAACAATCAACAAACGACCAAAAAGAAAACAAGAAAACAGAGAAGGCTCTCCTGGCCTGTGTCACTGCTCCTGCTGTTTGCAGCCATGATCTAAACCAAAATTGACCTTCATGTGGTCAGTCCCTCTTTGTTAGCTCTCTCTCTTTCTCTGAGACCCTCTTGTAGAGATTGCCACAATTTCTTTTAGCATCTTGAGTCCATCTTATTAGCTTGTGCCACTATTACATGCATTACGACAACACAAAAGTAAATAGTGCCCCTCTATTAAGATTATTGTGGTACCGTTCTCACTGCTGGGCTCCGCCAGCTCCCAGCATGTAAACAAACAGTTCTGCTCCCCGCAGGGGCCAGTAGACTTGGCTCTAAACCCCTGCTGGGGTTTTTACTCTCTGCCAGAGTCTCCTACCAGCACTCCACGTCATTTTCAGAGTTCCCTGCAGCGTGTGCTGGCTTGCTCCTCCTCCTCCTGTTTCCGGTTCTGCGCTCTCCCTGCTTTCCTGTCCTGGGCTCTTCTTTATACCGGCATGGGAGTTCTCTGCCCCTCCCTTCCCAACACACCTGGGTAAGGGAGTTTTCTGCCGGGCTCCTTGGGGCTGTGGACCTGGGGCCACTGAGCCTTTGCTTAACCCGGGAGCTTTGGAGCCTTGTGGCTCCTTCTCTTTCTCACACTTCTATATTGTGTGATTACTGTTTTAGGCTTATATATGTAAGTTAGCATAAGTCATGTCAAGTTTCCATCTTGTAATGTCAAGCCTCCATCTTATCCCCATGTCCAGTTATGTAACCTATGACTCACACCTACCCGCTTCTATGTAACTTGGTTCCTGAATGAATGGGGATGAATGAGGGTGCTTGAGAGACAATGGCAGTAGGTCTAAAAATAGCTCCCTCTGAATGACCAAACTATCAACACCAATACCTGGACCAAGGACCCAGCCAGTGGAACCACCCTCAGCATTCAAGAAACAAAAGATGAGGCAACCCACCATTGTGGCAAGGCTGCACATGCTCTGTAAGAACACCTGGAGCTCTCTGGGACAGGCCCTCCCCATAGGAGATCAGAGTTAGTCTGCCCATAAAAAGGGGTAGTGAAGACTGACTTCTTGGGGCACCCTCTCCACCTGGACCAGCACCATGACATACCACCTATCCACCCAGAGGCCCTGCCGGCAACCCCCCTCCGGACAACACCTACTGGACAAAGATCCCTTTCCAGCCTGGATAGGTAGCTATCACCCCCCATCCCCTCTTCAATCAAGGACTTGGACTCTGTTTCTCTTCCCAACCTGGACTCCAGCCCTTCCACTGAGTCTCTTTCTCCTGCTGCCATTGTGAGTGCTCATGTGTGTGCGTGCATGTGTGAACCAATAACTTTCTCGGGCTGTGTGGTGTGTTGTCTGTTTAATAAAACTGTTATTTGGACCCCTGAGTTGGGTTTTGCTTTACTGTGGTGCATCCCTACTCCAATCTCTGTTCCTCGCCCCTCTAACTTCTGTTTCATTTCTCCCTCTCCTGCTTCTGGCTCACTGCCACCTCCAACACCTGTCCTAAACTCCTCTCTGTCTCCAAGCCCCCTGTTTCTTTGCCACACAACCAGGTTTCTGTCTCTCTCTCTCATCCTTGCCACTAGGCTTCTTTTTTTTCCCCCCTCCCATACACCAGTGACCTCAAGTAACCCTGCGATCACTTGATCTTAAGTAAAGCCAAGCCTGAGTTCCTCAGCCAGCTTCTCTGTAGTCCACCGGATCTGGCCTCTCCCTACACTTTCTCTCTCTCACCTTAACCTTTCCCCAAGTATCCTGGTACCCCAGGCACACACATACATACCATACCATACAAGTTAGGAACTTACCTATGTGTAGGTGGGTTGTATGTGTGTGTACTGTGTTGTGTGTGTGTGCATACAGATATATATATATATCTCATTGTGTCATCATTATATCAGTTAAACATCGCCAACTAGGAATATATCATTATGTGCATGATATATGAATTAGTGATCTTTGTATGTGTACTGGTGTGCGGGTATTGACAATTGATTTTTGTCTAATTTTTAGCGTGTAGTGTGCATGTGCTTGAATTGGTGATAGGTGTGCATGTGCCTAGGCTGGTTTGGATGTGTATGTGCCTGAGCTGGTAGCGTGTGTGTATGTTTGTGTATGCACCTAATTGATTTGTATGTTTGTATATGTGCAATTGTGTCACACCCTACTGTCTAATACTGCAATATTGTGATCCTGAGAGTTAGCCTGACCCCACAGGGCAACAAGGGACAGCAGCCGGCTCCATCACACAGGGCTTCCCCCAGTAGTGTGCGAGTGCTGGGACCTGCACGTGTGCCATGCAGAACCCTGTGCAATACAAGCAGGCCGGCTGAGCTGCCCTTCTTGCTACCATGTGCAGTGTAGGCCAAAGCTGTTTGCCCTGGAAGCAGCACCACGAGTGCCCCAAGGTCTCCTGCCTGCTGCTGCCGCTGGGCATGGGTCCTGATTGCCCCATGCTCTCTGCCCCTGCCCAGCTGCAGCTCTTCTCTTTGCCCCTGCCACAGCTCTCCCTGCCACTACTGCTTCTGCCTGGAGTGAGTGCTGAATCAAGAAGATGAGGAAGAGCTGATGGAAGCCTGGGAAGCTGAGCAGGTCTCTCAGTAGCTGCAGCAGCAGCAGCCCTACCCAGAAACTGCATGCAGGCTGGGCTGGGGCTTTCCACACACCGGGGTGGGAGTGAGGCTCGCAGGCTGGATGGGGTACAATTAATTGGTAGACACCTGCAGGCCAGATGGAGTTGCCTGGTGGGCCGGATTTGGCCTGCGGGTCATACTTTTCCCACCCTTGCTCTAATATTAAAATGTTCTAGTAATCTTTACCAGCACTCTTCTGATATCTAGTAATTTAATATAACATATCCAATGCAGTTTTCCCAATTTAATTTGTTAGAAACTTTGTATTTCAAGTGCTCTGTACACAATTCCATTTTTCATGACTATTTTTCTCTCTTCATTTTTGCAGCAATACAAACTGTTGCCTACTCACATGAGTAATGCTTCTTGATGCAAGCAGTCCTATTTACCTCAAAGGAACTAATTCATATGTGCAAGGATTTACAAATCCATACTTTATTTGTGATTTAAAATATTCTAAAGCAAGTGATGCGACACTGTTCCTGTGACTGCCCCTGCTTAGCACACTAAGTTTTTTCTGTGTTGCAGTGATTCTCAGGGATGCTGCCATTCTTTCACTCCTTAAATCAAATGGGAAAAGTCACTCATGTTCCCTTTTGCCATTGTCCATTAGAGGAAACATCATGAATCATTATAAACCTTTTATGGGTGTCCTTGCAATGTCTTGGTATTAGGACCATGTGAATTTGTTTTGCTTAATTCTAAATGCTTTTCATCATCCTGTATATAGAGGACCACTTCCAATATTTTGAATTGCAACAGAAGCTGGTGGAGCAAAAAAACAACTATGAAGATGGTGAAAAAGGCAGCAGAGAAAGAGATTCAGAAATAAATCTAGAATATATGCCACCATGTATTAAGCAGCCACTTACATTAGCTCTGCTTTTCAAATTTTTAATATCCCTAAGACCCAGACCAAGAAAATTCTAGGAAATTCTTTCTTTTAATGTAAGAACTTGAAAACAGTTGCTTGCATTCTGAAGTGACCTATATATGGTGTGAATTGAACTTCCTTACACTTAGACTTTCTTGCATGGCATTAGTTTTCCTTCAATCTACTTAAACCTATGAAGTGTAAATGACTAATTGCACGCATTAGAATTCCAAAAGAAAGTACAAGAAGGAAGCAGTGGCCTGCTTTAGCTTAAATCTTCTTACATCTTCCTGTGAGGTCCTGGCCTCAATGTCTTCTTCAGTTCTATTTCCTTAATACATGTTGCACCAGTTTGGCTTCACTTACCCTTGGATCACTGGGCCAGATTTAGATGAGTGTGTATCTAAAGGAGACAAAAGAGAACCTGTTTCCTTGTGAGAAACATGTTGTGGATGAGCTGCAGAAAGAAGTAAAAACTAATCCAGTTTGATTCCCTGGGGACTTGCTTAGATTCACCTCCAAATTTGCACCAGGATGTTTAAATTACATGAGAAAAGATTCATGAACTCCAGTGCTTTTTATGAACTCAAAACAATAGTGTGAGAGTTTTGCAAACTCTTAAATTCCATATGGTTGCTATTCATATTTCATATGACAAGCTGCCAGGCAAGATGAAGTTGTTGTTCAAATGGCTTATTTTCCCTTGAGGTTTCTATGTTATTTTGAAATGTGAACTAAATCATTTTATATGCTGGAAGTGATTCTTAGTATTTCATTTAATTTCTTTTACTGTATAGTACTTAAAGAATGCCTGCTAGAGCAGCAGAAACGGTCTCCTCTACTATAATATAAAATATTGTGTCTTTAAAAATATCCCCTTGGGATAGTGCTATCGACCAAGGAGCAGATTGGGAAAAATATCTATGTGATATATTTTAAAAATATTGATAGGACTATAATTAATGATACACAACATAATTATACAGGGAACAGCCAGGGGGAATTAATTAAAACTGACTCTGTGGATGAATATTTCCTTTTCCTTCAAGTATTGTCAGTGCAGATGCCCATTTGCAGCTGAGAATTGCATGAAATCTCAAGACACAATATAAAACTCTGACCATGTGAGAGAGAAACACAAGGACTTCTTCATTTAGGCAAGGTTACTTCTGCCCCTTTAGATAATTCCAGCTGCAAGTTGGAATTCCCTAACCTCTCAATTCTCTTAGCTTGTTGATGTGGGGTTTTATTTCTTTTTTTCATCTCTCCTTGCTCAGCAATAATCTTCTGTGGGAAATACACATAGTCTTAATTTGGGGGGAGGAGGAACAGCCAAAAGGAAGCAGTACATCTAAAAGTTTTCTAGAACTTCTTTCCTTAGAACCCTACCTTAGCTATTTAACTTATATGGTTCCTATTGTCATAGCCTTAGCGTGCCTCAGGATTTCATCTTTTTTGTATTATATCCTTATAACACTCCTTTGAGGCAGGGAAATGTTAATACATGCACTTTACAGAAGTACTGAGATATGGAGAGATTAAGACTCAGATCATAGATTTCTTGATGCTAAGAATCTCTGGTATGGTTTCTGCTTATTCCAAACTAACACATCCATGTTGTGGGGTGGGGTGGAGATTGTTTTCCACCTGTAAAGAGGCATAGTTCCCCTATTCATTCCGTTGGTGGCTTCTTGCATTTCTGAAGGTGCACTATTTTGCTATTTAGAAAAGTAAATTTTCTCCATTCTTTTCAATGGGCAACATTGTCTCCAAGGATAGATCCTATTCACCTTAAGGTTATAAAGCTCTCCATTCTAACAATAGGGAGTCTTTGCTTATAGGAAGATACTTCCATCTAGCCATGATTCTTGATTCTGAAGACATGAAAGGAATATGTGGTAGGAGGATTTAGCGCCTAAGTCGGGAAACATTTACTTGAATGAGTATCTACCTAACATATAGCAACACTGACTTCAGCATAAAATACTGGTGCTCCACTTCTAGTCTACAGGGTGAATTAGGCCTGGAGAGCTATGTCATCTGGACCATGGGGCTTTGCACAGGTCCAGAAATTTGGCAAGGGTGGAACAGTGGCAGTGGTTATTTGTCATGGCTTCCATAGCCATGACAATAAATTATGCCACTGCTTCCCCATAGCTAAATTTTGAAGACATGGCAATTAATGCTGCCTTGGTTCCCCATGACCAAATTTCTGGACCCTTGGGAAGACCGGGTAACATGGCCACGCGTGCCAGATTGGGCCACAGCTAGATCTGGTGTGCAGGATCAAGCCCATACATGGTTGCTTCACAGGCAGATTGGGCACGTAGTTCCAGGCCAATGCATGAAGTTGCTCTACAGCTGGATCCAGCACATGGATCCAGTCCAGCGCTCCATATTGCATGTGCAGACTGAACCTGTGTGCTACACCATGCTGAATTAGGCCCCTAGACAGACCCCCCATCATGGGATCTGGCTTGTAGACCAGCCCTGTGCCATTCATCCAGCCAACAGATGAAACCATGGGTGTAAAGTAAGTGCTCATCTTCAAATAGACTAGTTTTCCTAGACTTGGAAACCTGAGTTCTAATCCTCCTTCTGTCTCAGAGGGTTTGAACCCACATTTCCTATATCTCAAATGAGCCCTAACTATGGGCTAAATTCTACTCCCTTCCACTGAAGCTGACCTACTAGGCCTCTATGAAGGAAAGATTCACAGGGCCAGAAGGAAAACAAGCAAGAGGGATCCTAACTCTGAGGGCCAGTAAGATGTGCATTGTCCAGGGAGGGAGTACTGGGTTCTGGCCCCTATTGTTTATGAATTTTATCCAGTGGCCATTTAATGCAAAATATATCATTAATATTGATATATATCTAAAATAATGCTATTGAAAGAAATGACATGATTTGGGATGGCAGTTTTTTAACAGAGGGCAGAATCTGGCCCAATGAAGTTACATCAGTACAAGTAAAAAGAGACTTTGCACAGTGATATGTCCCTTTCAACAGCCTCTGACAGCTTCTAGCTGTCTTGTAGCATCAATTACTTTTGTGTCCACTCCCCCCTTTTATGTGAGAAAGCTGCGTGATACAGGAGAAGTGTGATTTCAGGGGACATATGATAGTGGAAAGAGTAGGCTGGTGTCTCATAAAGTGGAATGGCCTAGTGACAGGAGACCTGTAGAAAGCTCATATGTACAATATTCAGAATTATTTATGAAAGCCAGAGACCTTGACATTTGTTAATAACAATCTATCATGTTTCATTTTTCTTGCTCCAAACATGCTACTTTATTTTACAGGTCATTGGTAATATCTTCCAACAGCCATTTCCTGAGTGAAAAGTCCTATAGTTATGACTATGTAATAGCTAGAAGGCTTTCCAAATAGTGTAGGATGGGCATATATTACAGTCCCATTTGAACAGAGTTTCAAACAGATGGATCACCACATGAAGAAGCCTGGTCTCTTCTCTCCATGACATTTACACATTTTAACCTAAGCTTAGCCCATAGCTTAGTGTTAGGGCTATTGTTTGAATTATTTAACCCAAAATGCATAAATAACACTGGGAGTGAGGACTTCCTCCTCCCCAAGTTAGTAGCTTGTCTCGGGAAACGAGGTAACATGGGGCACTCACCTCCAGCTCAGGACAGAGCCCACAGGGAACGGGGAGAGGAACCTGTGTGGCTCGTGAGCAGTCTCTATGTACAGCTGTGGCCGGCCGGTGACGTCAGCGCTGGACGCCGGCTGGTGAAAATAAAAATGGCGGCCGTTGCTGTGAAGGGGGCGGATTGTCTGGAGGCACAACTGCTGCTGATGCCGGGATCAGAGGGAGCCCCAAGAGAGGACCCCAAAGAGACCGACAGGCTGGAGGCAAAGTTAGGTAGGGACAGGAGCACCCCGTCGAAGACCCCCACCATACACTGGAGGAGTGAATGGTTGGCTGAGGGAAGGAGGATTGGAGGCAGCCCCTAGAGTGCAGCAAGACCCAGGTGGAGTGCCGGGATAGTGGGGCTCTGAGGACGGCACGCCAGGAAGAGAAAGCCCGGGATGGCCCAGATGGGGGTTATAATCAGGGTGGGGTCACCCCTGGGACCAAGGAGGGTCAGCAAAGGATGGGCGTGAGCCCTGGGGTGACAGACAGGGTGTAGAGGCCCCTTCCTCCTCGTTAAGGGTCCAGGGATGAGGAATAGGTGGAGAGTTGGTGGAGGTGCAGTGGATTTTGTTTGGTGTTGTGGGATTACTCCGAGCTGGGGCTGAATTCCGTAAGGGCACCTGGGGTTCGGGTTATAGGATAGCCCCGGGAGGGGCATAGTGGGGAAGGTTCTCTACAGGACAGGAGCCAGGAGTGAGGTGCCACAGGAATGTGCGCAACCTCCCACTGTAGGCTTAAGAACGCAGAACGGTAGTTGAGATCTGCAAAAAAGGGCCTCAAGATAACAACTAGATGGTCCATTGAAGGTGGCATGAGGCCAGGGTGTAGGGGTGGTGGAGCCCCGTGAGCAACCGTTGGGCCTGACCCGGGTCATCCAGGGACCTGCCAACTAACCCACCCATTGAGGAACACCAAGATGTGGCAGGCGAGAACGGAGTTGGTGAAGCAGGAGGAAAGAGCTACCTTGACGACAAACCGACCCGGAGAAGAGGCAGAACATCCGCCAAGAGACCTGAGCTGCCAGAAAGCAGCAAGCGGAAGCCCGGCAGTCGCATAGCTCATCATTGGGCAGCAGAATCAGATACCTCATTTATTCTCCTTCTGGCCCTGTGATACTTTCCAATTGGTCTGCCCATAGTGCTCTCCATCTAGAGTGGTGGAAGGTAGTCTAGGTAGTGGTTTGGTGCTTAGAACCTTATCTTAGCTATGAGAAGTTTAAATTCCCTCAGGGTGCAGTGGTCATACAACCAAGGTCTCCCATATCCCAATCAGTTGCCATAACCCTAGGCAGAAAGTGGGTACCATGGTTTTTGTCAACTACAGATTCAAGGCTCTTTCACAAATGAATGCTTTTCTGTGGCAAAACTGGATGATAACTGATTGTAACTGGAGTTAGCTACTTATGTAGCTGTCTTGGGTCACTTCTCAGCAAGTGAAGCAGCCCACACTTAGATACGTAAGGAATTTAGGAATCTTATCAGAATTCATCCTGTTGTATAGGGTGAGCTAAAATAAAATTAAGTGACTTAGACCCTAAAAATGGAAAAGTGCCATTGAGATCTAAGTGAAGTAAGATCTCACCTGCTCAAGGTCTCAGGAAATCTGTGATAGAGCAAAGAATTAAAGGAGTCCTCCAGATCCTAAACTAGTACTCTAAGGGCATTTTTACATGATGCAGTGCTGGGCGCTTTAATTAGCAAGCCACGCTGCTTAAAAGCACCCACGTGTCACATATATCAGCGTCCCCATGCGTCCCCATGCTGGAAAAATGTCGATGGCACACTGAACTAAAGCTCATCAAAAGTGTTTTATTTCAAAGCACCCCACCACCATTTTTTCAGCACAGGGACACACCGGGACACTGGTACATGTGAAGTGGAAGGCTGCCAGAGCATTTCAATTTCTGTGCTTCAGCAGACTAGATTAATCAAGGAGATCCCAGCGTGGCCCCGCTGTTCCCAGCCATGCCAGATCTTGCCTGCTGGGCTACAGTGGCCCCACAGGAGGGAAGCAGGGAGAGAGCTTAAGCCCACAGCCTACCTCCCATACCAATCTGGAGGCGCAGGTTCCCCTTTCTCCCCGGGAGTGCGCACGGCTGCCAGGAGCCAACCCTGCCTCTGCCCAAGTCAGCAGCAGACAGCAGCAGCAGGGGGAGCTGGCTCCAGGCTCCTGCTGTAGCTGCCTTCTGTCAGGGGCAGGGAGTTGTGGACCTGGGTCCCTGGTCCCTTAGCTGGGGGCCACTTCCAGCAGGGCAAGGGGCATGAGAAGGGCTGGGGGGCTGTTGTGGGGGCAAAGAGGGGCACCAGCAGGGCCAGAGGGGCCTGTGGGGGGGCCTTTAATTTTAATCATGGATTTTGGGGGTTTTATCAGAGAATTTGCATTTTTTTTATCATGGAAAACCAGGATCCCTGGTTAATAGTTCAACCTACACAGCTTAGAGGAAGCTGCCTAGATTGAATTGATTTTACCTCAGGCTTTTTGACGGTCTGTACTTAGCCTAACTGCTTGACCATTTTCTTTCTCTTCACCTTATGATCCCATTGGGCTAATTAATTCTTTTACTATTATGCGGCCACGAAATAGGGCCAATTTTTAACTTTAATCTTTCTTCTTGGAACAATACGTAAATAGCAAGGTGTCCTACACAAATTATTTGTCTTTTCACTGAGGAGATATAGTCCAGCAGCTACAGGAAGCTGGCATTGGCTGCTCCTGGGACAGCTGCAGCAGGAGCTGGGGTGAGTGGGGACAGGCAGAGCCCTGGGGAGTTCAGGGCACGGTGCAGCCCAGTGGCTGCAGCAGTTGGTGCCGGCAGCTCCTGGGCCCGCTGGAGCCGAGGCTGGGGTGAGTGGGGCCATGGCCCTTTCCCCTCCCAGCACAGACTTGTCTCTTTGGGCAGGGGGGGACATATATGCTGATCGCATAAGAGTGAATTTACCCCGCAGGTAATGAATTATGGGTCTAAATATGCTCATCATGTACAGGGAAATTTGCATATAAAGAACCTGCATAAATCGAGGGAAACCTGTATTCCAGATTCTGGTCACCCTACTGGAAAGAACATCTTTCTTGCATTCAACCTGAAACCAACCTATAACAGTTTATAGCCATTTCTCCTTGTCCTCCCCTGGGGCACCCTAGTGAACAGTTTTTTCTCCCAGCTCCCGATATTCACCCCATACATACTTATAGATGACCACCAAGTCCCCCTTCAGTCTTCTCTTCTCCAGGCTGAAGACTCCCAGATTTTTTGGTCTTTCCTCATAAGGTTTGTCCTTCAGGTCCTTAACATGTATACTACTATTAAAATACAGCCACCTCCATGGTGGAAGATTATGGTTATATACAACACACCATAGAACAGTGAATAGAGGGATTTTTTTTTCAGAGATACTGTAGCATATATGTAAACTTACTTAAAGTGCTGTGGGATATTTAACAGTCACCCAAAAAACACACAGAACCTAAGATTTTGAAGTCTCATCTGTAAAACAAGGTTCTTTCTTAAACAACACAAGATATTCCTGCCAAGTACTGAACATCCTGACAGTAAAACATAGCAAAAGAATTTATCTTTTATGTTCTGACAGAAATATAAAGAACACAGCAATGGAGCTGCCAATCAGAAGTGGCATTATACAGGAAATACAGGAGTATTTAGTGCCTTTTACAGCACAGTGCTAGACCAAGAAATCACAGCAGCAAATCATGCTTCTGTTTGCACATTCTCTGTGACTAATAAAGAGAAAATAGACCAGCCTGTAAGTAATATCTTTTTTCAGTCATGTAAGTATATATAAGGAAGTTTAATTCTTAAGGAATGCAACTTGCTGTACAGAGTACATAGGTGCGTGTGCATGTGTATGTCCAACATTTCACTTTATCCTATTGAAAAATAGCACTTTGCAAAGAAATGTATTGGGCAGTTTTATCTGTAGAAAGCTGTATTGTTTCAAGTTTGATATCATAAGAAAATCTGCCATCAAATCCATTTTTAAATCAGGAGACTTGTAGTAAGTAAAATACATTACCAGCCTTTTTCCTACAATGGAACTATTCCACCACTGCTTTTTCCAACATCAGATCAATGTCATGATATGAGAAGTTGGAAGCACTGAACATACAAAGGCATTTGTGTCCTTGTCCCGTTTCTAATGAACATTGCTATTTAGGTATCAAAACTGGCATCATCAAAAAAGTTTGCTGAGGTTAGTATGGATACATATTGAGGAAATCCTGAATAGGAGGTAATAAAATGTTCAGCTGTGCTACAGTCTGGTTATTTTTAAAGCCTTGAAATTATTGTTTCCACTTATTTTTAGGGCTACTATTTTCTTTCACCCAGTAAAAAGCAAAAAGTGATGATATGTTTGGCTTGTGCAAGGACTATAAGAGGAAAGAAAGAACTGAAAAAATTACCCCCAGGTAGCATGTTCTTCTGTGCCTCTGGAGAAACAAGTTGTTCTTCTTTGGGGCCTTTTAAGTGTGTTAAAGTGACTAAGGTTAGTATGTTTTATTTTGTTTTATTAGCTGTACAGTAGACCCAAGATTATAACATAAAATGAACATTTACATGGACTGTTGTAATTTGTATTTGGACAAACTTCAAACCTGCATATAGATTCAGTTTCATCGTTTGCTAATGAGCAGATCAGGAGATCCTGCTGGAAATTGGGGGCAGAGGGGCAGGGATGATCAGCATACCTTCCTCTTTTTTATCTTGGATTTGAAACATCCCCTGTGTTATGGGGCATTGTTCTGTCTTCAGAAGCTTTGCATATACAATATAGTAAATATTATTGGTAGTAGATCATAAGTAGGAGGTCTTTATGCAGTAAGTGGCGATATCTTTGAAAACTGATTCATCTTTATCTAAACACATATATGCACATGTATATTCACTGATCTTTAAAAAAAATGTATTGGCTCTGCTACAGAAATTTTTAATAGCTGTCTCTTGTCAAATTTGACAAATAATGGTTAAGTCAAAGCTACCAGAAATACCTGGAAATTCAATAGGATCACCAAAGGTATATTAACATGTCCCATATTTCAGCAAGTTATATAGTTGACTGAATTCATTTTAAATCAAATTTCTGGGCTTCATTAAAAAGAAATTTACTTCTATATTGATTTAATAGAAGCAATAGCATGATTGAATCTGATCTCTTTTTTTATATATATATATATATATATATATATATACCCAAAAGACTGATTTATCCGCCTTGGAAGCTGAAATCACCCTGAGTCATTTAAAAGAAGTTCTAGCATCTCTGCACACTGAAACCTCTGTACAAACTATCTCAGAAAAGATCTCTGCAGTTATGAACCAGAAAGCAGTAAAAATAATTGCATACAGAAATGGAGCTGGCTACCGAAATGGGCAGTTAATCATTGCTAGTACATTTCCTATGGTAAGTAGCACTCATCCCCAAAGATAAGTATAATGGCTGTAGTACCGGAAAGGACAAACACTACGTCAGTGACTTAGATGAACCCAAATCAGAATCTCAAACCTAAATTTTTTAACATGATGAATTTCTGGGGTTTCAAATGTGTATATAGGTCTCATCCCTACCACATGTTTACCCAATCATATGCAAAGCCTAGAGGAGCCATAGTGGACATGACCCATGACGTTAAACCAACCTTCCAGTCTGCAGACTGGATCCTATGGGCAGGATCTGTCTGCAAACCAGAACCAGTGTGGAGTCAGCATGTGGTCCATGGGTGCAATCTGGCCCGCTAGCCTGGACCCACATGCCAAATCTGGCTGTGGCCCAACCCCACACGCAAGATCCGGCCATGGACCATCCCCATGTGCCAGCGTAATCTGGTGCATAGAGCTATGTCAGCTTGTCCACAGGGCTCCCCGTGAGTCTAGAAATTTGGTGGCACAGGATGAGCTCCACTGCATTAAACCATTCCTTATAGTACCAGTCATGTAATAATACTTTAAATTGTGATATTTCTACCATATAGGCTTATAAATTTAGAACATTTTAAAGAGATTTTGCTTGGTCATACATCATGTACATTATGATTTTGCTCTGTTATATGTTATGTTTAGGCTAAGATTCAAATTTTGACATGTCTGAGAAATACACATCACCTACATCAAGATGGTGCTCTTTCTGCTCAATAGCCTGACCCAGTCTGTTCTATCACAGCTCCCTCCTCAAGAGTGTGAGCCACATGAGCAGTGACAGTGACTTTTGTTGTCTGTATTGAGAGTTCCCAAAGCTTTTGTACCTATTGATAGTGAAAATGAGCAAATAGTCACCATAAATACCTCTGGGTGTGTGCACCAGCCCATCATGCGCCTTTTATCTAGCTAGAGATTATGACTCTTTTCACCATAGGAGAATTAGTTGCATCTCTATCTCTCCCATACTCAGAAAAATAACCCCACCAGCTTCCCCATAAGTTGCTCCTTGGGCAGAAGATATGCCAATTCATAGAGCAATAAGAGTAGGAACAGAGGCCAATTTTGGAAGATGGTGGGAGCCCACCACTCTAGCCACAACCTTTTCTTTCTCCTCAAGGGCCTTCTCACAGTTAAGCCACTCTTCTGCCTTCTTCACGGAAGTAGAGCTGTAATATTTCAAGCTTCCTTCCTTCTCCTGTATGTTCTTTATACTGTTTAAGCAGGAAAAGGTCATTCTGCACTGCTACTAAGCTACATAATTTTGCTTTTGTGAAAAGCATAGTCAGTCCCCTAAATTACTCTCATAACTTTGTAGTCAGAAGAAGAGTTTCTCATGGCTTCTGAAGTCATCGCCATTACTGAAATATCATCAGCAACTGCCACAACATAGAGAAGAGGATCCCTGTTTCTTGTGCCCTGAAGGTGACTGTCTTCTGTCAGTCTCATTTTTACCTATAACCTTTCTGCCAGCAGTCAGAGGATCTATGGCAAAGATATACACCAGCAGCTTCTGCAGGCACCTTTGTTTCACCTCTTAATTTAGAGTAACTGGCCTTGACCCCTGTTTTTGATTGACCAGAGAAACATGAGCTGAGCTCAAATACATGGTTTGCAGCCAATGAATGAAAGTATATGGGATTCCATGTTACTGTAGTGTTCTTCATAAACATTTGCAATATGGCAAAAAATCTTCCTCTGTTCAAGGTAGTAAATAAACCTTTCTGACTCTTCTCCAGCCCTGGTTGCAAACATCTCAAAAAGGTCCACCAAAGAATCCAAACTAAGCTTGTCCTAATAGTGTTCAGTCAGCATGGATGAGAGAAATGCCACTTGAGCCAACTTGTCAAGTAGTGACCTGAAAAAATGTTTTAGTCCATACTGGCCACATCTACATGAGATGCTGACTGTGCCATCGTTACCGCATAGTCATTTAGTACTTGCATAAACTTGAGATATACTTGTATATACTTTAGATGTATAAACAAGTACTAAATGGCTGTGCAGTAACTAGAGTTACTGTTCAGTAGCATCAACGAATGCTTTTTTGTGATGCTGGCTGTGCAGTAGTCCCAGACTATGCAGTAGCACCACATCATGCTTGGTGCCATGCAGTGCTACTGTGCAGTAGTCATGGGCTACTGCGCAGTTAGCATTTTGTGTAAACATGGCCACTAAGCATGTACTATAAAGGGGACTCAAGTTGCCTGAGGACATTGTGTTTTCCATTGTGCTGTATATTCTTACCCTCATTCTCTAGCTGCAGTAGTGGCTTGTGCTGTCAAAGTACTATATACTAGGCATGTCTACATGAAAATTTACTACTCATTTAATTAACTGTGCAGCAAACTTCTCAGCATCTACGTGTGTGTCACTGTTAGGGTGCATGAAACTAATGAATTCCACAGCAAGGTAGTACTTGTAGATGCATCCTCCTATCTTGTAAATACAAGTACTACCCTCTTGTTGACATTTTTCATGTACAGCAATGCACATGTAGGTGCTGACTAACTAGCTGGGGCAGGAGGGTGCTTTAATGCAGGGGCTGCCTGCCAGCTAGTCCCACACTGAAGCACCCTCATGTCTCAGCCAGTCCCTGTGCAGCATATTGAACTTGGTCAGAGCAGCCCTGGGATGGCAGGCTGATCCCTGAGACCCTGGCAGCTAGGGTCGCTCTGATCAGGCTCCATGTGCCACAAATGAATAAACTCTGGAGCTGATTGCTTTGGAATTAATTGCTTTTGGACACGTGGTCAAATGGTGTGCCTGGGAGCAAAAAGCTCGGGAGCAATAAGTGCTGGAGTTTATTCGAATGCACTTATTGCACATGTAGATATGCCCACTGTGTATTATATAAGGTGTACATCCTCCTATCTTCTCTCAAGGCAAGTTAAAGCATACTTAAAATTTTTTTCATAATAGGAACAGACTATTCATTTGTAAAATTTTCAAATTAATTAGACTTAACTAATAAAAATGGAGATGGGTAGGCACTATTGATAAACTTTACCTTAGGCAAAGGGGCAGTGTAGGCTTATACACTATTTAAGGTTTGCTGTAGGAAGCAATTTTACCTTATTTGTGTGATCATTTATCATTTCCTGTGTTATTTAGCTACTTACCATGTGTACAAGACAACTTGACCTTACTAGGAAAGCCTGCAAACTATACACCAGTGATGGAACCCTAATCCTTACTCTACCAGATTTAGTCTCATGGGCTGTGAGCAAATGTTTTAGGCAAAGTGTCTCAGAAGAATGTGAAGAGACAACTACAATGGAAGGTATGCCTTGGTTATTCTGCCTGTGGAAGGTAAAAAGTCAATCTAAAAAAAGTCTTAAATTTGTTGTGAAGTTGCATGTGTATTTTGTTTGCATTGTGCTCCTTTTGATATATTTCATATGAACAAAGATTAATTATGCGATATATAAATATTAATTTTGGAAAATGTTAAAGTGCAGAAACTTGGACTGATTTCTGTAGAGCCCTATACCTAAAGCAATCAGGTGCTTAATTTAAGAATATAACTATTGTTATTGTATGTACAAATCATACTAGCTACTGCCTAGCTGCTCATTTACTTGTATAAATTTTTAATTTAGATACCTAATTGCAGTAATTGTGTAGGCTAATTTGGTAGTACATTTTTTTGCATGTGACCCTGATTTGTAAATCAGACCCTTAATGGTAAGTTTCCATTAAATAAATGTCAGGTTATTATGAAACCAATTAAAGACTACCATATTTTCTCGCATACCATATGCATGCCTTTTTTCCAAAAGCCATTTGCTGGAAATTGGGGTGCGCATGTTAAATGAGGAAATATGATAATGGCAGCTTTTGCAGTATAAGATTATGGAAGGGGGGAACAAGAACAAGAAAGTAGCACCACACATGGGCAATGCAGTGAGCACACAGGGCTTTACAGCCAGCAGTGAGGGGCCCTGCATGCTCACTCTGTAGTCCCTGTGTAGTATATTCAGCATTACTTTCTTTCCCCCAGCAGAGGTCATACTACAGAAGCTCCTGCTGATTCAGGAGGCAATTGTTCTAGCACCCTTGCTTGTGCTTCACTGTATTTCTTGCCAGCAGCTGTAGCTGCTTTAACTCCCTAGCTGCTGGCTGGCTGTAGACAGGTCCTCCCTCAGCAGCAGGGTTTGGCTTAGCAGCAGTTTAAGACTATCCCTTCAGGTTGTGCAGCATCACTTTCCCCTTTTCTCCCCTTTCCCCAACAACCATTTCACTTCATTAAAAGGACACCTTTGAGTTACTACTGGGGCAGACCCTACTGTTGCAGATGCTGCTGTTGAGGGAAAAATTGTCCATGACCAGCCAGCAGGTAGGGGTCAACAAAGCAGTCATTTGGTGTTGCTTCCTCCTACTACAGCTGCCTATATTTATGCCACTGGCAAAAACAATGTTTTTCTTTCCTTCACTCTCCCTTCTGAAAACAGGAGCATATCTTCTCTGGGGGGTATTCAGTAAGAGAGTAAATATGGTACTACTTGTATACAAGGTGATACATATTTCAGATGAGGGTTTTATAGGCTTTTCAAGATAACTGCTCAATGCCAATCATACTTTATCTTTTTGATAGGTTTATATGTAAATATGCAACAATCTATATGTTTGAGTAAGCAGGTAGAAAGGAAGAATTGAAGTGGCAACTCCATTTTTATCTATTAATATATTGAGAGAGGTAGAAAATATTAGTAAAGATCTAACAAACCCCATTTTAGCAATAAATGAATTTACTATTTGTTACAGAACCTCAGCCCTGAAATTCAGATATAGTTCAGGATTATGACCATGCCAAAGTTTGGAAGTATTTAGTTCCTCACCTTTTTTTACAGCTTATTGCTAATAATTACTGCATATTGTTTATTACTAGAATTAATTACAAGAATTAAGGCCCCAATTCAATAATGAATGTAAGCACAAGCTTAAAACCCAGGTATTTCAGTGAGTTTTAAGTAAATGTGTTTAAATTCTTTATTGAATCAGGGCAGGGGCAGAGGCAGATGCAGGCATTTTAAAAGGGGGTGTGAACTTTAAAAAAAAAAGTTCTGTAGAGGTAGCTGCACCTTGCTTACTTCCCCTGTGTACTCAGCAGCACCTTCCCTCCCTCCCATTCCCCTTACTCCCTCTCTACTCTTCTGGAGTGTGGGAGGAATGGAGATACCACAGTCCTTGCCATTTCTGTGTGGCTCCAGCTAGGACTGCAGGCACCAGCTGCTTGGAGAGTTGGGCTCAGCTGGGGATAGCAGTGATGGCAGGCAGGTTTCCCTTTCCATTGTGTTCCCCACCAGCTCAGGAACAGATGCAAGGAGGGAGAATCTGCTCCTTGTGCAGCCTGGATGCAGCAAGTTTTGGAGCTGCTCCTGGATTAGTTGAGGGCAGCAGCAATGACAGGTATGACATTGAAGGGTGGGAGGCAAGACAGCAGTGAAGGTGGGGTGAGGAGGAAGGGAAGGGAAGGGAGAATCCTGGTCTCTTTTGGGACTTAAAACAAACACCCTGACTGCTGCTCCCACATCATTGTCTGAAAGGGAGGGAGTGCAACCTCTGGATCCACACCTGAATCAAGGAGTATATAGTTTATAAGGGGAAAAAAAATCAAGATTTACAAACCATTTCCTATACAGAAAATCTGCAGTTACTTTTGGGGCTATTAAAATTAATATATGCAGGTTGCTTTATTATGTATGACAAATAATATGTTAGAACTCATGCACCTTAGGTCTGTAAATCAGAATCACTTTTCTTTTTTTGAGACTGAGAATGATAAAATGTCTCATGTAACAATACAGCAATATTCTTTCATGGGATAAGGAGCACTCGCAGGTGTAATACACTGCATGTTGCCGGGTTTACTCGGATGATATAAAACCACCCTTCTGTGATGGTGCCATGTATTCCATTTGAAATCCAAATTTGTTTTGCATGATAATATTATCATTGCTCTTTATTATATAGTTATAGCATGTATAGCATCATGATATTTACAAAAGTGTTCCTAAATTGCTCAGGATCTTTGGAAAGAAAAACCTTACAAAGTTACTGGTCATCTAGTTATACTGAATAATAGAGCTCTGCCTCAATGTGTCCTAATTCTGTTCAGAGCTCCAGGAAGACAAAATGGTGTGGGCCCTAAAGGTACAAACAGAAGGAGGTGTTGGACAGAAATTCAGCTTGAGATGTAAGGAGGAGATTTGCAAATACACAAAGGGGAGCTAAACACCCAATTACTTTTGAAGTTCAGTGACAGTTGGGCATCCCTTTGTGCCTTTGAAAATAGCCCCCTGAGGGTTAATTCCTTAGCTCTGTCCCCAGCTTCTGCTAGTTTACCATTTTTTACCCTTTCCTAATTTCTTATTTTTAATTTGTAGCCATTAATATTTTTCTCTCTCTCCATACACATGCATTCCTCCTCTGATCCTGTGACTGTTACCACTTCCTCTCTCTCTCTCAGATAATCAATACTGTCTTCTACTCACTCTTAAAACGTATTAGAAAGCTGATAATAGAGAGTTGATTATATGCGAGATATCCCTTCACATTACTAAGATGAAAAAACAGGTAGTGTTGTCAATGATGTACTAGGAAGGGGGCAGGAAGGGTACCAGTTATTCAGTGATTCTTTTCAAGGCTGCCTAGATCATCTTAATCTGCCTTGATAAAACTGATTTCATGAATTAACAATTTATAAACTTGATGAGAAATAGAATCATACAAAGTGAGCCAACTCTAATGAAACGCTTCATGTAAGCTAGCATGCTGCCTGGAGGACTAATAAATGAGAAAGGAGAAAATGCAGAAAAGATAAATCCCTCTCACAAAGTTAGTAGGTTAAAATCAGATATTAAAAATAAATACATGAAAGAGGGTAAAGCTGGAGAGGGGAAAGTTGGTCCAAATAAAAATAGAATACATGAAGAAAGATTGAAAAAATAGGAAAACATCTACACTTAGTTCAAAATGCTATATAGGCAGCCCCCACTTAGCTCTCTTAATTGGTTCTTGAAAAACCGAGTGCTAAGCGAAATGAACGTTAAACGAAACCAAAAGTACTTGATGACCCAAGATGACAACCGCATTGAGAGCTAAGTGGAATCAGGTATCAATTTAAAATGAGCGTTGTAGAGAAATAGTGCTAAGCAAAACAGTCTTAAGTGAAGGTTGCCTGTAGTTATTCGTTGTGCCTCTACTGAACATAAATTTGCAAATAAAATCACTGGTATAAAACCTTGTAACCAAAAACTTTAGTGATATTTAGGTCAGATTCATTAGGGCAGGGGAATACGAAATGTAATATTGGATGCGTTTGTGTTTCAACATTTTATTTTGTGAGCCATACAATTTAGCCACATCATAACCCTGAGTGATACAAGCCAAAGGGCTATTTGAACATTAATATATGTCATTTTCATGCTATAAACAATGACTGCTTTTGCTGGTCAACAAATAAGCCATGGTTTGTAATTCTGTTTAAAAATCCAACATTTTAAAACCTTTGATTTAATGTTATTACATCAAAACATTGCAAAAAGCTGAAATTCAGCTAGAGGTTGATGTGAAATAGTATGAGCGCTGCAAGATTGGGAGGGAATACTCAAGATCAGTGTTCCGAAGAAATGCTGCTTGTGTGTACCCTATTAACTGACTTTGGTGAAACTACTCAGAATATTCCAGTTTTATTCATAGAGAATATGATTAAAATTAGAGAAAATATATTTTGTCTATCAGACAAATGGACTGAACTCCTGGTTTCAGTGTAAAACAGGGCACATCCTTAATTACAGCATCTCGCTTTTTCCATTACAATAGGTAAATAGGAGGTCACTACTATATTATAACTATATTACACTATATAATAACTACTATAATAGGTAAATAGGGTGGATTTAATGATAAGCAAATCCTAAGGGTTTTTCTTCCAAAAGATAGAGAACTTTCACAAAAAGTCCTAATCCAAATTTACTTTTCTAACCTTCTTGGCTAAGTACAACAGTCAAAAAGCCCTAGGTGGAATCAATTTAATCTTTTCAGTTTAGTCTAAGCTGTGTAGATTGAACCAATAAGCAAGTGAACAGACATTCGCATTTGATTCCAGAAATGTATCCACATGCCTGCAGTGGCCCAGGACAGAAGCTGGGGAGTGGGGCGGGGCGGGGCGGGGCAAGAACATGCATCCCTGCTCAGTTGGAGAAGATGGCTTGAAGCTGGAGGGGATCTGGGACAGAAGTTCAATAACCGATTTCACTTAAATCAGCTAAGTCTGATAATACATCCATCCAGATTTATCCTAACCAGTTTTGGACATTTTGAAAGTGGTTTATGTGCACTGAACTTCTGCTGTGTTAAAGATTTGAACTGGTTTCTGATCACTTATACCAGTGCGTGTAATTTCTATCCCTAGCCCTTGTGATTTTTCACTTGTACACTTCCTTTATCCTCAAAGATTAATGCTTGAGATTCATCATGGTTTTACTCACACCATTCCCTTTCCTACACACAAAACTCACTTTGTAATGTATATAGTCACTAACATACACCACACCCCCATCTCCTTGTCTCTTCCATCATGTGTCACATTACCAGTTAATGCCGCTCCAAAAATGGTATCTGTAAGCTTTTGTAACTAATTGAGTTTTTATTGCTTAATAGCCAATGTATAAGCAGAAGTTGTAATCTTAATTAAACTAATAAGATGGCATAAACATTTTATCCTGAAGTGATATAAAAAGAAACTGTTGCTATTTTTCTCAAAATACAAAGATAAGCAGATGGAGAAAGAGAAGATAAAATCGGTTTTATGCCTGGCAACTCCAGAAAGTTTGAACATGATCGATGATTCTCTGCTTACCAACATTCTCAGAAAGCCTATTGAGATCTGGGTTTCCTGTGGAGAGCCTTTTTTGCCTTTGAATGGTATGAGTTCCTTTTTTCCACCTCTTTACAAGGATAGAGTTATGTAGAAACAAATAGTCTCCTTAAGCCAAGCTCAGAAAGAACCCATATTTCAGGGTTTCTGCTTTTTACCTTTAGGGACCAAGAAATCATTCCATTGCTCTTCCCCCTGCTTTTCAATGCATAACATGACTTTTGAGGGTTTTTAATTTCGTTGGAATAATCAGATGTTGGCTACAGCTGAAAATGGGAGATTGTGTGGGGTTCCTATTCTAGTGGTATACCATTCAGGTGGTTGGCTATTGGGTCTTGCTCATTCTTCGCAGTTAAACTGATTTGCAGGGGATTAGGAAGGAATTTTCCTCCACGTTAACAGGGCAAGGATGAGTAGATTGTTTGTTTGCCTTGCCTTTGTAGTGTGGATCGTGGTCATAGGATCATCAGGGCATGTTTTATCCTACAAAGTCCCTGTTATTTCAGGGACTGTTGATGGTGTCTGAGATCTCTCCTACTCTTTTTCTGTGAAACTATTTTTGGGGGATTTTTTAAACTAAATATCCTGAATCTATAATGAGTGTTACTGGGTTCTTAATGTGGCTACTACCATACGCAGGAAGTAGCAAAGTACTTTTTATGAACATCTTTAGAAAAGAGACTGAAGCAAATTCTAAATTTTTCCAATCCAAAATGTTTTAGTTTAATGAGGAAAGTATTTAAAGACACTTTCTCTGACAAAAGTGATGCTGATATGATGACATAACACATAGTTATGTCATTTGCATGATTCACATGATTAAAATTAATTTTATGCTTTAAGTTAGGGTTCTTAAAGGAAATGATATGGCCAGTTAACCATAAATTGAGATCATTTTAACCCTTTGGCTAATATTTAAATTTCATTTTAAACTTACAAAATCAGTAGAATTCCACATTGACAATAAAGTGGACTGTTGAAAGTTTATTCAAGCATGATACTAGGTATTTACTGATACCTTGAGAACTAAATGAACACTATTATTTTGAAGCAGCAAATCCCTCTATTAATAGATGCACATTAAAAGAAGATGGTCTAAAATAGTCTACCTCTATCAATGCTGGAAGAGTAAATGAAGTACTATGTTTATTCAATTAATACAAGTTTTTGTGTCTTGTTCTCCTAAGATATTTCATAAGCTTTACATTCTCCCATAGTTTCTTTTGAGGACCTTACAAATTCCCTGACTAAGTACAGATGTTCAAAAAACCTATGATGAAAGTGCTTTAACTATTGAATTTCACTTAAAGTGCCATAATTTAGAGTGCATCTGAACCAAACAGACATTTGCCATTCAGTCTCACTCTGCCCAGGGCCATCAGGTAGAAGGAGCTCCCCAACATTTCCCAGCATGCCCTATGGACTTGGAAGCTCCTGAGTGCAGCCAAATGAGCAAGCCATCCCTGACTGGCTGCCTGGTGTGGAAGATGAGTGTTCCACCCCACTCCCCCCTGCTGCTCTATCAGTGTCAGGAATCAAAGAAGCACAGAGAAGCAGGGCTGTAAGGGACCTCCATGCTGGGTTAGGATGCAGAGGCCTGGATCCAGGTTGGGGAGCCCATCTGCCAAATGCCAGTAGTTGCAGGCTGGGCACTGGAGCTGTGATGGGAGCTGAGAGTGCCTGTCCCACTTGGATTTGCCACAGATTGGAGGAAGGAAGGGTTCCAGAGCAGGATCACCTGTGTTTCTTTCTGTGTGTGTGTTTAGGGGGCAGGGGGTTGAATAAAGGACATTTACTGGGTAGTAGACATTGCGCTAATATAGCTGTGTTGAAATACAGTCATTGCCTGGGGTGTGTTAATCATTTCCGTGATTTGAAGTCTACAGGGTTGCCCCCCAGACTCTGGAGCTGTTCTACCCAAACATCAAGGCAGGCCCTAGCTCAGGGGCAGGCAATTATTTCAGGTGGAGGTCCACTTGCTGAGTTTTGGCAAGCCATCGAGGGCCGCGTGACAGGCAGCCAGGGCAGATAACTATTAATTTTCTAAATTTTTTAGGGGCCCTGCGGGCCGGATAGAATGGCCTGGCAGCTGCATCTGGCCCATGGGCTGCATTTTGTCCACTCCTGCCCTAGCTGCTCTGTCTGTCTGTGTTTTGTAGTGCTCCAGTTGTTGTAATATAGTCTGAGCTAGGTATGAGGCATTGAAGTCCATCAAAGACACCTTGCTGGGGTTGTTTGACCCCAGTACTCTCTCCTGCCGTGACAGGGGGTCAGACTAGATGATCTACTCAGGTCCCTTCCAACCCTAGAAACTATGAAACTATGAACATACGCACACTCCCAAACTCTGCTCCCCACAGAGAGCCAGCAGGGGTTGCAATGCAGTGCTGGGAACTGTAGCATGGGGGTGGAAAATAGGACTCACTACAGGGTTGGCCTCCACAGCTTCCCAGCTTGGGGCTTGGTGGAGGGCAGGACTGGGCCCCCACTATGGCAGGGATACTCATTTCCCACCTCTCCCCTGCCAGAGTTCCCAGTGCAGCAAAAAGCAGCACTGCATTGCTGCTCCTGTCTGCATCTGGGGGTGGGGAGTGGGAAGCGGGGCACAGCCTAGCCCTCATTAAGACCTGAACTGGGAATTTGCAGGGGACCTGTCCAGCAGGGGGACTTCTTTCCTTCAACTGCAACCAGGAGCTGCAGCACAGCACCCTGCTGTGGGCGGGTGGCAGGCAGCCCTGCCCCCACCAAGACTGGAGCTGGGGGGGGTGGCATCTGGTAGGGGGCTCCTTTACCAATCCCTCCTGCCAGAGTTCCTGGCCTAGCAAAAAGTGGCACTGCACTGCAGCTCCTGGTTGCAACTGGGGTAAAGGATCCCAGCTGGGCTGTGGCATACTGTGGAGCCAGGGCTCCTGCAGGGACCCAGAGCCCAGACCCATCCCCTGCAGCCTCCTCAGGGGGGCAGCAGCACACTCTGGGGCTGGGGGTGCTTTGGGGGAAAGGGATCTGGGCTCAGTCTCCCTGCAGCAGCCCTGAACCTAGGGCTTACTGCAGCCTGCCCGGGGTGGGAGCTGAAGGGGGCTGGGGTCAGTGTCTCCACAGTAGCCCTGGATGGCACACTGGATGTGTGCCATCACAGTAGCCCTGGATGTCACACTGCTGCCTGGCCAGGGCTTCTGTGGGGAGAAAGAACCCAGATCCCTTTTCCCCAATGCTCTTCTGGCCAGACAACAGTGTGTCATGGAGTAGCTGCAGGCAGAGAGACCCCCTTTTCTTTTCCCCAACCCACTGTGGCCAGGTTGTGGTTCACAGCTGGCTTCAGGGAGGAGGAAGGGCTGGGATCAGAGGCTGACTCAGATCAGTGAGAGCTGGGGTGGGTGGGGCCATCCTACTGCTCAGGCAGAGCAAATATGCTCTGTCCAAAGCTGAAGCACAGGCCCTGCACACGGGTGGTAGTAATCATGCTCTAAGTTAACCCTCAATGGGATCTGGCACAGACATTTGATAAATCAGTAACAGAAAGTTATTAAAGTGTGTACAGAAGTTCTTCATGCATGTTTTACAGTGCTGTAATTTAGAGCACCTGTTATAGCACTATAAAATTATGGTGCTTTTAGACCTGACAAAAATGCAGTGTTTGGTTGGGAGGGGTGCATCTGAGCCTCTCTGCATTTTCCAGGTTAGGAGGCAGGGGGCACTCCTGGGGCTTGTTCAGAAATTTGACCAGTGTACAGAAGTTATTTAAAGCACACTAGGCACATCTACATGTGAAAATGCTGCTGAAAGGATTTACTCCAGAGTAAACCCACCTTGGGTAGGCATCTACATGGGTGGGCATTTGGGAGCAGATTTTCTGTTTCTGGCAGCAGTCTGCTCCCACCCTCTCAGAGCAGGCACCAGTGCCAGCTGCCTGGCACAGCCACATCTCTTCCCAGCTCATGACACATTGAGCTGGGGCTGTGCTGGGTGGCCAGCAGTGGCTGCACTGTGAGCAGAGTAGTGGCAATATTTGTGGTGGATATAGCATCCTCCCAGCGCCATCAGCGCCCTCTCCGAGCCCAGTCCCCACTGAGAAGAGCCCTGCGCAGTCCTGGCTGCAACCCACCCCACCCTACACAGAAACCTCAGGGGCACACGCCCCCCTGTGCTGTCCTGAGGTTCAAGCAGCAGCAGCAACAGGAGCCACCTCCCCCCGCCTTACCACAGGGGCCTCGATCTGCCCCCCCATGCCCCTTTCCTCCCCCCTCCCCCCTCCCCTTCCACCACAACAGATTTACTAGCTGGAGGCAGCTGTATCAGAAATCGGATCAGTATCAGGTGATATGCCTCTTTAAATATCAGCTATCAGTATCAGCCCCAAAAATCTCTATTGGTGCATCCCTAGCTGGCAGCCATCTTTTTAAGGCAGCCCCGCTCTGTGCTGTGTGGTGTTGGTCTTGCTGCAGGTAGCTCATGCTCCCGGGGCTGCATGGAGCCACAGTGAGTGGTGGGGTTGGGCTCAGGTGGGGCAGTGATTCTGCTTATGTCTTTGCTGGTGGGGTGAGAAGTGCACACTTGTTGTTCAGTTCCAAGGGAGGAGTGACCCTGGTACTGTGCGTCTTGGGACCTGAGATGACCGTCTTCCAAGCATCCCGTGGGTGGAGCTCCCAGTCAGTCTTCCTGTTGTCCATCTTCACGTAGTCAAGCACCTTCTCTCTTCATTTTTCAGGAGAAGAGCCTGACTGTAGCAGTGATCAGTCTCTTACACGTGGGCCCTGATGGCATGAAGCTTGCCTTCCTGGCCTGGAACTCAGTCAGCTGGGATTTCAGGGACCTCACTAAGAAACATATGCCACACATTGTGGTGACCTTGCTCCCATTCCCAGTTGCTGGCAGCTATGCCAGGCAGCCCCTGCAGCCCAGATCCAGGGACTGCATCTGGGTGGAGGCCAGGACCATGGATTCCATCTGAGTGGTGGCCTCAGTGTTGCAAGGGGAGGGAGCACCAGCTGAGGTGGGAACCTGTGTGTGGCGATGTTGTGTGTCCCAGGGGAAAACCAAGAGCAACAGTCATAAATGCCTAGAAGAAGGCTCCAGATTGCACATAAGGAAAAACTTCACAGTTTGTGTGGCTAAACTATGGAGTAGACTTCCAGTGGGGGTGTTGCAGGCACCTATCCTGGAGATCTTCAAAGGGAGAGTGGACACACACCTTGCTGGGGTTATTTGACCTCAGCAGTCTTTCTTGCCCAGGGCAGCGGGGCTGGACCCGATGGTCTTATGAGGTCCTTCCCAGCTCTAAACTACTGTGAATCTGGGGGACACAGCTGTGCAGCAACACAGTGGCAGGGACAAGCACCAGAGACAAAGGCAAGCTGCTGCAGCTGGCCTTGGCCCCTGCGGTACAACCCATTGGTCAGAGGCTGGCTGCAGGTGGCCCAGGACCCCAGTGTCCCTGCAGACTTTTAAGGGTCAGGGTCTTGGGCAGGCAAGGAGGCACCCCAGCCCTGGAGCTGGAGAATCGCCCAGCCCCATGGGCCTGGGACTATTCTGCAGGTGGCCCACTGCTTGTAGCGCTGACTGGGAGCAAATAGCATCTACATGTGCATTACAGGCTGCAGGTAGCAAATTAACTCCTGAGTAAAGCAGTTTACTGTGTAGTAATTTTATCTACTGTGCATTAAATCATTTCATGTAGGCTGCTGAAGTGCTGTAGAATACAGCACTTCAAATTTAATACCTCAGTTAACAAGGGTTAATTTAAAGTGCTGTAAAATTTTTTAAAAGTGATATAAGGCCTTGCACTTCTGTAGTCACTGGAATAAAATGCTTTAAAAGGCAAAAAAAGCAACTTCTGTATACATTTCTTGTCTAATACCTCATCCATCAAGGCTTAACTTAGAGTATGATCCACTATTTTTAAAATGCTCTAAAAGCCATGAATGTCTGTTTAGTTACAGCTTTAGAGCACTTTCTGGGCAATTAACACATGGTAGGTGTAATCTCTGTACCTAGCCCCTGTCCCTTCTAATTGAGTAATATTAGATCTGTAACTCACCAATGCTCTTAAGTTAATAAAAACTATTTGCTGAAATAGATCCAGGTATACAAACCAATTATGCATTCAACCACTATATGAAAAATAGCAAATAGAAATATTAATTTTCTGTTCTTGCAGCTTTGCAAAAGGTAGAGAAGCAAGAAAAACAAAATTGGTTTGAGAAAGACAGAATTTTGGCTGAACTAAATACCATGAAGCACAAAATGCGACAACTGCAAGGTTGGTATCATTATTCATTCAGTTAGGTGCTATTTTATTTATGATGAATAGATCTAATTTTCAAATATGAGTGTGCTCCTTCCAAATTTATGCAAGGAAACTGTTGTTGGGGCATACCATAGAGTAAAATCCATCCAGGCAGACCTGTTTAAACTGTGCATATGCAAAGCTACATTTACTTTAGTGTAGTTCCATCTAGGTGTGGGTCCATCTACATAGATTTTGATGCCAGAAATTATGTGTTGGTGGGCAGTAGCATAACAGGGTGAGCAAATAGGGCACATGCTCTGAGTGCCACCTACAGAGAGGGGAACCAGAAGTGGGTGGGGGGTGGGCCCACCTCACCCTGCCTGCACTTTCTGAGTGCAGGAAGCAGCTGGGACAGCAGCATGTGTCATAAAGTAGGGTTACCATATTTCCAGGTCCAAAAAAAAGGACACCTGTCAGGGAGGTGGGAATATGATGGTGGAGAGGAGTGACATGCCCTGCCCCGGCCTGTTTTGTTGCCCCTCACTGACAAGCCACACCCCCACCCAGCCCTGCTGCTGCCCCTCACTCTGGACCCTCTGACCCCAACTCTGCCAGTGCCCCTCACTCCCAAACAGCAGTACCCTGCCCCACATCTCTTGCTGGTGCCCCTCACTCCCAACCCACAGCCCCCTGGTGCTGCCAGTACCCTGCAGACCCAAACCACAGTAACCTGTCCTGTCCTGTCCCCCATGCCCCTCAATCCTGATCCACAGCCCCCTGCCCCACCCCCAGCTGAAGCAGCTCCTGCATCTCTCTCTCTCTCTCTCTGTCTCTTGCTGGAACCCACATGGGGAACACATGACCCCCGACAGCCAGTCACCTTGCCTGCTGCTCCCAGCCCCAAGCATCCAGTCTGGGAGAGCAGAAAACCCAGACATTTGCTTTTATTTTTAAAAACACATCTGGATGCAGCACAGAGGTCCAAAAAGAGGACATGTCTGGGAAAACCTAGATGTATGGTAACCTTAAAGTTCAAGGCATTCTTGGAATCATAGTTTTATAGAGCATTAGTGGGGAATTGACCCTGTTTTTGCTGCCAACAGCAGCATTTTTTTTTTGCCCTCTGGGTATGGGTTTCAATGGCAAAAAAAATGGGATGAAAGTTTCCCTTCTGACAGCAGCAAAGTCCACTGCTACCTTAGAGACTCCCAAACTGTGCTGTACTCTGACACTACCCAGCTTCTGCTTGCTGCTGTTCTTGAGCTCTACAAGCCAGAAGGTATGAGACAGATGGTGGAGAAAGGGTGAGAGGACTGCCCTGGGTGCATGCTATTCCCTTGTCAGTGGGTACTTTAACAGTGAGGCATTGTCTGTGCTGAAAGAATATACTACTAGAGTTCATGTTAACATAATTTGTTTGAAAAAAGAATCTGGGCAAGTATATCAAAAGCTGCTATGTTTTACTATAGCTTCACCTAGGAAACCAACTACCTGGCCTGGTTATCAAGTGACGATCATTCTCTTAAGCAGGTGTTAACTTCAGCAAGTATTCCAGTTCCCTTAGTTGGGATTATTTTAGAAACATATAATCTCTGGACCATAATTAGTTTTGTTAAGTGAAGAAATAATTCTATTGCTGAACAAAATGTTTTACAGACTCCAAAAAGATGACATTAGTACTACAGGTTAGAATTTTTGGCCATCATTTAAATTAACTGTTTTGTTCACATTGGGCTTTAGGCTATTTAAAAAGAAAATCTGGACAGTTCTAGTAGAACATATTTGTTCCTTTTGTTGGTCTGAATGGTGATGCATCCATATTTGTCAGCCCCTGATCTTTCTTACAATTTATACTTAGTATTTGTTTTTATAAATTATCTTTTAGTATTTAGGACTTAAAAGTACCTAAAAAGGATGGCAACAAAAAAATAAGCTCATCAGAAAAAAAGAGCCCAGTTTATATTAAGTTACCTGTTCAAAATCCTTCTGTCTCTAAAGGGCGACGAATAACAGCCTCTAAATCAGCTGGGTTAGTACCCACAAAAAGCGCAATTCAGCCTATAGTAGTAGAAGGAGGCTGGACTGAAAAAAACCAAGAAGAGGTGAAACTCCTGGAAAATATTCAACATACAGAGGTAATATAAAACAGTTTATATGAACATTTCAAGATTAAAAACAGCAGTTCATGTTGAGAATTTTATCACAAGGTAACTAGGTTTTTGGTTGTAGCCTGTGTGTGTGTGTGTGTGTGTGTGTGTGTGTGTGTATGTGTGTGTGTGCATGTGTGTGTGTATATACCAATATTTGAAAAAAAATTTACACACACCTATCTTTTTGAATGGATGGAGCCAAAGAATTATTCACCCTAATGAAGAAGGTAAAAAGGGCCTTGTACATACATGCATGAGCAATTAGATATATAGCAGTAAAATGGACCCTAGTGTTTCAATACTACTTGCTTCTAAGGGTGTGTCTCAATATGTAAAAGAATAAAGGATCAAATACTGATTGTAATAGAGGGATTGAGAATTTTAAAAAAAAGGTAATTTCTAGTCAATGCAGATAACTTCTACTTTTTTGCTTGGGAAAATGCTTCTTAAAAGCTGTCATGGGCTTTGTAAGGTAACCTTAATATTATGCATTCTGTTGATGTGTTAAAGGTGTTGTAATCATAAGATAATGCACAATTCAATAAGTGTTTCAAGATCGAGTTGAATAAATTATTTCACATAAGAACATATACTGTATATATGCAATAGAGGTGCTGTGAGATCTCTTGAAGGGTGTCCAAAGGTGAAAGAAATAAGCAGATAAGCATAAGCTCAGGCTCAGTCCTTGCCTGGACATTCCCTTTCCCCACTACCTAGCCCTTCTGCAAGGTACACTTATTATATATTTATATATGATAAATAAATTAGTTTTTCAAAATGAAGTCCCACTCAATTCACAAAAGTTATGGAAGGGGGAGTACCTTTAGTCAAAAATGTTGAGAACCACTGGTCTACATAGTACAGATTGTACTGTCCTATATACTTGAACATGAGAAATAAGCCAAATTTGAACATGAGAACTAAGCCAATATTCAGTGAGCATTATGGCTCTGTGGAAGGATTGCTATTGTCCCCCAATATTAGATATGCGAAAAACTAATCACAAAATATACTTCCTAAAAGATAAACTATTCCAATTACCAATAAGTATTTTAGGGAACACACATTAGTCACAACCCACTTACAGATCTGAAACACTGAATTAGGTAGCCATTTGGCAAGGATTTTTGTGGCTGATGCCTTTTATTGGATCAACTGCATGGCTGTGTCTTCTAATTTCCTATATTTAAAAGGCTCTGAAGGTATTGTATATTGTGTTGATTTCTCAGGCTCTGAAATGTTTTCATTATAGACACACTTCTCAGAAGTTCAAGCATTGCAGTTCAAAAGAAGTTCTCCATTTTCACCTAAACTGCTATCAGGGAACCGCAGATGTCTGTACGATCAACCAGCTGCAAAAAGAGTATGGGCTTACTTGAATGGTTATAAACCCAAGCAAGGAGTTTATGCCTGGGGGAAAACAATTGCAGAGGTAAAGGTACAGGAGAAGGAATATGTATTTCAAAATTGCTGCCAAGTGCTTACAGAAAGGCTTCAAAAGACTCGGCTTATGGGGAAAACATGGAGTTTCAAGGATCAATCTCTCTGCTTAAATAATTCTTTTGACTCCTCTAGTAGAATTGTGGGCAGAAAATCTGGCCTTAAGATTCATAGTTTATAACTGTTTAGCATATTTATTATATACTTAATGTAGAAAAAGATAAAATATGCTTTTCACATTATAGCACACTTCAATTCATCTGATATTTTTAATATGTGTAACATGACATCGCTCTAAACAAAAATTAATGTAGCTACCAAAAAAAAAAAATCCCTAAAATGGAAAAATCTGCAGAAACCCTCAATGATATGCAAAAAGATTTGATGTACTGTTCCCTTAAGGCAACAACTTGTATTGTGTATTTGTCAGACTGCCAGGATATTTCTCAGCTTTCTTTCCATGTTTATATGGGCAAAATGTAATTATTATCAATATACATATACACTGGGTGTGTCTACACGTGATGCTGCATCGCCATAGCAACTTACTATGGTGACATAGCATTGGCAGGCAAAAACTATGACACCACAGCTACATTGCCATAGCAATGCACTTGCTTGATATAGCACATTGTTACGGTGATGTAGCAGCTAAAAATACCCATGCGCCTTGTGGACAGTGCAGCATGGGCCTGTTACTGCGCCATAGAGGCGCCTGTAAATGTGCCCAGTGATTCAAAAATGTACTATATACAAACTATTATAATATACACACATCCTCTATTAAAATAGTATCCAGTGAACCCCCTCTCCCCTCATAGTCCAGATTCTTCAGAGGCTTCACATTTATTTTGGGTGGTGACATGCTTGTCTTTTAATTGGAGTCCCCTATTTGCTTCAGATGTCTGACTCAATAAAGGATTAGTAGTTTCTTAGAACTACCTTAAATAAAGGGCAATGGTTCTAACACTTCTCCCCAGTTTCAATGAGGTGTAATCCATCCATAAAAACATATGTATTAATTTTCATTGTTTTAATAATAATAATCAGTGGGCATGTCTACACATGCATTTGATCCAAAATCAGTTTAGTTGCAAGTAAACTTGTCTTCCAGTGTCAGCTCCATGGTCATGGGGCTGGTGCTGGGACATCCTTACCTCCAGCCCAAGCACTGGGAGATAAGGATCTCCCAGCACTGGCCCTGCTGTCACAGAGCTGGTGTTGCCAAATAAAGATCTCCTAGTCCCCTGCTCTCCCCAATCATGATAGCAAAATGGGGGCTGGGAGATAAGGATCTCCCAGTCCCCACTTCCCAGTTGTGATCTCAGGGCAGGGAGGGGCTTGGAGCTCCCTGCTGCTGGGGCAGGGGCACATAGTCCCTACCTGGGCTCCAGTGATGGAGCCAACCCTGGCAGCAGGCAGCTGCTGTGGGGAGAGAGCAATCTCTTGCCCTGTGATGGCTGGCTGGCTGGGAGCAAATTTGCTCCTGGTCAGGCATCTACAGAAGCGCTACTGTGCAATAAATCACTTGGAGATGCACATGCCTACTATGCAGTAAACTATGCTGGTTTGTAGTAAAACATCTCTTGTAGATATGCCCAGTGAATATATATGCTCCACTCCCCCGACACGCATACAGATACTTTAAGGACTGTCTTTCTCTCTTTCTGAAATTTCTGAATTGCTCTCATGGGTATTTTGGGTATTGTGAGATGTCATAAACCAGAGGAACTATTCTTAAAACTGACTAAATAGGAAGCTAGAGCACTTTATAAATATAGACAGAGGGTAAGGCAACAGGTGGAAGCCAACATAATTACATTAAACAATCACATTCAGACAAATATATGCAATTTTGAAAGTTCATTTATTTTGGGGGAAGGAGGTTGGTTATTTTTATATGTCTTTCTCTGCAGTGATAACTAGAACAGAATATTTCCAGTGCTTTCAATAATTCTCTTTTCAACGTTGTTTCTACCTCTGCTAACCCTACCTTGTATGGGCCAAATCCTAATGTTCTTATTTGGGGGCCAAAGTCTCCTTACCATTTGTAAAGACATTAGCTTTTGGGGCCCAGAGGATATTCATCAACAGAAGGTACTGTAAATTTCTTTTATATAATGTTCATCCATGGTTTTTTAAATGTTACTATAAGTCTTGTGCTGCACAGAGGATGCACAGTTATCATCAGCAGCACTTTTTCCATTTCAGCTGCTGGATAACTGTACCATGCGGCTGAATATGCAACAGCCTGCCAAGGCTTTGTATACCCCAGATGGTGAGCTGCTCCAGTCATGGGATGAAATAGACAGAGACATGGTTTTGTGTGTGTCTGCTGGAAAACCTTTTATGACTAGAGAAGGTAATTTATTCAGCCTTATCCTTTTTCAAAAATCAAAACAGGTGCCAAGTTTTGCCAAATAACTAATGTGTGTGCAGCTGGAAAGAAGCTACATAGAAATATGATCTGACTGTACACAATGAATCAAACTCCCACTGACCTCAGAGGGCATGTCCAGACGAGCCCAGCCATGCGGTATGTGGTGCCGCAAACACGGCGCCATGTACTGCTCAGTCAGGTGTTGTGCACACTGCAAGTGCACGCTGCCTTTGCATGTGCTGCTCTGTTTTTTATCCCCCAAACTTTTTTTGACCCCGGGATATCCGGGGATCAAAAAAACCTGCAGGAAAAAATCCCAGAGCATTGCATGCACAGGCAGTGCACCCTGCTGAAAAGCAGAGCCAGGCCACCCAGCGCTGGATCACTGTTGCTGTAGCCCTGGGAGGCCTCCAGGTTCCCAGATAAGGCTGCTAGGGCCAGCACTGTGCTGGCCGCAGCTTCCCATGCTGCCCCTGGGGTAACTTGCCACGTGCTAAAGCACACATGGCATGGACATTGCCTGGGGAACCAAATGTCTGTGCTTTGTCTGGATGTGGCCAAAGAGGCCAGGATTTCTCCTAATGATTTTAATATGAAACTGTATAAATTAATCATTTGTCATTAAAACCAATCTTTTTAAATATACTGAGTCTCTTTTTACAGCTTTATTTTTACCTTATATTTGAATTTTGCCATTCAATCCTTTTACTTAATTTTTCTATTTTCCATTTATGATAATTCTTGAAATTATTATATGACAAAATCCCCAAATAGTAAATTAGCAACCTATGACCTTTTTCTATCAATCCAGCTGTTGGCTTAATCTCTAGTTATTTAAATTATTGTCTCATTCTCATTTGGATTTACCATTAAGAGAAACAAACATTGCTGTTAGGGAAAGTAGCTTGCCCTTCCTTTTTCAGATATAGGCGGGTAATAATATCTGTGGACTAATTACCTGACTAATGTTAAGTAATTATTTACTATTCAAATAAGCCTATTGGACAAATAGGATTAGTTGATTAATAAGCTACTACTTAGTCTAAGGACTGCACATTCAAGCTCTACAGAATTAAAATCAGGTAGTCAATAGTAAGTAAAATATATATAGCAATAGCTTTCACAAATACCTGAACCTCTAACACCGAAACATCTTCTGTGCAGTTGAAATGCAAGTGGTAATCAGTGTTTATCTTCAGTATTATCCATCATATTACAATAGACCATGTATTAGCATTGTTAAAAAAAGAGAGGGAAAAAATGGCATATTAAGTGGCCACATACCAAAACTACAAACCACATCTTACTTTCATTTATTCACTATTGAACATATTAAACTAGTAAAACTGATATAACTGGCATATTCTGATTTATGTATGTTCTTATGGGTTGGAACTATTATCTCCTAAACAGATTTTTTTTTTCAGCTGTTTTTAATCTGGATTATACCATAAAGTGTTAGGAAAAATAAACTGCTTGGCATAACATTTTCAGCAGTATTGATTTAATGTGGTGACCAAAAAATCCCAAATAAAGACTTTTTTTGTTTTGGGACTTTAATTTTTTTGGTATTATTCATAACCGGGGAAATGCAGAATGGTTTTAATACCCTACATGTATCTGGCTTTTTACTTTCTGCTCTCCTGTGACATGCAGGTTACTGACTGTAGGAAGGAAAGATTGTCCTCTTGAACTACTGTTATATAAAAGGATTTGGAATGTGGTAATTAAGAACCAAATTATATACTTGGATAGATTCAAAATTCATTTATATTAAATGCATTAAATTGTAACATTTTATTTTAAAAGTAGTTTATTCATAATAAAAGATTATGGTCTTATTTTACATTTAAAATTAAAGAATAATTTAAAAGCAAATCCACAACACTAATCTTCCTGAACTGAGAAGGTACTGGTGTGTATGTTATAGATCACAATTTCTTCAATCCCAATTTTAAAACATTTATCCAGCCTAAATTAAGTCCATCAATACTAGTCCTTAACTGCTACTGAACCACTGATGTGTCACTGAAATCATTGACATTCCTGGTACATTATGACTGGCGACATGGAAATTCATTGTGCAGGACATACTGCAATGGACATCAATCAGGCTGTATCCCTATGCTTTTTCTATCTCTCCATCTTAAAATATTTTAATCTCCTTCATGCCAAGGTAAATCAGCTTAATATCCCAGTGATGCTTGAATTCTCAAACCTATATTATATCCCTTTACTTCCTCAAGCAGACAATAGGATGATCCACCAAATCTCTTTTGCGAAGCGGTAAAGGGAGTCACAGAAAATACCCCAACCTTTTTTAGATCCCACCAAAGCTTTGTGGGATCAGAGCTCCATAAGATTTTGGACCAGCTAAACTTCTGAGTTTAATGTAGATTACAAAATTGCTTATTAAAATATAGTACTTCAAATATACCAGGAGCTGTTAAATCAGTATTGCATGTCGTTTATAATGCTTACTCCCTCCTGAGATTGGAAAATGATACCAATATTCTTATGTGAAGGACAAGCAGTTTGGAAGGGCAAGAGCTGCATTGACATGTCTCTGTTTCTAGAAATGCATCTTCTTTTTTCATAGATCTCCATCATCGTTGTGATTAGGCACCCTTTTTTTCCAAGCCCACACATATGTGAAAGGATACAGTTTAAAAATTCCACCAGATCAGCCATATGCAGTTTTGTAACTTCTTCTTTGATTCTTTCCTGCCCATCCATGAGACCTCTAGGGTAGAACTGTGTTTCGCATCAAGTGTGACCAAAGTGCAGGTTGAGACTGGCTCTGAGTTACCTGACCACAGTGTAGGAATTATTCTAATACTCCCTCTGGGCGCATCCACACATGTAGGCATGTTCACTTGCAGCAGCTGAAATAGCAGCGGCACAAATTTTGTGCTGGAGATTTGTGCCTAAGCACACATGCCTGAACACGCACTTTGGTGTGGGGCAAATTGTGCCACTTGGGGCAAACAGACCTTGCCAAGCTCCTCCCAGATCTTCAGCCAGGGGAGATAGAGCCTATAAGTAGACCAATATAAGAAGCTACCCTGGCCAGCAGTTCAGGGCAACTTGTCCTCAGGAGCTTCTGAGGCCCAGCCAGTTGGCATCTAGGGACACTAGCTCCTTGTGCCAGCTGCACTGCTGAAGCAGCCATAATCTAGAGTGGCCCTTGCACCTTCTTCCCACTGCAACAGTCAGGCAGTGGGGGCTGCCATCTGGCTGTGACCTGTGCTACCTGTGACAACATGCGGCTCCATGGCTGCGTGCCTGCCAGACCCAGACAGGGACCACACAGCCACCTGGGCTGTGGTACAGGCACTGCAGCAGAGCCATCTGCATCTCTGGGTTAGCTGCCAGTGGGCTGTGTCTGTATAGTTGGCCTTTGGACAGCACTGCTGTCATGTCTTCTGGTGTCCCCGCTCTGCCATCTGGGCAGCTATAGTCCAGAAGATATGCTTCTTGCAGTGGCCCACTTTGAACTGTCAAAGTATATCCTCCTGGCTCCAAATGGCCAGAAGGTCAGCCACCTTGTCTGCCCTCCAGCTGGGTTCCTGGTGCTGGCCCTGGGCAGGCTCCTCTGCCAGGGTCCCACCACTTGCCTCACTAGCAGAGATCCTGGTGTTCCCTGTTTAAAAATTGCAAATTCTCTGATTACAAAACCCAAATTCTGTCATTAAAATACCCCAAATCCATGTTCTTCCACAATTAAATTGAAATGCCACTACATATAAAGAGATCAGTTGGGCAGTGTTTTATTGATAAATTTACAAATTTAAAGCAATTTGGAAG
>NW_017728947.1:22962147-22980273 GCF_001723895.1 Crocodylus porosus
TGGGGGTGGGGGACACAGTGGAGGTGGTGGGGACTTCTCTGGAGAGGTGGCTTCCCTGCCTCCCCCCGCGTGGCACACAGTCCCGTCCCCCCCCACAGCAGCAGCAGGAGCATCAGCATCAGTGGTGCCCATCGGGGCACTCATGGCCCACTCTTTGGCAGAGACCCCTGGTGGCATGGCACTGCCTCAGAATCAGGGGCTACCCATGGCATCCGGCACCAGCCCAGTTTGCTGGTGTGCATCCTTGACTGGCCCAATCTTTTGGTGTGCAATCTTGGGCAGAATTGGGCCAGCTTTTGCTGTCACCTGGCACTCCTGGCACTACAGGCAGAAGCTGCACACTGTTGGGCTGGGCCAACTCCTGCCTCCATGTTCCCTGTGTACCAGTGGGCCGGGCTGGTTCCATGGAGGCAGGACGTGGCCCAGTCCAGTAGTGTGCAGCTTCTGCCTGAGGTGTTGGGAGCCCCAGCTAACAGCAAGAGCTGGCCTGGTTCTGGCAGAAGGTGTGCACCAGAGAGCCAGGCCGGCACTGTGCACTATGTGTAGCCCCCAGGTCTGAGGTGGCACCACACCACCAGGAGTCTCTTCCGGGGGAAGGCCATGAGTGCTCAGATGGTGACTGCTGCTGCTGGGGGGGAGTGGGGGGAGGCTGTGCGCCATGCAGGGAGGACTGTGCACCATGCAGGGGGGTGGGTACCATAGTTCTTTCCACCCACAGTCCCTCCCACCTCCAGAGTCCTCCCACCCCCATGTCCCTACTTACAGAGGGACAGAGACTGGGTCCAAGTCACTGGTGCTAGCCTTGCTGAGGCAGCATGCTGGACTAGCAGGGGCACAGAGCAGCTATAGAGACAATCTGGCCACATGCTAGAGCATCTCTCTGGAGGACCCAGCTTCTGACTGCTTCATTGTGCCGCTTTTCCCCAGCATGTTATTTTTTTTTATACTGGGGTTTCCCGGTATCAAATTTAGAGTCCATGCTGCAAATATGCAGTGCAGAGAACATTTTTCCATTCTTAGCATGCCTCCTGTGACATCTCAAACTGCTTTGAGGCACCGCAACAGGCATGGGCTCCCTTGTCTAGACATGGCCTCTGGATACATAAGTGGTCTCATTTTAGGAATAGTTTTTCCCTCCAAAGACAGAAAGACATCTCCCTATTCTTATTAAAGCTCATAAGTGTTATGTGTATCCACTGTATGTTTTCTACAATTTCATGATAATACATTTTATTTAAAAAATTCTATATTAATAATTGTTTTTCTGAAATGCTTTTACAGCCATCAAGCAGCAAGTGGAAATTAGAGCCATTTATGCCAGAATCCATAAGCAGCGAGGTCCAGATGCCACTAATATTGTTGTTTCTCCTTCAAAAATATCTAAAAGCCAGGTTGTATTATACAAACATGTAGTCATTTATGTAGTCCTTTCCTTTTCCTTTATACCAAGGCTATAAATACTGTGCAGTTACTATTACTATTTAAGGAAAAAAAAATTTTTTCCTTATTATGGACATTGCATGTAATCATATACAGATCAATTATTGTATCAACCAACTGCAAATAGAAATAGGTAACTGGTTCCTAAAAATTCTTATTTCTGAGGAATTCAGTGCTAAAAGTGAAACTTTCTACTTTCCAACCATTTTTCCTTAGAAAAAGACCCAGTATTGTAGCTAATACTGAGCTAGTCCTCACTGTAGTTAAAAAGTGTTGTCCAGTTCTGAAAAAACTGGGCAGATTTTAGGTCGCAGTACAATATTTTATTGTGATAAGTGTGATACCAAGTGTGCTAAGGCTTATCATTTCTTAAAAGGATTTGAGTCGATCCAAACCTAGTACCACTAATTGATTGCCATATCATTTCCTTGGGTGCAAACAGATATTGTCTCTTGTACCACCATAAATTCTTTTATGTTGGCATTAGTCATGAGTGAACATATGCCCCTGCCCTTTGTCATATTCCAGTTACCCAGAAATGTTCGTATCACCAAATCTAGTCACAGTTTGTAAACCCTGATAAGGGAGGACTTCTGTTCACTTACTGGACAACATGGTAATTCCTCTTCAGGAGTTCGTGGAGGGATGCTGATACACATGATACTCTGGGCTCTTTAATTAGAGCAATTCTTGGAGCTGCTGTCATTAAAGCCCCTCCTTTCTCCACACCTCCTGGAGTACATAGCTAAACACCTTATGTGACTAAGCTCAGTAACTCTGGTTCAGTTCTGGGGAAGTGGAAAAGTCAATTTCCACTAAATAAAACATTAACTGTCTGCTTCATGCTTGTGTCCTAACTGCCCGTATATAGCATATGAATTTGAGTAGTGACTTCACAAAGCTGACTCCACCAAGTATGATTGAGAGGTCCTAGAAATGATTATTAGGTAATAACTGTCCATCCATAGCAGCTTTTATTATTTTAATTTTAAATGAATTCAAAAACAAAACCAAAACAAACCACAAGAACAAAATTAACATTTAAAATAAATGGGAAAGGGGTTTGGCAGCTAACGTCTCAGAACTTCCTAAACTATTGAAAATATATACAACGTATATTATATTATACTAATTCATCTAAAAGTGAGGGGGCTGGGACTTGTACTAAACTGAGCAAATGTGGAATCATCATGAATTAGGTTAAGTGATCTGTGAGTAATGAAAAAAAATCAATATTTCTTCATTCATCTCCTTCATTTTCTGGTCACATGGGATTAAATTGAAGACCAGCTTTATTGAAATTCTGGCCCAGATCCCCTCCAGATTCAAGTTAACTCACAGTCCCCAGTTAACTCACAATATGCTTTGTACCTCCCCTGCAAATCTCCACTTTCCCTTCACAGGATAGGGAGGATAGCCTTGGTCCAAGCCGTCTGCTTTAGTGATGTAGGGAGGTATGCTCTAGCACCTCCTGGCTTCTGCCTTGAGCCACCACAGGCATGTGGCTGCATTTTCAGAATCAAAAGTGAATGTCTTTTCACTTGTTTATTAGTTCAGTCTATGCAGCTTAGACCAGCCTGTAAAGATTGAATCAATTCAGCCCTGGTCTTTTTGACTGTCTGTACTTAGCTCAAAAGGCTGATGGTTCTCCACAAAGAGTGTTCTGCTCTGCATCAATTGTCAGTATTGGGAAAGGAGAGGGTATTGCATGCATCCTCAGCATCAAATAGCAGAATGTAAATTTCCTTTTATCACTAGCTAAGTGGATTTTCAGGTGCAAAAGCTTAGTGTCATAGTACAACACTTAACAAGACAGATATAGTGATTCAGTGTGAATAACAGACTTTATGAGCTGAATAACAAGCCAGCTTAAAGTTAGTCATATTTGTTTTTATTCACTGTTATGTGGATGCTTGACAAGTAAATTCAGGTTTTTGTTCATCCAAATGCCTCTCTGTTTAATGGAAATATTCCCTCTGGTTGAAGCTTACATGGTCCCTCTCCTAGCAGTTGGTTTCAGTGTACTTGCTAGAGTACATGATTATGTCAGATGAATTCAGGCACCCTAGATTGCTAATGAACCTGGTAATTTCTGCGGGGGGAGGGGGAAATGGGGGAGGTTATCAATTTGAATCAGTTCTACATAAGCCACAAATCAGATTTCAGTATTTTTATATGAACAAGAAACCATTGTATTATTAACCTAGAATGGTAACATCATCTCTGAACTTAACAGCTTTCTCTGAAAAATATATTTCCTGCTGCTAAAGAAACATTAAGGTGATCCAAATGTAAATCAGCAGTGACAGGCCAGTGCCCATACTCTACACTCATTGTCCTCAAGAGAACCCTGTTTCTCTGAATATCTCATGCTTCTCTTTTTAATTATGGATAAGAAAACTGTTTCTACATGAGGATTTTATATCTGCAAAGTGTTTACTTGTAAGGTATGCTCAAGAAAAATAAAAACAGCCTATTTCGTGACTGCTTGCTCTTCTGAAGCCAGCCAAACATTTGAAACAGAGAAGTATATAAGTTAAAGTCTCTAACATGTTAACATACTGCATATACTTATGTCAACTTAAAAATAAAAAGCTTTTAATGACTTATGATAGAGGTGTAAATACTTACAGAAAAATTTTTAGGGCTTAATCCTCATTTTACATCAGAGGCAGATTAAGATATTTTGGAGCCCTGGGTAAAAAGGGGATTGGGGGACCTCTTGGGGGGAAGCTCCTGGCCCATGCGTTAATCCACATATGCCTTACCAGCTACTAATTTCACATCATTTTATCTTCACTGATATCAGTGGAGTTCTTATTTATTCTAAATATTAAGTGGGAATGAAGTTTGCTCACAATTTTATAGGAACAGTGTGAGAATTGGTCTTGTGACCTGTTTTTCAAATATTGGGTGTGTCTACACAAGATGTTTCCTGTAGAGTAGACTAATTACCTCCTATTAGGCTGCAGGAAACTCATTAACTCTGCAGCAGGATAGTATTTGTAAATAAAAGAACTATCCTGCTGTGAAGTTTTTTACTCCACAGTAGTACATGTGTAGATGCTGACGTGGCTGGCTGGGGCCCAAGGGTGCTTTAGTGTGGGCACTGCCTGCCGCCAACCCAGCACTGGAGAACCCTTATGCCCCAGCCAGCTCCTCCGCAGTATGTTGAGCTGGGTTGGAGCAGCCCTGGGCTGGCAGGCTGACCCCTGGGCCTCCTGCCAGCTGGGAGTACTCTGACCTGTCTCAACATGCTGTGGTTTCAGGCGCATGTTCAGACAGTGCACCTGGGAGCAATAAACTCCCTTGCAATAAGCATCAAAGTTTATTGCTTCAAATTAATTGCATGTGTAGATGTGCTCTGTATCTTTGTATGAATTCCATGCTAATATTTAATAGAAGTACAGAGGTTGTTCTACACCTTAAATATTACAAGTTTTTCAGTACTCTTCTGATAGTAGTAAACCAATATGTACAGCTACAGTAATAGAATACATTTTGTTAAGAAAATGTTCATATATCAAGTTCTAAAGATTTCATTTATTTTAAATATTAACGATGAACATATTATAGCTATTTTAGATGTTGTAAACAATACCTTAATTGACAATATAAAAGCATGTACAAACTTTAAAATGTAATAATAACTAAAACTTTCTTATTTAGTCCAATACACCCAGTTCGCTTCTGGCTCTTAGTAGTAGTGCTAATCGTCTCCACAACTAGGTAAGTATGTGTTAAAAGTAAAGGTATGTAGAATTTTGAACTGAAGCCAACAAAGTTTCCCTGTATCTCTGGATAGATCATCCTGTGTGTAAATGGCCAAGTCACTGATGAAAGTTATGTACATTTTTAGCTATTTGCCACTAGCTGTTACTTTCTAAATTCTGGAAGGTTTTCATGTAAGATGTACAAGGAAAAATCTTGTTGCCTCTGCTATCTATGCACTTCCTGTCCTAAAGTGTTATTTGATGTCGCTGCTGGTCTTTTTAAAAATAGTTTCCCCTTTTTAATCCATAGATGACAGTAGTTTTGTAATGTGTAAAATGTATGGTAGGTAATTGGTTTATAATGTACATCGCAGGGAGGTTAAATTTGTTAGTGAAGTTTAGTGTGATTATCCAATAAAAGATACTGCAGAAGTGTGTGTATTATCACCGGCATCACTGATCTTGCTACAGTGCAAGTAATGCTAATTGTAGGTCTTATTAAAAGCCCAAGAAAAGCCTAATTTTATGTAAAAAAGCAAATGGGCTCCAATATCCACGCTGAAAGAAAAGATTTATCATTCTTCCTTTAAATGATAATATTACTTTTATTCATTATTAAGACTTGTAAAAGGTAAAAGTACTGAATTACATGACTTGAAAAGATTTGAAAGGCATCTGTAGACTCTCCTTCAAAGATTCAAGTGCAAAGTTAGAGTGATCGCACCTACAAGAAAAAAAGTATAACACTAAAAAGTTAGCAGCTAGGATTTGTATTTATTTTTCTTCCTTGAAAAATGACAGTAGATTTAAATGTACTTAAATAATATAAATATAGGATAAGACTTAACCTTTAAACTGCTGCCATATGTCCCAGGTAGCTACAAAAAATAGTTGATTTGATTAGGGTAGTGTGATACAGTGAAATAACAGTTTTAAGGGACAGAGTCACAGCTACAGCTGGCTATAGAAATGGAGTGTATACATACGCCTTTTATTTGAACAGCTTTCTCTTCACACCTCCCCTCTCCTCCTCTTTCTTGCTATGACTAGTTAGCCTTTCTCTTGCCCTTGGTCCTTTCCAACATCTTATTTAAAATGCTGATGGTCCCACTGGATCACTTCTTTCCTTCTGGGCTGTATCAACAATTATGAATAGTAAGAATGAGGAGATGCAGCTTGCAGAAATGCTAAATCATCTGAACAGGGGATTACTAGACTCTTGGAAATGATGGCAACACTAGTGGAAGACTAGAAGAAAACACTAACAAAGAAAAAAGGGTGTCAGTGAATGCTAATGTGAAAATTAGATATTGAAATGTATCAAAAAGCATATATATCATAATAAAAACATTTAGAAAAATTGTAAGGTTGTTCATGGGCAGATCCAGGATTTCAGAAAGGGGGGTGCAGGAGTAGTGGCTGCACCCCAGCTCCCATCCTCCCTCTCCCCCCCATCCCAGAGTGGGCAGAGCACTACAGGAGCAGCAAGAGGGGACTTTTTTATAAGTCCCTCAAGCAGGTAAGGATCTTCCCTCCTTCCTCCTTTCCTCTCTGTGCTCATCTGCATGTTTCCTCCCTTCCCCTCTCATTTGTCCTCACTCCCACCTACCACTTCTTCTATCCCCAGCTGAGCTGGAGGTTGGAAGGTGGCTCCAGAGCCCCTAGCCAGGCTTGGCTAGAGACAGTGGTGGCAGTGGGTGGGTTCCCTTCCCCTGCACCTGCTCCCAGCTTGACAGGGGAAACCAGGGGACCAAGTATGGAGGAGGGATCTGCCCACTGTTGCTGCTGTTCCCAGCTGCACTTGGCTTCATGAGGGAGGAGGGAGTGTGCTGCTGAAGGCACAGGAAAGGAATAGGGGAATTCTTGCTTTCTTCAGAGACTTGGAAAAAATCCTTGGCTACTTCTCCTGTGGTGTGGTCTACTGAAAGGGGGATGTGTCCATACCACTGTACCCTCCTGGATCCTCCCTTAAAATTGTAATGAAGCAAACCTAAGTTTAGATTTTAGCAGCTCTCTTAAGTTTAGAAGATATTAGCAGCTCTCTTAAGTTTTACATTGCATTACAGCTTGTCACAAAGTAGTACTGCAAACAGTATCATACAATTCAAATTCAAACTCTCAAAAATAATATTGAGTGAAATAAAAATGCCGTCTGTTCCCATACTCAATCTTAAAATATCATTATTAATGAACTGATTGCAATAAGGATGCTGGTGAAATGAACACTCCATTGTGCTAGGCACTGTCTGTTTACAATAAGAGAACAGTCCCTGGTCTGAAGATCTTAAGGACTCATGGATTTTTGCCATTGTCTTTAATGGGCTTTTTAGTTAATAGATACGGAAGAGAGAGCCAGAAAAGAGAAAGAAAAAGGAGTTGGGCCTACATAACAGTTCAATTAACCACACCTTTGGTAAGACAAACAGGAGTGGTATTTAGTGATAATTATTTTTTAGACAGACTATTATCCAGTAACTGAACTGAGACAAAGAACTCGTTTAACTTTGGCTATAAAATAGCCATCTGATGGTGGTTGTCATTTAATTTTTGTATTACAAAAGCTCCAACTTTGACTTCAGTCTGTTTTGAATAAATCACCTACTGCTAAAGATTGGTCCTATCGCCAATCTCACTGGGCCTTTTTTTAGATGTACAAAATATATTTTAACCTTGACCATGCGATGGAAGGGAGAGACACAAGATTGGGACTATTTTAACAGAATGTTTAGGATCTCAGAAAAATTCACAATTGTATTGAATTTTGAGTGAAATTTTGTTTATATTCTTATTAAGACTATTTCTATTCTATCTAAGATAAATTTTGGTAAACAAGATTTAGTATCAAAGCCTCAGTATAACAACTTTCTCATGTGTTCACTATCAGTGGGTTTTCTTTTGGGTACTTATTCATATTAGAATGCCATGGACTATTCTATAAACACCAGATACAAACAACTTTTCCTTGGCACTTGTGGTTTCTAGAATCTGCTTTCTACCTAGTGCAACAGCATAAAACTAATCCCACCCCACCCCGGGCCAGATCCAGACCACAGGATTCTCGGTGGGGTGGATCTGGATGTGGAAGTGATGGGATCACCAGCTACAGTGGCAGAACATGTGATGGAGGTAGTGGGATAAGCAGCAGGCTAAATGGTGGCTGGGCAGTGCTTGCCATCCTGCTGCTGACCACCATGCCCAATGGGGCCCTGTAAGCTCCAGATCCTGCAGCAATCTCCACGCCCACTAGCTCTGCCCATGAATTCCCTGGTCCACAAGGAATCCTTCAGGCTAGAGGAAATGGCTCTCTTGGCCAGCTGTTTGAAGTCCCAGATCTCGTATATCTCTTAATTTATTAAAAAAGTCCCAACAGCGTGGCTAAGGGAAAGGTGTTTCCTGGTATGATAATTTGCTAAATCAGGATTCCGAGAATCTGGGTCAGGTATTTTAGTGACTATGTGAGAACAGCCAAAATCTGTACTACCTTACATCTATCTAGGGTTACCGTATTTCCAGGATCACAAAAAGAGGACACCTGTAGTGTGTGTGTGTGTGTGTGTGTGTGTGTGTGTGTGTGTGTGTGTGTGTGGAGGGGGGGGGGTCAGGATCTGGGAGGGGTGAAGGGGGTTATATGATTGGGTGATATGCCTGTGCCCTGCCTCTGCCCCTCACTCCTAAGCCCCTACGCCCCAGCCCTGCAAGCGCCCCTCACTTCTGACCCAAAGTCCCCTGCCCCCCTGGTCCTGCTGGTCACCCTCACTCCTGATCCGCTGCCCTTCCCCCCAGTGCAGGCAATGCCCTTCACTCCAACTTTTAGCTCCCTGCCCCACAGCCTTGCTGGTGCCCCTCACTCCCAAACCACAGCGCTTTGCCCCCCCAGCCTTGCTGTCCATGCAGCTCCAGCAGACATGGACACACACACATTTAATTGCCAGGGGCCCCCGCAGAACAGAGCACGTGACCCTCGACAGCCAAACACCTTGCCAGCTGCTCCCAGCTCCAAGCTGCTCATGCTTGGGAAAAAGTGGACGCAAAGCAAAAACCCAGACACTTGCTCACATTTTTAAAACCCACCTGGACACAGGCACTGAGGGCCAAAAAAGAGGACACGTCTGGGAAAACCCAGATGTATGGTAACCCTAATCTATGTAATTTATCATCTTGGATTAAACCAAGGGCAGTTTTCTGCATATTGTTGGAAAGGGAAACGTAGGAAGGAATAAGACTGAGACAGAAAAAGTCCCTTTAGGGCTGCTGAAGAAAGATGATCAAGGAGGCTAAGGAAGGAGGAAGCATCTCTATAGTTTTGGTAGATCCAGGCCTCATTTAGCCTTAATATATTTCTTAACTGTGGAGCACTTCAAAACCATATAATCCCCATATAAATGTGCTGTCCGGTTACCTTCTGCAGATAACATGAGCAGCAGCAAAGAAGTAGTTATATGTCTTTGTTTTGTGTTAACTGCACGGAATTTGCAATTAGGATTAAAGCACATCAGTACAGTGCCAGCAGGTTTTGGCTGGTTAAAGCCTCCAATTTTAATTGAACTGCCTTCAGCTGGTGATAAGATCTGCCTTTTTCAAGAGGTCATATAAACTGCATAGCTTCTGTAGCATGTTGAATTTGCATTCAATGTAATAACATGGGGCGGAGACTAATTTTTTTCAATGAAATGTGCATTTATCCAACCAGTAAGTTAGATATTTCTTTTCCTAAGAACTTCTTTTCCTCTTCTTTATTCTTCCCCACTCTCCATTTTTCCATTTTAAAACCACCCTGTTCTACAAAATATGAATAGGCATGCACGCACGCACATGCATGCACACGCGCGCACACACACGAAACACAAGTAGACTTCTCTGCCCCAGGTCTTAAGGTACACAAGAATGTCTGGTTGACACACCTCAGGAGCAGAGGCAAAAATCAAGTAGTGCTGTGGTTGTATTCTCCCTACTATCCCTGCTTTGTCAGATAGAAGTCCAGGAAGAGGGAGATCCAGGATTTCCCAGAGTGGCTGCACCCCTGCTTCCAGGCTCCCCTCCTGCTTCACCACTGGTTCAGGCTCGGCAGGAGCCTCCAGGGATCTAGCTTTTCTCTCCTTTCATATCCTCTACCTACGTTACCCTGTGTTTAGCCATCCATCTTTCATTGCATTGCCAAAACAACTACAATTCCTTTTACAAAATTGTAAGTAGAGATAATATTTTTAACCAGTTCTATCTAAAACAACACATTAGTTTTAAAGATACCAAATCATTCAAGTCATAAGAAATAAACACAAAGGGCACATCCAAATGAGTGTGGTCTTGCAGCATGTGGTGCCGCAAAAACGTTTGCAGCACCACATACTGCACAGTCTGGTGTTCTCTGTGCAGCGAGGGTGTGCTGCCTGTGTATGCAGTGCCTCATTTTTCCCCTGGCAGGTTTTTTGCATATCCAGGGGTTTAAAAAAACTTTCAGGAAAAAAAATGGAGCAGCGCATATTCAGGCATTGCGTGCTGCTGAAAAATGGAACTGAGTCACCCGGAGTCGTGCTGTGGCTGCTGGGCAAGCTCTGCCCAGCAGGGTGGCCACAGCTGCAGCCCTGGGAGGCCCCCAGGACCCCAGGTAAAGCTGCTGCAGCCTGCACAGTGCTGACCCCAGCCTCCCCTACCACCCCCGGGGTAACTTGCTGTGCACCAAACTGTGCATGGTATGGTCATTCCCTGGGGAACCAAGTGTCCACATATATATATATGGAGGCATCCTAAGTGTTCTTAAATTGATATGGAAGATACTGTTCTGGCAAAAAGATGATGCAATTTTTATTATATCTCATCAATGTGAACAAAATATTAAGAATGTTAATACACTATTTTTATTGAAGTTTTACATTGTTTCTGAAGTTCTTCCAAAATTAATATAATTTCATCTAACCAATATGAATAGTGTCATAATCTTAAGTGTATGGGCCAAATCCAGCACAAATTTTTTGGTGGTTATTCAGTTTTGCAAACTCCTGGTTGATGCCAGTATGTTCTTTTTATTCTGGTAGTAGCTGGAACTCAGTCTAGGTCAATCCAGCAAAACACCTAAGTGCATGCTTCTCTTAAAGCATGTCTGCAGTCTCTTTTGACTCCAGTGAAACTTTTATTTTTTGCATTCAAGTACTTCCCTAAAGTCCAAATATAACTAGCTGAATCATGACCAATTCAAAGGAAAGGTAGGTCTACTGAATAAGAATATAGGAAAAAGAGTTGCTTTTTATAAGCCATTTTGGAGTGGCTGAGGGAAGAATTATTTTTGGCAGGGGAAAAAAAGTCACTTTTGCTTATCCCAAATATAAGAAAAAAGTGTAGGCACTGCCCGGGATGATGGTCTAAATATTTCAAAATCACAAACCTGTCCCTAATATACTTTCCTGCTTCCTAAATTGGGATTAAAGTAAACTGTGCCACAGTTACAATTCATGTAGCACTGGGCTTTTGCTGTCTTGGCTGAAGTTTCATATATTTAAGTTAGGAAACCAATCAAGCTCTTATTTTCAAAAATCCTTTTTAACCCCTTCTTATACCCCACAACAGTAGTAACCAGTGTAACAGTGAAGTAAAGAGAGGTTTTCCATACAGACAGAGCTATGTATGTAGATCAAACCCATCACATCTGTAGTTCATCATCATTTTTCCATGAGAGTGAAGTAACTTGTAGTTTTGCACATTTTGCATAGTTTTGGATATTAATCATAAGAAGAGGCAGAATTTAGGATACATAAAAAAAAAATTTCTGAGATGATAGAAAATTATGATAACACAGTAAACGCCGTGTTATCCAGCAGCTTACAAACTGGCATGCTCTACTAACTGGTATGCAGCAAAAGCGAAACTGGAAGTGCCCACCATGGCACTTCTGGTTTCATCAAGCCTCTGTGGCCTAGGGTAAAGCGGCCCGTGCTGCCAAGCCCCCACGGCCCGCGGCATAGCAGCCTTTCCCCAGTGTGCGTGGGGGCCCTGCCCCCCAGCACACTGACACAGTGGGAGGGGTGGTGGCCCAAACAGGCAAAGATGCCTGTTCGGGCCTCTCTGGTAACAAGCATATTTGGTTATCCAGCAAACCCAGTTCCCCATGGGTGCCAGATAACAAAGCTTTTGTTGTACTAGCAAATTGCCCGTCAAAAATTACAGAGGGGGGTGGGAGGCAGGGATGGAGCCCAGTGTTCAGCTTTGTACCCCTGTTACCCTTCCATGTTAATCCAGCCCTGCCCCCCCTGGCGGTTTGGGTTCAGGGCCGCACCCTCTCCTTCCCCCCTCACTCTGCCATGGGCCCAACCCCATTGCCCCCCTTTGCCATGGCAGCCCTGCCCCCACTTTGGGGCCAGGTCCACTCTCCCAACCCTCGCACCCACTGCTTTGGCTGTTTCCCACCCCACAGTGTCTTCCCCCCGCTCTGGGACCAGGCCCATGTCTGCCCCCACTGCCTGCTGCTTTGGGCCCGGGCCTGTTTTCTTCCCTCCCCTCACCCCCAGCAGCTTTGGGTCCCAGCCTGCTCCCCCACTGCAGCTGCCGCTATGCCCCTCCCTGCTGGCTCTTGTTGTGGGGCGAGGGGGTGCTCTGGCCCCTGTCTCCAAGGAGCAAGTTGGGCTCTGGCTCTGTCCCCACTGTTATGGTGGAGCTCCATCCCTTCCGTCCCCCTCTGCCTCCAGGAGCAGCCCCTCAGTCCCCACTGTCATGGTGGCTCTCCACCATCTGTCCTGTCCATTTAAAGCACTCTGATTGGCTGCCAAGACAGCCAATCAGAGTGTGAATGAAGTGCTATGGACAGACAGACAGAGAGATAGACTAAGGCTTTTATAATATTAGAATTATTACTGAAAATTAGTGAGAAGTCCTCAAAATCAGGAAGTTTGGTCAGCAAAGTTTTGAGAAACGCTTAACCAATATTTTGATCTTTCTGTATACAGATCACAATTTTAAAAAAAATCTAGTTCTTAAAAACCTGTGTGGAACTTGCACTATATAGCCAAGACTTCAGGATATGAGAGTTTAGAAGAGGCATCAGGAAATTAGTCTGTGTACACATGGCTAACATACTAGGTGTAGTTGCAATCTCTCTGTAAATAAGTTCTCTTTGTAAAAGGCCTGTTTAAGTTGAGAGACACAGAGTCCTCTCATTTCTTATGCACTACGTAATACACAGGCACAGCTCATGTCACCTAACACAGACTGTATGCTACCCTGAAATTTCCTCAGCATAAGACAAGTGAAATTCATTTTACAGTCCCTTTGTTAGAGCTAGCCCAGGGTTTTTAAGTTGTCACTTATGTATTATTTTTAACAAGAACAAAAAAAATATCTCTAAGTTGTAAGTTCATATCATTAAAGACCACTAAACTTTTTCTTGAGTTTTCTGTCTGTTTTTTCTGTCTGCTTTTTTTTCTTGCTAACAGTAAAGTTTGATGTTAATGGAAAAACCATTAAAAAAACCCTATTATCCTATGAAGAAAAAGTGAATGCACTCAAGTGTAAAAGGAAGACTTATCGATCAATTTTCTGCTAAACCTTGCTTGTCTGACACTTCACAGCAATGGAATGTGTTTTTATTGCCTGACCAGATAGTTCAGATTTCCGGTCATTCTTAGTAAAGACCCTTTTTATAACATTGATAAAATTTTATCACAGAGCTATGAAAACAAAATTAGATTTCATAACTCACATCAGACCTTGAGAGAACTGCTGCTATAAATTTTTAAAACATTATATAACTTCACATATTTATTCTGATAAATTGGGGAGGTCAATATTTTGAAAAGTTGATTGTATCTTTTACTGAAATGCTTTTCCTTTACCTGAACAGGTAGGGATTTCTTTATCCATCTATAAACAAATGTCTGCAAAAGAACAGTGGAAGATGTCATCTGCAGATTATAGCTGCTTGATTCTTCAAATTGACTGGTATTTACTGGGATATTCTTCTGGACAGTTGATCTGGATGATACAAAAATTCAGTTAGAAACACTACATTCCTATAACTACATTCTTACCTCCTGTATACACTACATAGGGCTCTGGAGATCAGTTTCTGTACTTGAACATACATGTGCAGTAGCAATACATGGCAATGTGTGCTATTTATTTAAGGAAATAATTGAGAATTAAATGCATTCTAAATTGGGGTTGTCTGTTATATGAATTCTATAGTTTTCAAGAATTAATCCATAGTATTGATAATGGAATATCAAAATGAATTTAATTTTCAGAATCCGTTCTTGCAAATATTCTCTGCAATGCATCTGTGTTTGAAGAGAATGGTTTTAATGTCTATTCTAAAATATATATGGACATTTTGGAGAACAAACAATCAATAGGAACATAATTAAAATAATTGACATGGTAATGATTAAAACTCTTTCATTAAAAAAAAAATTTCAAGGTCCCATGGTTTTGATGTTCCCCAACTCTTCAGCAGGAACGTTGTACAAAGAAACCATTAGCTTTTTAGGCTTCTGCAGTGACTCCCTAGACAGAAACAAAAACAGAAATAAATTCTGGGATTTTATAGAGCAAAATGTTTCAGACCACGAGTCATTACAGGTGCCCCAAGTTCTTCAAGCTGCTTCCACATGATCCATATAATCATTTTTTCTTGTATACATCTGCAACTGGTCACCTATTTTAATCTGTAAAATATTCTCATTGTCATAGGAAAAGAAATCTTTTTAGGTGATAAATGAGCTAATTTTGAACATATACAGAAAACAGCCTTCACCATAACCTTATACAATATACTAAAGAGAACTAGTGGAAAATTGTTCCTACCCAAAGAAAGAGGCTAATTAAGAATTTGATTTAGCACTTGATGAACTCCACAGTAGCCTTTCTATTGATTTTGGTGTGCAGTGGCTAATACCCTAAATTAATACAGAGATTACTAAAATCCATTGATCTAGCTTCACACAGTCCTTTTCAGTCAAAAGTAACAACAGCTAGCTTTGGTCCTTTTTGTTTGTTTGACTGTAGAAATGGATAAGACAAAGACAGATCTATTGGCTATTATAAGATTAGCAAGCTGGAAATTAAATCTAGGTGAAGTATGTGCTACAAGTGTCAAGATATTGTCCAGTAGTCATCATATGTGAAAATATGGTAAGAATGGGCAATGGAGTGTTTGCTCATATTATTATTTAAATACATTATTGTCTTTCCCGGTTAATTTAGCCAAAGGTTAAAATTAATGAGGGTTCTGTGGTAAAGATTTAAGAGTATTCTTACTTGGAAAGTTACAAAATAAAATTCATTAGTCTTCTGGGAAAATGTCCAGCATCGTATAAAAAATGTGTTTCTAATTACAGATCTTCAGCTGATATAAATTGTAAAAGCTCCAGTGATGTCAAGAACTACTATATTTAAGTGAAATGAAATATATACTAGAATATATTACTATAGACCTTGTTATAAAAACTCTCTGACTAGCTGGATTTCCAGGATTAGGCTTTCTCTTTCCATTTTTTATATCAAGTATCCACTTCTCAAATTCCACTTAATACTTGCCTATCTCTGGATCATCTCTGTCCTTCAAACATCTCTATCAAACTCATTCTCATATTGTTTGTTTTCTTCCAAGCCCCTTCCATCTCTTCCAAATTTCTCTTGGTCACATTTCTATGCCAAAGCCATGTTTCCAAAACAAGTTGAAGCCAGAAGCCAAATTCTGGGCATTCAGGTGAATCCCATTTGTCTTAAGTTCCAGGTAACAATTTATTTTCCTATTCCAGTTCTGAACTAACTGCAGCTTCACAGAAATGGGCATGATGAAATGTCATCCTCTTGTGGAAATTTCAATTTCACAGTAGTTATGAGAGAAGAGTTTTTAGAGTGTGTATGCCCCCGTACTTAGACCCTAGGCTTTAATCAAAACCTTGAACTGCATTAAGAGTGAAATCTCTCTTCACTGAAATCTGTGGGAGTTTTGATGTTGATTTTAAAGAATCCTGGGCAGATCCAGGATTTTGTGAAGTGGGGTGTGGGATCAGTAACCAGTGCTGCAGTATTGGTTGTACCCCTGCTCCCAGCTTCTGCCATCACCACCACGGTGGGAACCATACTGCAGGAGTAGCAACCATGGACTTTAAGTCCTCAAATCAAGTAAAACTTTTGTTCCCCGCTTCCCCTCAATTCTTGGCATCCCCTTTCTCCCCACATTTCCTCTCCATTCTCAGAGGCACTTGTCCTCTCCTATCCCCACCTCCTCTACCCATCTCTGCCACTGCCCCTGGTACTCGGGGGCAGATGGAGCTCCAGATCTTCTCCTGCCACATTCTAACTGGGCTGCACAGAGAGTGAAGCTCAGCTGGAGATAATGCCAATGGTGGGCAGGTTCCCCAAGCCTGGGGTGGTGAGGAACATGTGGGGGCATCGGGCAGTTAAGAGGACCCAACTATTGTTAATGCTACCATTCCCCTGCTTCTGGGTCAGCTGGGGACAGTAACGGTGGAGGGCAGGTGAGGGGAGTGAATGGAGGGGAAAAGGAAGGGAGGCGCTGCTGAGAGCAAAGGAGAATGAAAGGGGAAAAAATTGCCTGATTTGAGGACATAAAAAGTCTCCAGCTGCTGCACCCAAGGTGTGGTATGAAAGGTGGATGTAACTGTGCCACCGTACCCCACTCTGGTTCTACCTCTGCAAAGGAGCCCAGGCTTTACCCCACATATATATCTAGTTTAGGGTCTAGCCCATACACCTTCAACACACCTCTGTAATTTAGAATATGGTTAAACTGGGAGACACAGTAGTGTTGGTGGGGAGGATAAAGAATGAGATTTTTAACCCAGGAGAACTGAGTTAAAACATCAGCAAAGACTGCAAACCAAACGAACTTGTTGATTTCATCTCAGTCAGGGAGACGTTCTTACCTATCACAGAACCAATATGCGGTTTGGTGAAATTGCATGAATAACAGTTTTTGCTCTAGAAAATGCTAGGAAAAATTCCCTCAAGTTTGACTATACATGTCATATTTTCATTAAAATATCTTGATCTAATTAGCCTAGATTATAGTTAACATTTAGAGGATATATTAGCAAGATAAATATGGCATCTTGGCAAATATCATATACTGATCACCAGTCCCCCCTAAATTCTGGTTATCAATAATCTCCTAATTTCATAGAGCATTAAAGTTATTTTAAAAAATCTTCCTCAGTACATTTCCTATATAAAAGCAAGAAGGACTTAATTTTCCCTTATTGTGAGTTACAGAATTAGGACCTACTTATTTTGATGCATTTCACTACCTTCAACATTAGTGAGGATCTAGTCAGGGAACTTCTGGAGGGACTGGATGTATTTAAATTAGCTGGTCCTGATGATCTCCATCCCAGAGTACTGAGGGAATTAGCTGAGGTCATTGTGGGACCCCAGCACAGCTTTACAAGCACTCGTGGTGCTCTTGTGTCATGCCAGAGGACTGAAAGAGGGCCAACGTGGTTCCCATTTTCAAAAAAGGGAGGAAGGAGGATGTGGGAAATTAGAGGTGTGTTAGTCCTACCTTGATCCTGGGTAAGCTTTTTGAGAGAATTATTCTAGCGTGTGTCCACAAGGGGCCAGCGGGGGAGGTTATGCTTGAGGGCAACCAACACGGGTTCTTTAGAGGCAGGTCCTGTCAGACCAACCTGGTGGCCTTCTATGACCAGGTCACAAAATCCTTAGAGGCAGGGGTAGCAGTGGACATGGTCTTTCAGGACTTTAGGAAGGCCTTCGACACTGTCTCTCACCCCATTCTCATTAAAAAAACTAGGGGACTGTGCTGTTGATGCCTACACAGTCAAATGGGTTGCTAACTGGCTGGAGGGCCACACCCAGAGAGTGGTGGTGGATGGGTCATTTTTGGCCTGGAGGGATGTGGGCAGTGGGGTTCCCCAGGGCTCAGTCTTCGGGCCCGCACTGTTCAACAGTTTCATCAGCAACTTGGACGAGGGGGTAAAAAGCACCCTGTTCAAATTTGCTG
>NW_017728947.1:22980886-22991023 GCF_001723895.1 Crocodylus porosus
GGCTCCTACCCTGGGGGTGTTGAAGAAGAGGCTAGATGTACGCCTTGCTGGGGTCATTTGACCCCTGTACTCTTTCCTGCCATGGCAGGGGTTCGGACTAGATTATCTACTCAGGTCCCTTCTGACCCTCGAAACTATGAAACTATGAAGTTGGGTGATAATGTGGCTGGTTAGCAACACTATGGAAAAGAATCTAGGAGTCTTTGGGGATCATAGACTCAATGTGAGCCTGCAGTATGATGCAACCACCTAAAAAGTAAATATGGCTTTGGGCTACATCAATATGAGCATTAGATACAAAACATGACAGATGCTAGTGCCTCAACATTTTTTCATAGAATCAGAAAATTAAGGTTGGAAGGGACCTCAGGAGCTCATCTCATCCAATCCCCTGCTCAAAGTAGGACCATCCTCAACTACCTCCACCCAGCCAAAGCTTTGTCTAGCTGGGTCTTAAAAACCTCCAAGGATGGAGATTCCACCACCTCTCTTGGTAACCTATTCCAATGCTTTACTAATCTCCAATTGTCCACATCCTCTCTATAGTGAGGTCCCAAAATCAAACAAAGTATTCCAGATGTGGCTCCACCAATGCCAAATAAAGGGGAATAGTCACTTCCCTCAATATGCTGACAATGCTTATGCTAATGCAGCCCAGTCTGCCATTAGCCACCTTTGCAACAAAGGCATATTGTTGGCTTATATTCAGCTTATTGTCAACTGTAACCCCCAGGTCCTTTTCTGCAGGGCTTCTACTTAGCTGGTTGCATCCTAGCCTCTACCAGTGCATGGGATTGTTCTGTCCTACGTGCAGGACTTTGCATTTGTCCTTATTGAGCCTCATGAGATTTCTTTGGTTCAGTCCTCCAGTTTGTCTAGATCTCTCTGAATCCTATCATTACCCTCCAGCATATCTACTACTCCCCCCCAGCTTGGTGTCATCCACAAACTTGCTGAGGGTGCATTCCATCCCATCTTCCAGGTCATTGATAAAGATATTGAAGATATTATTTAGGCCTCATCAAGAGTATTGTGTACTGTTTTGGGCTCCACATTTTAGAAAGGATATGGATAAGTCAGAGAGGGTCCAGAGGTGGACCTCAAAGATGATAAAGGAGAAGGCAAGCTATATGAGGAGAGGTTAAAGGAAATATACATGTTTAGCTTAGAAGGGCACATAATAGCAGTTAAAATATTTGAAGGGTTTACATAAAGATGAGGGGGAATGCCTTTTTTTTCTAGCTACAGGGAGCAGGATGCTCACTAATGACTTGAAGTTACAGAAAAGAAAGTTTAGATATCAGGAAAAAAAATCTTCAGTGTTAGAACAGTGAGACAGTGGAATAGACTACCTAGGGAAATTGTGGAATCTCCTCCTTTGGAGGTATTCAAGAAGAGGTTGGATATGCATTGATTAGGGATGATCAAGAATAGTTATGCCTATGCTCTACAATAGGGAGTCCTCTTTCCTTAGAAGTATTGAGTGTTCACTGGGGATTTTGACTTGAGTGTGTCAATGCTCCGACTAAAGGGTCTTCTGCTCAGGGTCAGAGAGGTTGCTGCATTTGGGGCCAGGGAGGAATTTTACCCCATGGTCAAATTGGTATGGGGGCTTTTGCCTTGCTTTTCCTTGGATGTCATGAGCATATTTTAACAAACTTATAAAAGTAGGACATTGGCCACCATTGTCCCCCTGCTTTACCTGTGCCAGGTCAGAATGCAATGCTTTGCGGTTGTGTGGTAAGATTATCTGTGTAGTTTTAGTAATAGGTTAGACAAGGATTTGCTTGGGATGGTTGGGATAGGAATGATCCTGCCTCAGGCAGGGAGTTGGACTAGATGACCTCTAGCGGTCCCCTCCAGCACTACTTGTTTATGATTCTGTGGTTATGAATCGTATCCTTTGATTCTTTTTCAAACAAATAGTCTTTATTTCTGTCTGCAGCTACATTGAAATCAGTAGAAATGGTCACATGAATAGACCCTTTTCCCCTCAGCAGAGGTTTCAGTATTATCAATGAACAAATTATCTTTTTATACTGAGGAAATATTTTGATACCTTGGGATGAACTGTTTACACATGACTGTTAGATGCCACCTTTCTTTATTACAGACACCAAAAATTGATTACTGTCTCTATTGTTGCAGACATTGTCTAAGATGGACTATTTAAATGAAATTTTGAAATGTAGTAATTTTGCTGCAAAATTGAATTTTGTTTTTGGAATATATTGAGTCTTCTCTCTGATGATGATTAAATTTGGCCTGAATGGAATAATTATTTTATTGTTATGGTTGTCAATACGGGTAGCCTTTATTATTTAAACATCCAATTTTCCTTTTAAAACAGAGTTGTTTATGGTTAATTTTAAGTACTTTGAGATCTGTAAATGAGAGAGGTTCATTTTAATAGCAGGTCCTAATCTAACTTCTCTTAATGCAAACGGAAACATTTCCATTCACTACAGGTCCTAAATGCAAAGGGTATCATATTTATATAATAAAAATAAAGGAAAATGGCAGAGTGAGCAATATCTAGACCTTGAAGACCCAAGGAAGAGTGAAATCAGTTGGGTAGTGTCAGTTCTAAATCAGTGGAGCTCAATCCTTTGCCTCCATGGACCAGACAGGTGGCACAGCGCCAGTCTGCAGGTCAAGTCAGGCTGCATGCACAAAGAGTAGATCCCACACTGCCTCTTCCTGGGTCACACAGCTGAATCAGTCCCTACATGGCCTCAGTAGGCTCCCATTGTCTGGGATCAGGCCCTGCACTGGCCTTACATGCTAAGATTGGGCACTGGGGTCTCTTGCTACCCCCACCAGGTCCCGTATGCTAGGATAGGGTCCCATGTGTTGTTATTGGGCCCTGGTACCTGTGCCACCCCTGTTTGGCTCCAGGCACTGGGCCAATTTCCATGTGTGATCTAACATGGAGGACATAGGGCTCTTCATGGGTCTGGAAATCTGGCAGCAAGGCACTACTTCCTTACTGCCAAATTTTTTACCTGTGGGGAGCCCCCTGGGCTGGATGACATGATGCTGGGGGCACCCCTAGTTGTCTGAGTCTCAATTATTTGGTCTTCTGCTGTGATCTTTCATGCCATAGACCCTGATAAAAGGAAATATTGCTGTAAAAAAAAAAGAATCCTATTGAATCTATAAGGCTTAAGTGCTTGCTTGAAGTGAAGCTTAGTAAGGATATTTTAAGTACTCTTCCTCCCAGTATGTCTGTAGATGTTTTCAAGTTATTTCACATGATTAGGAACTCCAGCTGGAGGACCAGCACTGCTAAAATAGAACGGTTGGGGAGTTAGGAGAAACAGATTAGACAGAAATATGTGGAGGATCTTGGACTACTCTTGATCGCACTGAATTTGGCCTAAGCATGTCCATTTTGAAAAATCATTTAAAATATTAAATGTAAAAAAAGGTCCAGCATTCTCAAAATAGTCTTGACTTCCTGCGTCTTTTCTCCTGCTTTACACATAAAAGACTCAGTCATGAGTTTCAAGTAGAGATTGAACCTTTCTTCATAATCCATTCTACTCGGATTTAGTGTCTCATTGTGCAGTGCTCTCTTCTATAGTATGTGTGAAATTCTTACCATTATGGCCCATATTGTTTAATACAACTATAACTACAAGTTATACTACAAGTTTCTCATTCTATTCACGCCTGTAGAGTGACATTTAATTTTGTGCTGTAGTTGAAAGCTTACTTTCAATCAGAACTGGGTCTTTTTCAGAAAAGAAAGGAGAAACAATCTCTTGATTTTTAGTCCTGAGTCCTAAACCCTGGTAGCCTGCTCCACTTCCTTACTCTTTTGTTTCTTTAGATGGAGACATGAGTAATGGTGTTGCATTATTAGAGGTAGATACCTTCTTTAACTAACTTTGTACCCAGTCCTAAACTGTACTTTGCATCTTTCAAGATTAAGCCTATGTGAAAGACACATATGGGGGAAACCTGATGGAACTCAAGCTTCTTTCACTTGTATCACAGTGCACGGTAAGTAAGATTCCCTCTTTACACTGGACTGAGAATAACTACTGTAATTAGGAAAAATGGAAAATGTACTTGGTGCAATACTGAAAGGCATCTAAGAAATCAAGGGAGAATAAAACATACATATACTATGTGTAAATATTTTAAAATGTGGTATCATAGAAAATTAGGGTTGGAAGGGACTCACCTAGTCCACTCCCTGCTTGCAACAGGACCATCCTCACTGATATCATCCCAGCCAAGCCTTTGTCTAGCTAGGTCTTAAAAACCTTCAAGGATGGAGACTTCACAACCTCTCTGGATAACCTATTACAGAGCTTTACTACCCTCCTAGTGAGACAGTTCTTCCTAATATCTAACCTAAACTTCCCTTGCTGCAACCTGAGACCACTGGTCCTTGTTCTGTCATCTGCCATCACTGTGAATAATTTAACTCCATCCTCTTTAGAATTATCTTCAGGTAGTTGAAGGCTGCTATTAAATCATTTCTCAAACTTCTCTTCTCCAGACTAACTAAGCCCAGTTCCCTCAGCCTGCCCTAATAAGTCATGTGCCCCAGCCCCCTAACCATGTCTGTTGCCCTCCACTGGATTCTCTCCAATTTGTCTTCATCCTTTTCATAGTGGGGGTCCCAAAATCAGACACAATACTCCAGTGCCAAACAGAAGGGAATAATCATTTCCCTCGATTTGCTGATAGTGCGCCTACAGATGCAGTCCAGTATTCTGTTAGCCCTCTTTGTAACAAGGGCACACTGTTGGCTCATATTCATGTTATTGTCCACTGTAACCCCCAAGTCCTTTCCTGCAGACCTGCTGCTTAGTCAATCAGTTCCCAGCCTGTAGAAGTGAATGGGTTTTTTCCAACCTAAGTGCAGGACTTTACACTTTTCCTTATTGAACCCCATGAGATTTCTTTTCTTCCAATCCTCCAATTTACCTAGGAATCTCTGAATCCTAACCCTACCCTCCAGCATTATCTACTACCCTCCCCCCACCACCCTTCATCCAAAAACTTGCTGAGGGTGCACTCCATCCCATCTCCCAGGTTATTGATAAAGATATTGAACAAAACCAGGCCCAAGACCAAACCCTGGGGCACTCCACTTGACATTGCTGCCATTGACGCCCAATCCTTTGAGCCCAACATTGGACCACTGATGACTACCCTCTGAGCCTGACAAGCCAGCTCTTTTTTATCTATGTTACAGTCCATCCACTCAACCTGGACTTCCTTAGCTTGCTTGTAAGTATAGTGTGGGAGACCACATCAAAAACCTTGCTGAAGTCAAGGTATAACACATCCACCGCTTTCTCCACATCCACACAGCCAGTCATCTCACCACAGAAGGTAATCAGGTTGGTTAGGCATGACTTGCCCTTGGTGAATCCATGCTGACTGTTCCTAATCACCTTCTTCTCCTATAAGGGCCTAGAAATGGATTCCTTGAAGACCCACTCCATGATTTTTTCAGGGACTGAGATGAGGCTGACCCATCCGTAGTTCCCTAGCTATGGAAATAGCTATGTAGTGTTGTTCACTAGCATTAGTGAATAACATGTGCTTTTGTAATTCTTTTTTTATATCAGTACATGGACAGCACATAGAGCCCAGAGTTCAGTGATGTGACACCAGTCTTTCCTTCAGAGTCCTTTAGATACATGGTCATTATGGATTTTCACTCTATGCAGAGATCTAAGAGTCACCATGGAAAACACAATAGGGTAGTCTATAATGGGTGGCATTAAGAAATCAGACTTCCACATCAAGAAAGAAAATGAAGAGCCATTCTGAATATTATTATTGGTAGTTAGTAAATACTGAGGCTGTGCCTTGCCTTACCTCCACCCTTCACAAAGCTAAAGTGGCACCTCAGTGACCCTTTAGACTTAATTATCTGTTTATTGTTATTATTTTAGTATCTATAGTTCCCAATCTGTAGATATCAGGGCCCCATTGTGTTTAAATGCACAAAATGAATAAAAGGTACTGTACTGTGAAAGGCAATACCCTTCAGTACACATCACAGATTTTCCTTTACATTAGAAAATACATTTTATTTTCTCAAACAGAATCCCTTTAAAAATTGGAAGGTTAAACTATGAGGGAAGAGGTTCATGAACTTAACCTAGTTTTGCAGAAATAAAAAGCCAGTGGGGGAAGTTCAGGAAATCACCTACCTCAAAGAAAGGATACAACTCAGTATGTCTGCAAGGTAGCTTTGAAACTGTTTCAGCCTGCAAAGTAAATCTCCAAACTTCATAGCTTTCCAGGAAGATCTCGTGTTACAATTTTAAAAATACATAAAAATATAATAATGTTAAACTGCTGAAAGAGTATATCCCAGAAAAATCAAAGTTATAACTGAGGTGAAGTTATAACTGACGTACTAATCTTAGTTGAAACAAGTGGACTATTCTGTTTTCCTCCATCTAGTGGTTTGAGTTAAAGAAAAAGGATCATTTCAAACCTTTGTCTCACTCGCCAAAAGGATTCCATCATATCTTAAATTGGGATTGATTTATTTAAAATGTCATTTGTACCGCTAGGTGGAGCCTTAGCTCACATAAATGCCACGCTCAACATCTTACCTGCTCACTTCTCTTACTTGAAAGAATCCTTGGCTAACCTCCTAAATGTTGTTTGAATTCAGCTATGCAAAAGTGTAGGAGGAATAAGTGGGTCCTTCTGAGTTAAGAGTCAGACAATAATTACATCCCTGCATCTGAAATTCCCCAACGTTCAGACTGGTCTCACTTCACAATTCAAACCAGAACCATCCCACTCCAAACTTTGGGCCAAGGATAGGAATATGGGGGTTTGAAGCCTCATCAGAACTATGCAACTTGAAAACATCTACAGGCATACTGGGAAGAAGAGGACAGCTCCTCTCCACGTTGCAACCCAGGGGGACAACATCTCTCCCCCAAACATTCAACTTCCTATTGGGAGACAAGGAAAGATGGGGATGAGCTGGCAGAGGACAGCAGACTGCCACTGCTAGAGAGCAGTTAAGATCGTCCTGCCTCTCCCACTGCTTATATGTTGCTGATCAGTGAGAGTGCTGCAATACCAATCCTGTACTTCTTGGGGCACCCTGTTGCCCACCGAACCTGTAGGGTGCTGCTCTCTAGAGTCACAGCCCCAGGTCCTGAATGCAGAGCTGGAGGGCTCAGGCTGGTGTGCTCCAGAAATGGAGAAGCTGCTCCCACAGGAGGTTCAGCTGTATGAAGAGACCAGAGCTGGTGGGAGGAGGGACTGTGAGGGAGGGGTGCTGGGGAGCTACAGACTGGAGAGGTGCATTGGGTGGGGGGAGCTTTACACTCTTGTGGGGAATGGTGCTCTGCACTGTGAGGATCTCCTCCCCATGGCTTCACTGGCAGAGGCTCCACCTGCCTGAGTTCAGCTGGATAGGAGCTTGCTCTTCTGGCATTTGGACAAACTGGCACAGCGCATGTGTCTGGTTTGCCTGTGATGATTAGGGATCCTGGTTTTCCCTGATAAAACCCCCAAAATCTATGATTAAAATGAAAGCTCCCCCATGGTCCCCCCCCATTTCTGCTACTGCCCCTCACTCCCCTTCACAGCCTCGCCCCCAACCCTGCTGGTGCTTCCTCACTCCCACAGCCCCCTCCCAGCCCTGATGGTGCCCCTTGCCCCCCACTCACAGCCTCTGCCCCCCCAGCTGCCAGGGCTATGAGACCAGGAACTCAGGTCTGCAGTCCCCTGTCCCCTGGCAGGAGGTGGCAGCTGCTGCAGTAGAATGGAGCCCAGCTGTCCTCCCCCCACAGTGCCAGCTGACTGCCTACTGCAGGCTTGGGCAGTGTGGGGCTGGCTCACTACCATGGCACACATTCCCAGGGGGGCATGTGCCCCTCAGATCTGTGCATGGGGTGGCAGTGCGCTATGCACTCAGTCTCTACTGCCTTCCCTGGGGCCTCCACAGTCCTGCTGGTGTGACCTGGTGTTGCAGGGCAGAGTGGGGCCACATAGAAAAGCTGCCAGCTCTGCATAGCCCTGGTGAGGCATCTCCTATGCACATGGCAGCAATGAGGGGCACAACCCCTCATTGCATGGGAAACAAGCAAGAGGAACTTACCCTCCTGCTAGCTGATACCAACCCAGACATAGTGGGGATCACTGAAACGTGGTGGGACCCAACGCATGACTGGGCAGTGAATATCAAGATCTATAGGCTGTACAGGAGGGATAGGACAGGGAGGAAAGGTGGGGGTGTGGTGCTCTACATAAAGAAGGAATACACATCCTCATCAATTAGCAAAGAGTCAGAGGAAGGACACTCTGAAGTGCTCTGGGTTAGAATACAAGGCAGTTGAGGGGAAAGAGACTTAACGGTGGGGGTCTACTACAGACCACCCAACCAAGGGGAACTAAGCTAGACCAGGAATTCTTAAGTCAGCTCATGGAGGTAGTTAGGTCAAAGGACGTGGTCAACATGGGTGACCTGAACTTTCCAGACATCTGCTGGGAGGAGCAGTCAGCCAGGTCTGACTGCTCACGTAGGTGCCTAGCCAGAATGCAGGACCTCCATCTAACCCAGGAGGTGCACAGCCCCACCAGGGGAGATGTCTTGTTGGACCTGGTGCTGGCCACCGGCGACGACCTGGTGAGGGGGCTGCGGGTGCTTAACCACCTGGGCGACAGCGATCATCACCTGCTGGAATTCACCAACCAGTGCAAGGTGGCAAAGGCCTACAGCAAGGAAGCAGCCCTAGATTTCAGGAGGGTGGACTTCAATGAGCTAAGGAGAATAGTCAGGGAAGCACTGAGGTCCCGGACGGGAGAGGAGCCAGGTGTCCAAGAAGAGTGGTCGCTCCTTAAGGAAACAATCCTCCAAGCCAAAAGGGAAGTAATCCCAACACGGATCAAGGGGGCAGGAGGGCACAAAAGCCCCCATGGCTCACCACAAGCATCCAGGAATGTCTTCTAGCTAAAAGGGAGGCGCACACCCAATGGAAGTGAGAAGCCATCACCAGAGAGGATTATATTGCGGTTGCTCGGGGATGCAGGGTGGCAGTCAGGAAGGCCAAGACGGAGATGGAACTGGGACTAGCTTCCCAGATCAAGGACAACAGGAAGTCCTTTTTTAAATACATAGGGGACAAAAAGAAGGTTCCGGGTAATGTGGGGCTCCTGCAAGACACGCTAGGAAATTTGGTTGTCACACCAGACAACAAAGCTAACCTATTTAATGACGTCTTTGCCTCCATTTTCCTGAGCAGAGACTGGAACAGCCACCTCACCAGGCCCCCCTCAGGCCCCAGGGGAGGCGCACGTAGGCTATGGATCAGGGAGGATCTAGTCAGGGAACTTCTGGAGGGACTGGATATATTTAAATCAGCTGGTTGGGATGATCTCCACCCCAGAGTGCTGAGGGAATTAGCTGAGGTCATTGTGGGATCCCTGGCATGACTGTACGAGCACTTGTTGTGCTCTGGTGTGGTGCCAGGGACTGGAAGAGGGCCAATGTGGTTCCCATCTTCAAAAAGGGGAGGAAGGAGGACCTGGGAAACTATAGGCCTGTTAGTCTTACCTTGATCCTGGGTAAGCTTTTTGAGCGTATTATTCTAGCACATGTCCACAAGGGGCCAGCAGGGGAGATTATGTTTAGGGGCAACCAACATGGGTTCATCAGTAGCAGGTCCTGTCAGACCAACCTAGTGGCCTTCTACGACCAGGTCACAAAATCCTTAGAGGTAAGGGTAGCAGTGGATACAGTCTTCCTGGAATTTCGGAATGCCTTCGACACTGTCTCTCACCCCGTTCTCATTAAAAAACTGTGGGACTGTGGTGTCTACAACCACACAGTCAAATGGGTCACCAACTGGCTGGAGAGCCACACCCAGAGAGTAGTAGTGGATGGGTCATTTTCGACCTGGAGGGATGTAGACAGTTGGGTTCCATAGGGCTTGGTCCTCGGGCCCGCACTGTTCAACATCTTTATCAGTGACTTGGACGAGGGGGTAAAAAGCACCCTGTTCAAATTTGCTGATAACACTAAGATGTCGGGGGATGTGGGCATGCTAGAAGGAAGGAATAGGCTACAATCAGACCTAGACAGGTTACAGGGGTGGGCAGATGAGAATAGGATGAGATTCAACACTAACAAGT
>NW_017728947.1:22991400-23000494 GCF_001723895.1 Crocodylus porosus
CTGTTACAAACTAGTCAGAGGGGACCAGCAGGCATTGGGGAGTCCCTGTTCCCCTGAGCACTACCAGCAGTGACTAGGAATAACGGTCACAAGCTGGCAGAGGGTAGATTTAGGCTAGATATCAGGAGGCTCTACCTCCCTGTCAGGGTGGCTAAGATCTGGAACCAACTTCCAAGGGAAGTGGTGCTGGCTCCTACCCTGGGGGTCTTTAAGAGGAGGCTTGATGCTTACCTGGCTCGAGTCATTTGAGCCCAGTTTTTCTCCTGCCGAGGCAGAGGGTCGGACTTGATGATCTGCTCAGGTCCCTTCTGACCCTACTAACCATGAAACTATGAAGCTATGAAGCCCAGGCCGCTGGCCCTGCATGCACAGAGGATGTCTTGCCAGGGCAGTGCAGAGCTCGCAGCAGCAAGCAGCTTTCCTGCACAGTCCCATCATGCCCTGCAGTGCCAGGGCACACCGACCAAGCTGTAGAGGCTCTGGGGGAGGGCGGCACAGTGAGAGCCTGAGTCCACATTGGGAAGCCTGCACCCACTCCCACTCCACACACAGATCTAGGGAACATGGGTCCCCTCTGCCCCCTGGGGAGTCTGTGCAGCAGTGGGGAGTCAGCCCCTCCCCTGGATGAGCTGCCCATGGCTCCACCCCGATCCTTGCCAGGGCCCTGAACTGCACATTGCAGCTCCAGTCCCCAAGCTCCATGTACTGCCTGGCTGGGCAGCAGTCCCCCAGCCCCAACCCTGTCCAACTCCATCCCTCCCTCCCTATGGGAGGCATCAATCCCCTCCCCCCCTCTTACCGACAGGAGCTGCTGTCCAGGCAGCCTGGTGGCCATGTGCATATACATGCATGTGGTGCCCCCTGCCTGACTGTCCACCTCCTGCTCCCTCGAGTCCCTTGCAGGCTGGAACTCTGCCCAACTAAAGAGAGCTCTTTGCAAAACAGCAAAATCTATAGGTTTCTATGCTAAAATGAGAAATCCACATTTTCCTCTGGTAAAGGAGGAAATCTGCCTTTTACTCTGTTTTTCTGTGGAAAATGGAAAACCTGGATCCCTGGTGATGACACAATGGGCCTTGCAGGCCTGAAGAATGACTAAACACATAGTACGTTCATGGGAACAAATGTTCTGCCCTGGGAAAAGCCTGCTTGCTTCTCCCTTCCCCATTTCAGAGGGAGCTCCTTTGCTGCCACTGGATGGGGATGGGCAGCCCATGGGGGACAGTAGCTTGTTTCTGGTTTACTGCCAGGCTCCTGGAATCAAACCAGATGCTTGGGAAACTAGAAACCAAGTTCAGTCTGATTCACATCCCAGCAGAGCCAGCCTTAGGGAAAATGGTGCCCTGGGTAAACTTGTATTTTGGTTTCTTTCCCCTTCCCCACCCCCACAGTGCCTCACCTCTTGGCCCTGGTGCCTCTCCTCCCTGGCACCTCCCCCCACCCCCACAAGTCACTGATGCTGTGTGGAGGGGGGAGGGGTGTGGAGGTGGGGGTTGGGTCCAGACCCCCCCATGTTAAAATAGGAAAACTACAGAAGAACCGCCAGCATATAACTCATTTTAAACTTTTTCTTTAGAAAGGTAACCTCTCCTTTCTCTGATGTTCATTATTTTCCCTTCCATAAACTCACTGATAAATTATGGAATTATTTGACTTGAACTTACAGGGACTGCAGTGGGTGTCTGGGTCCGGGTGCAGCCCTAGCAGGCTGAGTAGAATGAATGCCAGGAGCAGCTCTTCATTGTCATCGCTGCCCAGGGTCTCTTCCACCTACTGCCGCAGCCAGCTGGCTCCAATTAGCTCCAGGTGCAGCTGGGGGTGGAGGCAGGCCCTGCTGCCCCATCCCCAGGATTAATTGCCACCAAAGTGGCCCCAGGGGTCATGTGTGTGAGTGGGAGGGTGTGCAGGGGGGGGGAGAACACACGTGCCCTAGCAGCTGAGCATGGCAGGAGACCCCCTGGAATGTTTCAAGACAGCATATGTCCACTCACTGAGATGGTGGCCTGGTGCTGGGCAGTGGGGTGGCAGGGCCACAAGAACTCAATGCAGGGTAGTAGGAAGGACAAGTGGGAGGGCAGCAGTCAGGGCAGCCCACACCCTTGCCCTCAGCAGTGGTGGTGGTGGCCAGGGGGCCTATACCTCAGCCTCTAGTCCCCACAAGTTGGTGATGGCAGACCCTTTGGTGCACAAGCCAGGGCTTCCCAGCCACACTGCCTTCTCACTGGGCATTGTTGCCTTGCCCTTAGCCCAACCTTTGACACCATGTTCCCGGGCCATCATGACGACTGGCAGCCACCCCCACCACCAAAACTCTGCTGGGTTTGGGCTTCTGCTGTGAGCAAGGGTGGCTGGGCACCTCCTGGCTGTGGCTGCTGCCACTGCCCACCTTGCTGTTGCCACCCATGAGCAAGAAGGGCGCAGGCTCCACGGCATCCCAGGCCATGCTCAGACATGGGTGGGGCCAGCAGGTCCCAGGCAAGTGGCCCCAGGCACTTGAGGTGCTCTGAAACCTAGGCAGAGCCATAGGTGGATTAATGCATGGGCCAGCTGGGCACAAGCCCAGAGGCCCCTACCAGTTTGGGGCCTCAGGAGCCTCATCATCAGGGAAATGAAAGAAGGATATTAAAAACCCTGGATTTCGCATTTATTTCCTTATGCAGCCAAGAGTGGAGCCCCTCCCATAATGAGGCTGGGGAGGCAAGCTGGGGCTGGGCTGATCAGGACTGCTGTGCAGTATTGCACCTGGGGAAGAGGGGCCAGGCCGGGAGTACAGTGTTGCACCATGCCATGCCATACCATGCCTTGCCTTTGCAGGTTGGTGGCAGCACAGGGGTTCCTTGGGTGCACACGCATATCTGTTTATTGCAGAAAGAATGTGGTTGTATCTGTGTATCTATATGCAGAGAGTGAGTGAGAGTAGAGAGCACACATGTGCATGTGTGGCCAGCCATAGCGGGGGGGGGAGGGGGTGTGGCAGGACGACCTAGGGGTGCCATGAACTCCCCTACCTACCGTGCCAAATTGGGTTCAAATGCATCCTCTGTATCTCGCCCGCCATGTCTTTGATATTAATTGTTAAAAGGGAGGCTGCCTTCTTTCCTCTTTGGCACGGTGCCCTGATGTATCGGGGCTAATGCTCTGCCTAATTGTCCTGGTGCACTCCAGCCTCAGGGTTACATGTGGGCTTTACAGTCACCCGTGCCCCCATGGCTCCCTGGGCTCACCTCCGTTGCCTGCCTGCACCCTCACGGGTGCCCCCTCACTTCCCTCATGGCTCTTGCCACACCGGGGCCTGTCTTGCCTTGCGATCCCCCCAGTCCGCACCGGGTCTCAGGTGGCTGTAGCCGTGCCTGGCCCCCAGACCCCTTTTCTGGGTCCTATGCCCCACTGGGGCTTCTCGCCTGTGCCCCTACTGGACTTCTTCCAATACTGCCCACACTGGGACCGGGGTCAAACACAGCACCCTCTCTGGCACCAGGAACCCCCATGCTACTGGGGAGCTCCCATGAGGCCTCCTCCAACCCCTACAGCCTCACCCAGTCCTCCGGTCTTACACAACAACAAAACAGAAAACTCCCGCTCCTGGGTTACAACATAAACTCCACACCAAACTGGCTAACCTTCATCTATATCCCTACTAGGGTTTCCTCCACCCAGTATCCTCATGCAAAACTGCTCAGGCCATCCAGCTTCTCTGCTATGCCAGCCCTGCTTGCTCCAACAACACTCCAAACCTCCTTGGCTGCCAGAGAAGACCTACCTCTGGCCTCAGCTTTGCTGTTTATATAGGCCAGGCCCTGCCCCCTTCCAGTCAGCTGACCAGACTGGTTGCCCCAGCAACCCGCACCTGTGCTGCCCTGGTGACTGGCAGCTGAACTCATACTACTATTGTCAGTAGCAGGCACCTTAGTGCCCTGCTACAGGGGGTTATAGCATGCTCCCCCAGCCTCCTCTGCCAGCACCAGGAAGGTAAGGGGCCCCTCCCTCCCTGCAGCCCAGCTTCCGTGGGGAGAAGGGACCTCCAATTTTGTGTTTGCCTAGGACCCCAGTACACTGTAATCTGCCTCTGGGCAGAGCCCAGTGAGAGCTGCCCCATGTGCAAGTGGGCTGGCAGCAGCAGGAAATAGGGGTCTTGGTTTAGGCACAGTCCCAGCAGGCTGAGCAGGATGAGTGCCAGCAGCAGCCCTCCTCACCACTGCTGCCTGGGGGCTTTTTATCCCGCTGCCCCAGCCAGCCGTTCCAATCATTGCCAGGCGCAGTTGGGGAGGGGGGTGGGCCCAGTCACCAAGATTAATTGCCACCCAATGTGCTTCCCTGACCACAGTGTTCTGGGTTATCACCCAGGCTACCCGCCCCTAAGGCTGACTCTGCGCCCCAGTCCCTTACGTTGGTCATCTCACTTGGCCAGAAGTTTGCCCTGCAAGGATCTGTAAAGCAGTAACTTCTCACCCACCACTGCCATGGCCCCATGGGTGTTGCTGGGGCAGGAGTTCCAGGTTTCCCTGATTGGAAAGTTCCCAGGCACCCTAAGTCGTGTGCCCAAGCTGCTTGTTCACTTCTGTGCAAACTCCTACCAATATCGTGTCCCTTACGCAGAGCTGTGTAGAATAGGAATGCAGGTTATTGGGACAAAGATGTACTGTGTTGCTCGAAAAAGAGTGCTGCCCACAGCAGCTTGCTGAAATCTCTGTGTTGTTAAGCTGACCACTCAGCCTTTAAAGTATATGAGTTTCCAGTTGGTATGTCTGTAGCCTTTTCCTGACTTAGTAGTTAAGTTTGGAAGTCCCTGTCAGATATATCTTAATTGTTCTCAGATGCATGAATACAGCTCTTTTAGCAGTTCATCTGGCCACACAGCTAAAATATGTTCTTTAGCCTGAGTCCAGTCCAGTGAACTATATAATTCACTTGAGAGTTTAACTAGCACTGCCAATGGGCTGTGAAAGTGCAGAGGGCAAAGTGTTGCAGTGTAGGTGAGCAGGTAAGCAGCTACTCCACTGGGCAGCTAATAAAGTAAAGATTTTATGGTTTAACACTTCTGCTGTTGTCCTTTCCTTGTAACAAAAAAGAGGGCAATATACTTACTCGCATTACCATGAAATCTCTGTGACTTGGATTTGTTTTCTATATGACTTTATTAATTCCCTTGCTTACATTAATTCCTTTGCTTACATTCAGCAGTCACATTGTATCTCAGAGTGCTCATATCACATAATGGCTTCAGGGTAAAAACAGATAGCAGATTTCTCCCAGGAAAAAGTCTTTTAATCCGGTATCTGACATGCACAAGCCCATAGTCCTGCATTACCTGTTATCTGAGAACTCATTCCAGTTAATTGATATTCATTCTAGGGGCAAGCTGTGTGTGCTCCCAGGTTTTGACTTGGATCAATCAGAACTGACTCAAATGCAATGTCTGCTTTTAGCCTAAAAGATTGGGGCATAGATTGTGAACTGACCATATTCATACATCCAATGTTTATTATTTCAAAAGAAGTGGCTAACTTCCAAGTGACTTGTGCACTTTGAAGTCTTTGTATCTACAAAACTATTTGGGGGCAATATAAGATTTTCCTCAAGCTACTGAAAATAGAGACCTGAGGACAAAACAACAAACAAAATGACAGCCATTATGAGTGCCTCTCAACATGCAGGGTGCCTCTTCCAATGCTCTATAATTACTCAATTAATCCAGTCTGCTGGTGTGTGCTAATTAGCATGTTTTGGCAGCCTCAGTGTCTTGTGTATTTAGCATCCCCGTGCTTCAGAATAGTGGCAAGGGGTGCTTTAACTGGAGCTATCGAACGAGCTTTAGTTAAAGCATCCCCACTGCCATTCTGAAGCATGGGAGACTGAATACATGAGATGCTGCAGGCACTTTAATTAAAGCAACTCCCAAGAGCTGTTCAAATTAAAGCGCTCCCTCCCACCCCTGGAGCACGTGTAAAGATGTCCTTTGGGCCCAGGGATTGAGACACTATCCAAGAAGTATAATAGCCAGGATAAATGTTTTGTCCTGCCTTTCTTCAGTTGAGCTGTCACCTCTTTCTTCCCTCTTCACTCTCACCCTAGGGTTTTTTCATATCCTATTTCATCCTCCATTGAATAGGATATGCTCTGTTTAAAAACTATAAATTCATTAGTAATAAACGTGGTTATGGCTTTCCCATTCTCTATCATTAGAGGAAAGTGGCTATGGCAGGAGCTTTTCCAGATCACAGTTTAATTGGTGAGACAGGAAGCTTCCTCATTTGTACAGTTTGCATATTTTTTCATGTGTGATAGTTCTTCACATAAATAAAATCTCTGCACTGGGTTCTCAGCTGGTGAAAATGGGCATACTTGTATGGATGTTAAAGTAGCCATGCAGATTTGTATAAGCGGAGGATATGACCTTGCATGTTTGAAAACCATTTATGATGCATCCTTACAAAGAATTGTCAGTCAGAATGCTTGTATTCCCTCCTCTGGCACTGACTTTTCTGTGACTCACAGCAAGACATAAAACTTATTTTATAACCCATCAGTAAAATAAGGATAATATTTTCCTACCTCACATGGATATTGTGGGAGTGAATTGAGTAATGAGTACAATCAACTATATCCTTATATTGGAATTACTATATGCTTACTATTATTCCTCTTAAATAAGCCCATTTTAGAACTGCAAGCCAGATTGATCCTCTAGTGGTATAAACTGCTGTGTTTCCCAAAAAGTCAGTGGAGCTATGCCAGTTTACACAAGCTGAGGATCCAGCTTGTATATTTTTTGTGAGGTCTTCTATAGTTCATCCTACACAGGAACTTTGGAGTTTGCACTTTGCAGGGACTGTAAAGCCTGAAAAGAACATGTAAATGTTACTTATTAATGGCTTCTATTAATAGATGGAAAAGAAGCCAGTGTTAAATTTTTCAAATGGCCAATACATTTAAAGCTGAAGTAGATTTAATTCTCTTGGCTGCACATAAGTGAAATAGGTCACCAGGCTCTGTCTTTCTTGGGTTTTTTTTATTTGGTTGGTTGGGGGCTTTTTTGCTTTTGATAGCACGTTGCAAAACCTGTATAAAAATTATACAGTCCTGTTTTGTATTTTTAAATACATTCTTCAATAAAGGTAAAAATAAAACCCCAAACCCCAAATGTGTCTGTAGGTTGCTCAGATTTAGTAAAATAGCTTTGAGTTGAATTCAAATGTGCTGTAGTTTGACCATGTCACAACATGTAAAATGACATTTATTTCTTCTCTGATGCTGGTGACCCACTTATTTCTGTCCCACATTCCTGTGGAGAGAGTTAATACTAAATGGAGAAGGGGATAAACAGTCTCTAGGCGAAGATTTCACTGCTCTCCAAGGATTCTGTCCTTGTCAAATGTTCCACAGCTTCTGCATTTGGCTGACCTATTCTTGCTAGACCTGGTTGGGTGGGGGAAAATCAGTTGTGGCCCATGCCATGCAGGCCTTTCAAACAAGAGCCTCCAGAGAGATTTTATTTAATAACCCTCTATACTCCTGCATAGCAATCAACTATTTCAGTTCAGCCAAAAATGGATTTGTGCAGCTGTGAAAGGTATTGTTTGATTTGCAAAAGATAATCCAGCTCAGAGGTGGATTAGCAATGGCACATCCCTTTAGTTCTAGGGGAGGGAGAGCAAGATGGAGAGCCTATTCAACACTCCATGTCTGGAAGCGTGCCATCAACACTTGCTACTGATCTGTTTACAGTCTTTTGCCTCTCAGCTTCTTTTGCCAATCTCTGGGCAGCTGGTTCTGTCCCAAAATCCTTTTGGTAACACTCTTGTCACAGTGTGGATATCAATGATGTGTTAAGTTTAGCAATATACATCATGTTATATGAGACTTCTTTAATCCTGGCGATCTCTCCCGTTTCCACTTGCTCCTTCATATGTATGTGACCAGGAGGGTTTTTTTAGTGACTGTAGTCAACAAAGGATGCCTGAATAGTGGTGAAAGGAGGATCATGTGGCTCACAGGAACATTTGCTGTCATTAACACAGACTGTACCCTGGAAATGTATGAATATTAGGAAAGCAATCCTCAATTCTAATTTAAACCAGTGGAAGATAAAGGCATAAAGCATACTGCCCCATGTGCCAATGGTACATACATGTAACAAGAAGGTACTGCCTTCGGACTTTTGTCCATGGGCTTTCCAATGGGAGTATCAACATCAAGCGAGAAATAAGGCAAGATAAATTTTGTTTTTCTACCCTGAGCAAAGGTGAATGGTCCTCCAAGACAGCATGTGGCCCTTTTTACATGAGGCAAAGACTGAAAAACAAGAGAGAGATAGAGACCCTGGCTATAGACAGAAATTACACATAAACCAGTATAAGTAATCAGAATCTGGTTCAAATCTGTAACACAACAAAAGTTTAGTGCACATAAACTGCTTTCAAAATGGCTAAAACTGGTTTAACATAAATCTGGATGGCTGTAGCATCAGACTTAACTGATTTAGCTTAAATCAGTTTACTAAAATTCTGTCCCAGATCCCCTCCAGATTCAAGGTAATTCACAGTCCCCCAGCATCCTAGGATGCTTTGCACATCCCCTACAAACTCCCCCTCACAGGGTGGGCAGACTATCCTTGACTCCAAGGCGGGAGGTTTGCTCTTGTGCCCCACATCCCCACCCCCAGCTTCTGGCCTAGGCTACTGCAGGCATGTAACTGCATTTCTGGAATCAAAAGTGAACGTTTGTTCACTTGCTTATCAGTTCAACCTATGCAGCTTAGACTAACCTGCAAAGATTGAATCGATTATCCTCAGGCTTTTTCACTGTCTGTACTTAGCCTCCCTATTTCAAGGTTGTATGTAGACATACCAATCTGCTTGCTTCTGATTTTCAAGCTTTTACAATACTGCTGGATATTTTTTGGCTAGAAACAGTCATCACCAAGTGAAGAGGATGAGCTGTGCCCAGAATGTGTCTCAGCACAGCTGCCCATGCTCTCCCACCATAAACTAAATAGAGATCCACTGTAATGAAGTGGCACACATTATTACTGTTTTTGTTGCTGTTAGAAATGGAATATTGTTAGAAATGGAGTATTGTTAGAAATGCACAGCTT
>NW_017728947.1:23000505-23001705 GCF_001723895.1 Crocodylus porosus
TTTGAACTCTTGGTGACCTGTAGTTTCTGAGCATGCTTAATTAGCTGATGCATATTTACCTCTCCACCCTGCATACTTAAGTAGCTAATTATACTATACATGCGATGTATGTAGTGATGTAACCACATGTATGCTTGTATGAAATGAAGTGAGCTGTAAGAGTTCCTGTTTTTGCACACGTGCCCAGGAGGGAGAAGATAAATACTGCCTGCAAAATTCCTTTGTTGGTTCGGAGTAATCTGAGTTCTTGACTCTGCTCTGACCCTATTTGCAAATACACCTTTTGTGCCATCTAATGAGTGTGTGTCTGTGATTTTTGTGGCCTCCAGAGAAACGAACCGCTTTATGCATCATTGCGACCACAGATTTGGGCATTTGGGCATTTGTGGTGTACCAAAGGTATGGATTAGGCCTGTGCAAAGTGGCTAGTATTTACTTCAGATTCAGATTTAGCTGATTCAAGGGCAATGATTCGATTTGGTGATTCGAATCACTGTCCCGAATTGATTTGGCCAAATCTGATGTGGAGATCTGGCTGCTGCTGAATCAGCTGAATCTTGGAATCACACAGGCCCCACCCCCTGCTTGTTCTCCCAGCCCTGGCAATGGCTGCCCTGCCCACCCCAGCTCCAAGTTCTTTGAAAAAAAATCCCCCACTCACTGGCTACTGCTGGGCAGGGGGCGACCCCCACTTCCCCATACTGCCCCATGCCACAATCCCCCAACTCCTGCCCACTGTCCCAGCTCCCATCATGGTTGCCCTGCCTGCCCCACCTCCTGGCCCTTTAAAAACAAACAAACAAACCAAAAGCCCCAATTTACTGGCTCCTGCTTAGTAGGGAGTGATCCCCACTGGCCCCCGCTACCGGGCACTGCATGAGGGGCTCTGCTATGAGCCCCAAGAAGGCCCAAGGCCACTACAGGAGCCAGTGAGTTCAGGGTTTTGTTTTTTGATTTTTTTTTCCCTGAAAGGGCCAGAGCTGAGGCAAGCAAGGCAGCCATGAGGGCAGCTGGGGTTGAGGGGCTTGTGGCAGAGCCCCACATGCAGCATGAGGCAGTGGGGGGCAGTGGGGATGACCCCCCCTCAGGCAGAAGCCAGTGAATGGGGGCTTCTTTTTAAAGGGCAGGGAGCTGGGGCTCGGCAAGGCAGCCATTGCGGGGGTTGGGGGAGTGGGTGGGGTGCTCAGGAGAGCTGGGGGA
>NW_017728947.1:23001829-23015993 GCF_001723895.1 Crocodylus porosus
CTGCAGCAGACAAGGACCACCCAAATCACTGAAGCTCTTTGAATGTTTTCTGAACCGATTTGGAGAGCTTTGAATTGATTCAGACCTTTTAACTGGTCCCCTGATTCAATTTGGTTTTGGAGACTTAGCCACTGAATTGGGCCGAATCTTCTCTGAATCAAATCAGCACCTGAAGCTGCACACAGCCCTAGAATGGTTGTCTATTTTCCTTTTATTTTGTGCCACCACAAAAGTTATTATGATGGTGCAAAGGTGAAAAAAGATAATATCTGCTACCTCCCTTTGTTCCCAACTTTGTTATTCTTAGTTTCTCACCCAACTCTCTCTGATGCGCTCTTAAGACTCTTTCTGTCTCTTAAACTTTTTCACTCTTTGTTTAAATTGCTTCCTCTAGTCTGTCCTCCCCGAACTCTCCAAAGGAACTTGGGTTTGCTGGAATTTCAGAGTTCTTTCTCCAAAAGTGTCTTTGCTTTCACTTTGTATTTGGATGAGTCTGGGGTAAAGCAAAGCCATCATTTTGTCTTTGTGAATTCCTCTACTTTGTGTCATGTCATTCTGCTAGACAAACCATCTTTGATTTAGTAAGGTTGGAGTATAAGTGCATAATAAATTATCTGTCACCAGGTCAAATCAATCACGGTTAACTGTATTGACAAAACATGTAACAAGTATCCTTGATCTCAGCCTGAGAATACCAGTTATCAAGATAATAAGCAAGCAGCAGCAAGAACCATGTTTGTTTCTCTTTGGGGAAGATATGCTGAAAGAATGTTCTCAGAAAGCCGCCCCCCAGCACACACACAGGACAATTGTTTTGACTGTATCTGTTGATGAGGATTTTTTTACCGTAACTGATGTGGGGCACCTTTTGCATCTGCAGATGCAAAAGAGTTAGCCTTACTTTTTAATAAAAATAACATTTAAAACCTGGAATAAGTCAACTGCAAAGCGATGGGGTCAGAATGAAATCTGTAGCTAGGTTATTTTGTAACTGCCCATTACATACTCATCTAAAACTTCTAGTACTGGCCATCACTGAAGAGAAGGTACTGAAGTTGCCTGATCTGTTATCCTAGCTCCTATCTTGTTTTTATACTTTTGTGCAATTGTCTTACAGAGTTTGAGACATCCTTAATAGCTAAATTGTTGTACTGTACATTGTATTGTGTCATTATGTGCTGTGAAACAACTACTGCATTCCAACTAAGTTACTGTATTTCAGTAGTGGATGAAGTAACTATCCCTTTCCACCTTCTTGGAGGGTTTGGGGATTTTCCTCTGGACTTCAGTAGGAGTTAAGGATGCTAAAGCACCTTTCGAGATCTGTCACTCTGCCACAGAATCAATTTGCTCCATCAGTCACAGTCACACTGAACAACAGCATGTGTTCACAAAAAAAAATTTCAAGTTATTCCCCAATCGAGAAAGCAGAGAGGTGCATGCTTAACTTCCAGCTTATGAAGAAGTCCATAGAATACTGCTTTTGTGCTTAAAAGATCATGATGCTCAAATCCTTTGCTAGTCTGAGGCTTTTCTGTGGTTCTACATGCTTATTTACAGATATGAAACACTGAATGAGTTAAGAATAAGTTAGGTAATTATTACCAACAAGAAACGAAAGACTTGGAGGAATGTTACTGATGCACTTTCCTTCTTTGACAAAAAATGTATCTGGTGAAATTACAGGCAAGCAGTGAGCTCTACTTTGGGCTGTATTTAACAAAATCCAAGATGACTTAAATTTTAAGATGAACCCCCAGTAATTAGATTCTATGCACAGAAAATTATAAATTTGTTATAATTTTCCATGTATTTAATCTAACTATTGGAGAGTCATCCTTAATTACTCCCCCTCCCCCACCACTGTGCTGAGGAAAGCAAAGTCAGGGGGGCAGCCAGCCAGACTGGTCCTTTACCCCTCCACCCTTTGTTCTCCTTGTGCCTGTCCCCCTGCCATTTGCCCCCCCCCAGTGTCTGCCTCCCTCCCACTTGTCCCCCATCCTCTATGCCACTTGTCTCCCCTCTACATGCCCCCAGCCTCTTGCCCTGTCTGTCTGTAGTGCCTGCTGCTCCACTGCTCACCCTTCTGCCCCTTGCCTCTCCTGTGCCTATGACAGATCCCATCCACCATGCCCCCCTCCACCCTCAGCCAGTTGCACTGCTCTGCCACTTACCTTCTACAGCATCTCTGGCTCCAGCTTGGGGTAGTGAGCAGCAGTGGCCTCAGCCCCAGTCCAGCTTAGTCAGGCAGAAGCAGCAGCTCCAAGTCTAAAGCAGCATACAAGTCTGGAACCAGAGCCAGAGCTGAAGGTAGGTAGTGGGGTGGAGGGTGAGGGCAGGGGTTAGGAGGGACAGGCTGCACAGTCTTGCCTGTGCTTCCCCCAAACCACACACCACAGGTTTCCTTCATGCACTCCCCCTACCACATGGTCATCCTCTATATACCCCCACCCCCTGCATACGATTTCTGCACTTTCCCCACCACCTGCTCTGTCCCTCACCACACAAACCACCTAAGCCAGGGGCAGGGAGCAGCCCATCTCTGGCTTCAGCCCTGGGCCCAGCACTGGGGCATGAGCAATGCCACCACTGGGCCAGTTACTCAAACCTGAGACAAGGCACCATCCTGTGTTGATCGAGGGAAAAAAATCTCATCCTGATTTGAGTAAATATGGTATTCTGCCTACAGGCTTTGAAGCAAAGGACTGGAAAGTACCTTACTCACCACAGTGTACATTTGTGCAAGTAGTAGGTGAATTCTATTAATATAATGTATATAGTCAGCATAATCCAGGAACATAAAATTAGTTCAGCTGGCAGGCTACATAACAAGTTTTCATGAACTGTTGAGGGCTGCACACATAAAATCTTTTAGAAGATATTTAAATAAATTATAGATAAAAACAAATCATATACTAAAAATCAAACATCTCCTATAACATATTTATTTTATTTTTTAAAAAAAGAGTTTGTCCTGATTTATGGTTTTTTTTGAGTACTGTGTATAGAAGTGATTGCATAATAGTTTAAAATAAAGTCTTACTCTTATATTTTGGTATGCAGAAGGGATGTGGGAAAGAGTGGGGGTGTGCACATTGTGGGGGGCTGCCCACATGTGAGGGAGAGGCAGGGGATATGTGCAGCAGAGCTCGCTTGGGCGGTGCAAGTGAGGTCTGCCCGCCCATGTCCATCTGGGTGGGCAGAGGAGGTGGAAGGTGGCTGGGAGCTGGAGCTGGAGCCTTGTACGCTAGGGCAGGAGCTGCCCATCTGCAGCTTCCCCTGACCTGGCTGGTTGTGTGGTGCCCCACGTGCATCTCCATAGCTGCTATCGCTTCCTGTACTTCCTGATGCCAAGTGGCACAGCAGGGGCAGAAGGAGGAGGCAGAGCTGCTGGAGAGGAGGCAATTACAGCTGCACTGGGACCAGCCCCACCAGGAAGCTGTGTGCACTGGTTGGGACTGGAACCATCAGTGGATGTCGGTGAGAAACCAGTTTGTGCTGTCCTGGACAGGAGCAGGTGGGGCTCAGCCCCGTGCCGAGTGCCATGGGCCAGATACCATCAGTTAGTGGGCACCCACCCATGGGCCGGATCCAATCGGTTGGTGGACCACATCTGGCCCACAGCACCCTGGTATGATCTGTTCCCTAGGCAGGTTCTTTCTAATACCACGTCATAACTGGTATTAGAGTGTTTTCCAGTCATGTGATTAACATTAAGTCATACAGCTAACATGTTGTGGCTAACATACGTGAAGTTCATTATCTCACTCAATTGGCCCCATGGGGAGAACTGTGCTTGCAACAGAGAACCAACAGTTATATGTGCTTGTTTGGCAGAGGATATTTTAGCCGTCAGTTTTTAAGTGTACCCAATGATATGTGTTTGGTAGAGAGACAAGGTCAAAGTATTTTGCCTTTCAATCTCTCCACTTTCCAGTCCAACTGCGATGTTCCCTAGTTCTTGTGGGATTTTGTTCTGGGACAAACAGCCCCTGAGAAAGCTCTCTTTTTGGCACAGAGAAGTTTTGCCTTAGGTAAAAAGTTCTATGAACTGTTAAGCATGCATTAGGTGACCATTAGACATTGATGATAAAGACCTGGTCTAGTATTTGTGTGAGTGGCATTTGTTTCCCTATGTATTTGAGAAATGGCTTATTGTGGGCATTTGTAACCTGGAGCTATCTCTGCTTGTTCACTTACTCCCCCACTTTGGGGTCTCCCTTATTGCTCGTCTGCCACACCTTGATGTTCAGCAAAAAGAAGGAAAAAGAAAAATGGAGGTGAGGTGTTTGTTACCAACAGTGGTAGGAATTAAAACAAGGTCTTTCTTCCTCCACTCACCCCCTCACCTACACCCTACCCTTAATACACCAATACAGGTGCAGACCCGTCATCTTCTGTGGTGTCTTGTCCTCATATTACATACGATCTGGTGCCTGGCTCCTGACCAGTCTTTCTGGTCTCTTGCCCATGGGAACCAGTGGTTAGCAATCCAATACTTGCCAGTTCATGCCACTCATTGGTTATCTTTTAATTCCTTTGTTAGTAAGTTTGTTGTCACTGGGTTTGCAACTTGGCCCTGATTTATACTGTGCCACTGGAGGCATTTATCATCGTTCAATTGATCTTCATTTTTTCCTTATCAGTTAATGAGTTTATCTTCATTTAATTGGTCCTTATTTATATTTCATCAAGTTGTACGCATCACATATTGTCACTTAATTAATCATTACTTACATTCTATCAATTAACTAGTTTATTGGCATTCAATTAATCCATTCTTTTATATTTCATTAATCAATTTACCCTTCATTCATCCATCCTTATTTATATTTCATCAATAGGTGAGTCCATCATGATCACATATCTCATTAAGCCTATTGTGGATGGGTCACTTCACTCACTGGCTCCCTGACCAATTAACCAAGACTATCATCCCTGTGACTGAGCACTTTGAATTTTTTTGACTAAAGGGTCTATGTAGCTCTCTCCCTTCACTGTAGCTCTCCATGCCACCTCTCTTGTGGAGGCCTCTTTTGTCCTCCCCTAGTCTGGCTTTATCCCTGGCTCCAGCTTTGTCTCCAGCTCCAGCTTACCATTCTGGTTCCTGGCACTGGCTCTATACCTCCATGTGGCTTGCACAAGATTGGTTTCTCTCATGCTCCCCCTCTCCAGGGAAACTCAACCATGCCAGTGGCCCCTTTTGGCCTCTGACAGAACTCCTGTTGCACAATACGAGCTGGTTCTGGTCACACGTGGGTCTGCTGGCTGAAACAGACTGGAAGGGATGCAATTCCTCCTCCAGCTGCCAGCTGAGCGGCTCCAGTAATCATGCCACTGTCCCGGGGTCCAACAGGAAGTTTCTCCACAAGCATTGGCCTGGTGGGACAGTCTGGACCATAACAGGGCCCAAAAATGTTACACTGAATCTTACATTAATCCTTGTATGCATATGCTGAAAGATATTTTAAAATAAAATCTAATATTTTAAAAGTTCTGTCTGGTCAGAACACAAAAAAAGCCAGGCTATTTAAGCATCCATCAGTGGACCCTTAGTAAGTAGTTGAACGGTTTTTAAAAACCTATTTGGCTGAACACTGTTTTTGTTACTCCTAAGCACATACCCAAAAGTAATGGGTATGTATGATCTCAGAAAACAGAATGAGTGCTCAAATGATCAGTGCTCAATGCACTGAAATGGACTAAATTAGTTGAAAAGTTTAATTGCAGTAGTTGCTTCAGCCAGCTCTGAGAATATTCATGAAGTCAGATGCCACCCAGTAGACTGTCAAGTTCCTAAACAAAAAGCTGTCTCCTATATTCTGCTGTATGTATAGCTAGGTTTATATTCAGAAAACTATTCAATAAGATAAAATTCTAGTGGTTTTGCCTTGTTAGGAGTACCTGGGCAGGGTTCCAACATGTTTGATCTTTGAGACAAAGAGCTGAAAGTTTTTACAGATTAAGATATCTTCCTACTTGATTTGTCACACTGATCTCATAAACACAGTACTTAAGTTGAAGAAACTTCCTAGATTTCCAGCTTCAAGCAGAGGCATTTTAATAGTTCTCTTCCCACAAACTTATAAATGAATACAAATCATTCTCTCTCTTACTTATTATGCCAAATTTTATTTAGGGGAAGACTAGCTGAGATGAAACTATCGGCAAAGAACATGCATAGTATATACCTTGCATACTATTTTCCTACCTTGATAAGAAGCTAAGGGTGAGATTATACACTAAAGTTAGCAAGTGCTAATTCTAAGAAATGTTAGTCTGTGTTAACTAGTACTAGTGATCAGTCAGTCACCTGTTTGGGATTAATAACTTCTCTCATGTACTCTGCTCAAACCTGCCACTAGAGGGCTGGCAAGCAAAGGCATGGCTAGGGGCTGCAAATCTACTACATACGTGCCCTACTTGTGAGCTCTCTAGCCACAGTATATGCCAAAGGGGAGGGAAGAAGACCCCCCTATACCACTTGGATTGCTCCCTTTGCCACCCAAATCACCCCAGATCCCTCCTCCACCCTGTGATTGGCCCCCCTACTCCATCACTGACACATCCACTACTCTCAGGTTGATTGGGGCAGCAGGGCAGTGATCCAGAGGTGGAGAGGCTCATGGTGGGGGGTGGGGAGGGGCAGAAAGGAGGCAATTGGGATGGCAAGGGAGCAATGTGAGGGTGGAGGGGGCAATTTGGAGGGCAAAGGGGGCAGCAGTCCAGCAGCTCCCCACCCAGCCAGTCACTTCCTCTTTACCCCTCCCCCTTTCCCACTCCTCCTTCATGCTCCCCTTCCCTTGGCTCCCCTCCCCTTTCACTCTTTGTCCCTCCCTCCCCATTTAACCTCATCCCCACCCCCCTGTTGCCTGGTTGTTCCCAGCTGTCATTTCAGGGCCACAGAGTCCACCTGAGAGCAGTGCCTCCTGGGATACTGGATGACTTCCAATTGGTGGTCTTATCTCAGGTGAACACCCAGAAGTTAAGTTAACTCAAGCTAGGTAGCTCAGCTCAAAGATAATCTCACCCAAAGTGGCATAACTTTAAGAAGTCTAAAGGGTACTTATTACTTGTAAATGAACCTTAATGTATGCTCATTTAAGTTTTAAGTGCTCTTAACATGATCTAATTGCAATGTGTAACCTCATCCTAATGGTACTCACATTTCTTTAGGCATACCTGTTGTATCTGTGTATGAAATATTTTTCATTGCTGGATGAGCTGAGTTGAAATATAGACCTGACTATATCTAAGGACTGTGAAATGTTTGTCACTGTGTCACAAAGTTTTAATTCTCTAGAGTCAAGACAAGAGGCCTGCATCTCCACATCATAAAAGTGAATTGATAGCACATCTGCTTCATGTTTTGTATACAGCTTGAGACTGCTGTATTTAGCACACCTACTGGGCACATCTACATGAGATGCTTTACTGCACAGTAGACCTAATTACTGTGTAGTAAGAATCACCATCTACATGTGCTGATCCTTACTGCACAGTAATTTCCTCTATGTGGCAGTTAATTTGCTACCTGTAAATGCAAGTAGCAAATTAACTGCCAAGTAATTACTGTGCAGTATGGCATGTGTAGATGGCCAACTGAGAGCAAATTTGCTCCCAGTCAGCTGGGCAGCAGGGGGTGGGAGTGCTCCCTGGCCCCAAAAGCTGCCTGTTGCCAGGACAGACTTCCCAACAGGGAGCTCCCAGCCCCCTCTCCATGATTGAGATTGTAGAATAAGACCTAGGAGCTCCCTGTACAGGGAGAGTTTTCCACCCAGCCTGGAGCTGGGACAGTTCCCAGACAGCCCTAGGCTTCACAGGGAAGTCTGCATGTGCAGCCTGGAGGTAGCTGAGGACTGTCTCATTTTGGGAAGTCTCCATCTGGCTCTAGGCTGTATGTGCAGACTTCCCCGTGCAGCACAGGGCTGGGCAGGTACTGTCCCAGTGAGGGGCAAGTTCCAGACCTGCAGATTTTTTCAGTCCCCAGGCAATTGAGGCACAGGGCTTGGAAAGAGCTGCATAGGAGGGACAGGTCCCAGCCCCCTGCCCTGATCCACTTGTGGGGCAACTAGCAGCAAGACCCCAGCTGGGCAGGTAGTCTCTGCTGCTGGGGCAGGGGGACACTATCTCTGCTGGGGCTTCACCACCGAAGCCTGCCCCAGCAGCAGGAAGTTCCAGGAGGCAGGAAGTAATTTCCCAGCCCCTGCCCAGAGAGAGCTGTTTCCAGTCTCCAGGCTCCCTGCCAGCCTCTGGGCTAGCACCCGGGGAGAGCCTAGAGTTTCCCCTGGCTGCTGCAGAAGGCCAGTGTTGGCCCAGAGGGGGCAGGAGCAGACTGCTGCCAGGAGCAGCAAATCTACTCCCAAATCCCCATATGCGTAGATGACTACCCAGGGTGGGTTTACTCTAAAGTAACTTACCTTAGAGTAAACCCACCCTGCAGCATTTGCATGTATAGATGCACCCACGGGATATTTCTTTAAAAGGCTAATAATTCGCTTGATTCAAGTCTGAGAGAATCCAGTTTTAAGGCTGTAACCTAGTACTAGGGTGTTAGCAATGGTCTCATCAGCATGCCTGTTTCTTGATGCTAATAGGTCTGAAGGATCTCAGAGTGCTTGCAAACTTAGCCACATTTGGGAAGAAACATGACAGCAGTTCTGTGCCAGATATGCTATAAAACAAATTTAACACATGGAAATGAAGAATAGCTTTAAGTCGAAAGCCAGTGATTACTTATAGTAAGTAGTGAGTAGGAAGTTACCGGATGCAAGAAATGCCATTGAATTCAGTGTTTTCTCTGATCTACATGAGAGTCTTGATTCTCTGCTGACTTTATATTTGGGCAAAGCAACCAGAGAGTTGGTATAAAAACCAATACTAGCTAAAAATTTCCTATTCACTTGTACAGTGCTACCATTTTATGCTCTCTTTGTACTTACTTTGTACAGCTTCAAATAACTACTGTAACAGTCATTTGGTGGAAAAAATAATGATGCAGAAGAACCTCTATTCACCTTTTCTCATAACACAGGAAGAAGGGGATATACTCAGTGAAATTAATAGGTGGAAAACTGATAAAAAGAAATGCTTTTCTCTTATGGACAGCTCAAATAACTTGTATAACTCAAAGTTACAAAGTATCACTGAAAAGATGATTTTGCCTTAATATGAAAAAGTCCTGATGTTTATATTTATAATGTGATTGTCTGGAATTAAAATGGTATTGTGTAGTTGCACTGAGGCATGCACATTTAGGCACCCACAACATACAATTTTAAGTCCAGACACTTAACCTATACTTAACCTATGAAATAATAGTGGTCTTTAGGCCCATTATTTCTTCAAGGAAAAAAAAAGCCAAGCATACGCTCTTTCTAATACATTCCTAGAAGCCGACAATAAATTCAGATTCTCATTTCTTTCTCCTGATGTTTTTCCCCTCTGTAAGATTAACCATATCTGCATAATTGTTGGTTCCTGTAACTAAAAATAATGGTAATGATATAAATACCATGTCCAAAAAAGATTTTAGGGGGTGAGGAACAAAGTACAAGTAGGAGATTGATTGACCTTAGGAAGTCAATTAACCTTCCAGGTTAAGGAGGGAAAAGTAGTTAGCATTGGTTTGTGGCACACCAAGTACTTCTAATGGCACCATACCAAAAGGGGTACAGGTGTGAAGACATGAATAAACTTGTCTTAATCTTGCACAGAGGATACTAATACTTCTTTTCAGACCAAACTAGCAGTGAACAGGTGCTCCAGTTTCTCAGTGTCTGCTTTAATTTTTGAGTTTGAGCTCTGCTGGAACCATAGCAGTAACTAGCTCATAACATTTTCCCAGAATTTTCTTCTTCCCCAAGACCTGGAAAAGGAAGTTTAGCAGGGTTTTAGCTTCTTTGGGCTTTCAATATGTGTTTGCTTCTAAGTCATCTTGGTCTTTGTTTAGTCTGTAGCTGAACCATTTTAAGCCGTGTCCTGATTTGGCTCCAATTTAAAATCAGAAAAGGTTAAAGCTTTGTAAAAGAAAGCCGAACAAAATCATGCATATACTGTATACTGCGGCTGTTATGGCCTTCCTCGCTATTTGTTTTTCCATGCCTGGGCCTTTTCAAATGTGTTCAGATGATTGCCTTTGGTGGAAACAGAATGCAAAATGTTACCAGGGAGATGCACACGGCACTCTCAAAGTCCCTACATTTCTTCTAGTTCATTTTTTCCTCCTACACTGAAATGATAACGTATTTAGTTTGAAAGCATGTTATTGTTCTTTGTGTGTGAAGAACGTGATAAACCATTGTGAAGGAGGATGGCACCATTTAAGAGCTTTGAAATAGTAACAAGAGAGAAAGTTGCAGATATACAGATCGGGAGAGAAGTGTCTAAATAAGTTGTTTTGTTTGGATAAGCTGCAATACACAGCAAAGCCCTTGGCCTACTTAAACTTGGTCTTTCAGTCAAGGGAATCTCCAACACTCCTGCCATGCTGAAGCAAAGAGTCTTGCTTTTGTCTTTCACTGATTCAGCTGTTGCTCTATAGCTCCCCAATTAACTCAGTAGCTGGAGTTTGAAGCTCTTTCTTTGTCCAGAGGTTTGCTATGGCTGAATGTTCACTCCACTTAATCTGCTCTTGTTTTTGTAGCTGGAATAGGAGTAGATGGCTCCAAGAGAAGTGATGGGGACCAGCCAGGATCGGAAGAAGGAACACAAGCAGGGAGAAGTTCAGTCAACAGAGAGACATGATCAAGAATGGGGGAAAATTGCCAGTTTCATAACAAAAATATTTTTGTGGTGGTAAGGACCCAGACTTTAAGTCACTGCGGTTTGAGTTGGGTCATTGAGATTCTGAACTATGTACTTCAGTATAGCTTGTGGATTTTAAACCTGTCATGTTGCCTTTTATTAGAAATGTGGTCCTGTACTCGCAGCCTGTTTTGATCTGCTGCCAAAAAGGCTTTTGTGGCTATGCTTGGAAGAGATACACAAGCAGCTCCCTTTTATAATATCTATCATTAACACCTCTTTGGCGTCTGTGAGTTTCTTCTTTGCTGGCAATTGGAGCAGTTGATTAAGCAGCCTTTTGCTGTCCTCAGGCAATTTCTCAGATTTCCACCTTATTTCAAATGTACCTTTCTTAGCAAAGGTTCTGGAAAGGGGTTGTGGCAGGGCAACTGCAGCCCTTACCTTCATGATAATAATACACTGTTTGAAAAATTTCAATCAGGCCAAAGCAGTGAGACAGCTTTAATGAGGATTTGTAGTGACCTTCTGTTTTATAGTAGGTGGATTCTGGCACATTGTCAATTTTAATTCTCACTGATCTTTCTGTGGCTTTTGATACAGGAGATCATAGGTTTCTCTTAAAATACTTGTAGCAGATCCTGAGCCTTGTGGGCACTGTTCTGACATTACTTCATTATTATTTGCCTCAGTGATGCCAGTTTGTCACTATAAGTAAGTGATCTTCTGATATTGCCCCTATGAATTACAGAGTTCCCTCCGGCTATGAAGTAGGCGTGTCCTTGGCTTTCCAGTATGTATATGTTAGCAGTGGCTTGCATCTCTTGCCATCATGATGTTTACTGCTGACATGCAGAAGGCATTCAACTGTGTTTGCTTCTTCCAAGACACATTTCAGTTGCATGACAGCACTGCTTGCCTGCCAGAGCTTAATCATGGGAATGTAAGCCAGTAAGATTTGGGGGGGGTATTACTGGCTGTTGTATACTTTGTTGATTGATTGGCTCAAATTATTTTCAGCAGTAATTCAAATTGTTGGGGTCACACATTTGGCCCTCTGCAGTCTTATGGGCTAATCATGGTTGATATGGATGTGACCAGCCTTATAGAGGTAGTAATAAACTGACTGTTGTTCCTGTTAGAAACAGTAATGACTAACATAAAGGTGGACAGGTCTACTTGATCATCTATTTTCCTTACAGTACATTTTCTGGAGTTTTTTGTCCAGTAGAGTTTCAGTTATTTCAAGCAATGTAACCAACTCTTTTTTCCTACTTCCACACCTGCTGCTTCATCCATTTTCCCCTCTGTGCTTCAGATTATGTTTGCTATATGTTCTAATTTGTGTTTTTAAGCTACATCTTATTTGTTATTTTCTGCACGTTTTGAATCTCTTATAGTTCTCTTTTTAATCTCTCTAATAGCTCTTTCCAAATTTTTCTGTTTTCATGGAAAGGGACCTCAGGAAATCAACTAGTCCAGAGGTGGTCTACATGTTGCATGCATGCCACAAGTGACACAGGCAGCCTCTGTGTGTCACACAAATGGCACACTGGGGAGGGAACAGCCAGCATAGCAGCAGATAGAGCAGAAAGCAGAGCAGAGGAAAAGGATCTATAGTACTCAGGGAGAATGTGGGGTTAAAAGGGTTGGTCCCACTGATTTAGTCCAACCACTTGCTCAAAGCCAGATCATCCCTAATATAAGCCATCCTATAGAAGTGGTTCTTTAAGTGGCGCTCAATCTCTGGCCTTCAGGCCAGATCCTGCTCACAGGACCATGTAATCTGGCCTGTGGGCTCCCTCTAGGTACAGAAATGTGGGGGAGAAGAGGTAAGAAGTGTTCATGGCTGCATCTCTGGGAGCAATTAACACTTCCACTACTGGAAAATTTCCAGACCTGTGGGAATTGCAATCCAAATGACATGACTCTGTGTGCCAGCCCACAGCTGTGCTGTAGTTGGATCTGGTATGTGCAGTCATGTCACAGCTGGATCCACTGTGCAGGTTTGCACTGGCTTGCCAGGTTGCACCTGTGGACTGATCTCATCTTCTGACCCTGTGCTGGATCCAGCCCATGAACTGGAGAGTACAAGTATTGCCATAACCTAGTCTTAAAAAAAAGCAACTTGGGGGTTCCTGGCTAGAGTGTCTTGTTCTTCTCCTTGAGGTCAGTTTTAAGTCCTAGCAGGAGCATCTGCATACCCCAGTCAAAATGTCCAACCTTGGTTGCAGTCAACACCAAATGCTCCTGAAAAAGGCAACACTGCCCCCTCCCCCTGGCATCTGAAACAACAGGAAGCAGGGAAAGTTCCCTCCTGGCACCACATGGCAACCAGCAAAGCCCAGAAACACGGGAAAACCAAACACCCACCCACCACTCTGCACTGTAACCTGGGGACCACAAACAGAACTCCATGGGTTACACACTGTAAGTGGAGAATCAGATTTCCCCTTTCTGTCATCCCATCCCCTCCATAAACTTGTCACAGCTCTTAAAAGTTGTTTCTTAACCAAATCCGTTGTGTAGCTGTGTTTCATTCTCCTACTGCTAACTATGTTCCTCTCCACTTCCAACATGCATGTGTGTGGAGGAATCTCCTGGGCTTCCAAATGCTGCTCTTCACAGCATTCCCCAGGCATTACTACTTGTAAGTCATCCCCAACTAATACATATCCAACCTCTTCTTCAATCTCCTTACTTAAAGAAGACTCCACAACTTTCCTAGGCAGTCTATGCCACTGTCTCACGGTTCTAACACAGGTATTTGCAACTTACCTCCAGTCAGTATCAACTGTAATTATCACTTGCATGTTCTCACACTGTATTCCATATTATGAATGATTTTTTAAAATAAAAAACAGACTTTACATGAGTCCTTACGTTACCACATTGGTCACTTCTCCATATTTAATGTATTGCCTTAAGACTACAGACATTGTCATACCATTTTGGAACAGTGGCTCATGTAGCCAATTCTCTCATCTCTAAAGTGGCCAGCAGTAGATGTGTCAGAGGGAAGAGAAAGAAGACACTGAATAGATAATCATCTATTAACTTCCCAAAACTGGATGTTTCTGGGTGACTAGCAGTTTCAGGTTATCATGTTTCTTTTTTAATTGTTATTCAATTGTTTAATAATTGTCAAATAACAATTATTTAATTGTTATTTCAAATCATTGTGGTCTTACCCAAACCAATTTGAATTTACTTTTTCCAGTAAGATTCAGGTAGACCTAGTATCAAATGCCTTACATAAATCCAAACATATGGATACACTAAATTTATCAATAATATAATAATATTACATTAATAATGTAATAACATACCCGCATGATCCGGGGACAACAGGGCAGACTCTACAATGAAAGACTGCGGGACCTAAACCTGTTCAGCCTTCACAAGAGAAGGCTGAGGGGGG
>NW_017728947.1:23016163-23026758 GCF_001723895.1 Crocodylus porosus
ACCAACTTCCAAGGGAAGTGGTGCTGGCTCCTACCCTGGGGGTCTTTAAGAAGAGGCTTGATGCCTACCTAGCTGGACTCATTTGAGTCCAGTTTTTCTCCCGCCCAGGCGGAGGGGTCAGACTTGAAGATCTGCAAGGTCCCTTCTGACCCTACTTCTATGATTCTATGATATTTACAGATCATTTTACTAAGCTGGCGTTAATTATATTTTTGTTATTTTAATAGACCATTATTCAGTTAGGAATAGAATTTTAACTTGAGTAGAAGGGATCAAAGAATGCTTTTCTTTCTAATTTTACCACTCAGTTTACGATTCTATTTTCTCTAGTTTTTGGTTGGCCAGGACTTTTAAAAAATCAGTGCTGGTGATGTGGTAAGCATGATAGCAAGTTCCCTTCAGGCTCTAGAAGGCATACGGTCCAGATCAAGTGATACGTATAGTTCCACTTTAACACGCATCATCTTTAACTGCTCTTTTCTATAGTTATTTTTCCAAAGTCTGCACCACTGTGACATCAAACAACAATACTGCAGTACCATGCTTAATATGAAGCTCCATAAATCTGCAAGTGCTACAGCAAAGCTTATCACCTGGCCTAAATATTCAGAGTGTAACTCCACCGGGTTGTGATGGCTTCCCATTAAACAGTATCTTGATTGCAAGATTACATTTTTTTTTACATATAAGGCATTGCATGGTCATAGCCTTCAGATGTCAATTGCCTTTCTGTTCTATATCTAGAAAATCTTACCCCTGTATCCACAAAGCATCCTCCACCAAAGGAGCTGTTTGGCAAAATTTCTGGAGAGTCTGCAACAGAAATATGCACTGATGCAAAGTTCAGGTCTGCAACACCTTCCTGCTCATTGCTGCTTTAGTGTTAAGAGCAGCAAAAAGAGAGGCCCAGCTGGGGTTAGATGACCGCTGAGCTACAGCTCTATTCGTTCTCTCATGCCTACTTTCACCCACTGCCACAAGCAAGATATGCTAAAGGTCTGCCACACACTAGAGGCTATAGCTGCAGCTTCAGTCCAGCTATATAGAGGGGTGAGTAAAGAATCTGTACTTTCAGTGCCCCACTAAGCTTCAGTACTGGAGGAGAGTGCTGGAATGTGGCAATGCCCTTCTGTTCCTAGGTATGCTTCATCAGTAGCATAACTAAGTGGGGGGAGCAACAAGGACACCAGCCCTGGGTGCCAATTTAGCAGGGGGCACAAAAATAGCAGTTTTCATGCTACTTGCTGGGCCACCACCCCACTGGCAGCATGACTGCAGCTGCTGTCCTGCATGCCAGCACCCAGGGTACAGACCTGCCAAGTTTCTTCTTTGTGCCTTGTGATCTACTGCTGAAGATCTTTTTAGTGCTCTAACTAACAGTGGCAAGTGCTATATGCATTTAGTTTTTTGTGCATGTGATTGGGATATGGATCAGCACCAATATGGACAACTGTATAGTGGCCATGAAAGTGGTAACTGTTGATTTCCTCAACATGCTACTCAGTTTAGCTGCTTGGTTTATAGGTGCCTTATGTATTAATATTTTCCAGATACAGGTTTCCCTAGATTTATCCGGTACATGCATTCCCAGAGAATGGTGTATGAACTGAATTTGCATAAAGCAACCCACTTTACAACGTAACAGATAGGGAAAGGTTCCCATAGCTTTGATGGAGGGAGGAAGGGAGTAAGGCTGGGACTAGGGAAGGGGCAGGGGGAGGGGTGCTGCTCCCAGGGCTGCACAAGGCAGCCAAGCAGAGGGAACAGAGCGGCACTCACCGTAGCAATGGCTGCAGTGGCCCCAGGAGTGCCTGGTGCCAGCTGCCTGCAGCCTCTGGGCTGCACTGTGCTCTGCCTGTCCCCACTCACCTCTGCTCCTGGGCTGTGCCATGCCCTCATGCAGGCAGCTGGTGCTGGCCACCACTGGGGCTGCTACAGCTGGGACTGAGGTGAGTAGGGCCACAGCCCTTTCCCTTCCCTCTACAGACTTACCTGCTTGGGCAGGGGGCATCTATGTTGATTGCATAAGAGTGAATTTACCTCACATATAATGAATTATGGGTCTAAATATGCTCATCGCATAAGAGAGACTTCACATATAAAAGAGCCCACATAAATTGAGGGAAACCCTGCAACGTAAACTATTGTGCTACACTGAATTAGGTTAAAGCTTCATTTGCTGTTCTCCTATATTTCAACCTGCCCTCCTTTCTTTGAAATATTCTAGAGCAGAGGTTGACAACCATTTTCTAGCATGGTTTTGAGCTTGTGACCAGATCCATGGACCACAAGTTTCTGTTCCTCCCCACCTTCATCTGCCAGCTTTCCTCCCTGCCACCTGGTGAGATGGCATAGTGGGTAGGGCCAGGCATGGAGCTGGGGGTTGCAGGGGTAAGGATCAGAAGCCACAAGTCAAGAGCCGAAGCGTCAAGTTAGGATCAGGAGCCAGGAATCAGAAACCTAGGCAATTGTTCAAGAAGCCTGAGGTGGAAGCACTCTAACTTTGCCCAAGCTTAAGTCAGGAGGAAGCAAAAAACATGTTATCCCTCATGGGGAGCACAGGGCTCAGAGCCTGCCTGTACAACCTGAACCCAGCAGATAGCGGGGGGGGGGGGGCTCTTGAATGCCTCCCCATGTATCTCATAGGTTCCTCAGGCTGCTGAAGACTCCTGAATGGAGCTGAATGGCTGAGCCACCCCTGATTGGCTAGTGAGGACATCACAGTTGCCAATCTGGACCTGATATAGCAGCAGCTCATCATGGCATGTGCCCTCATGGCCAGGAGCCGGCAGTCCTCCTCATGCCCATCCACTGAGACTTGCAGCTGCCAAATGTGTGGTTTGTGCATGCGTGCATCACATGACCATGTGGTGGGCCAGTAGGGGGCACTGCTGCACTGAGCCACCCACCTCACTGCACCCAACCACCTTCCAGGCTCCAAGTGCCTCCCTGGGGGCACCTTACATCTGGACGACCCCCTTCCTGGAGCACACCCACTAGCCTGGGGGTAATGCCACCACCACCCAGGGTCTGGACTGGGAAACACAGGCCTAATAGTCCTTGAAGGTACTCGACCCACTTCAAGAACTTGGGGTGCTTCCCTCAGTCTGAAGCACAAGCAGTGGTCTCCCTTAGTCAGCTGAACCAAGGGGACCCCAAAGCATAATCTAGCCCCTCTCCCAATAAGTCTCCCACACTAAGTACAAAAGAGAACTTTATTGGTTACAAGGAGTAGGTTTGGAAGAAGGTACAGGGTAGAGCAATATCAGAGAAATCTCATAGAGCAAATAGGGTGGCTGGGTAGCCTTTGATCATGCTTCTGAATTACTGCAAACTATATATCTAGTTAGATCTCACATAGCTTACTCACAAGTATCATCCAGAGGCAGGTGGAGATTCCCTCTGGAGGAAGGCAGTTCATTGATCATGAGTTTCAAGAGAGAGCAAGTTTCAGATGGTCTAGCTTCACTCTGAGTTTTTCATCATGGCTGTCTCACCCCCTCCTGGGCAGTCCTTCACTTATATAGCCCTTATGACCTCATTTACCTGGTCCAATGAAGGCCAGCAACTGTTGGCTGCCAGCCAACCAATTTGAAATGCATCACTGGTTGCTGGTAGACTGGCAGGGTCTCTAAGACCCTCCCAGTCAGGTTGGCATTGCTTAAAACAATAGGGAGCTTAAGCTCCCCCACCCAGGTATGTGGTACCAGTCACATAGGCAGAGGGAGCAGGTTTCCCTCCTCCCTCTGGAATGTATCCAGCTCAGGTTACAACGCAGGGTTACCATAGGATGTCTGCCATCTGCAGTGACCACAGTAAATTGTCACGGAGCAGAGTTTTTGGGGAGAGACAGAGGTGGCATTCTGCCACAGATTACATGTGGATGTCATGGACAGCTGAGTAGCTCTTTACGTGTGTGGACTGGGAGGCCTCTCTGGATGAGTAGTCCCCTGCCCTAGCAACAAGTCATGGGTTTCCAGCCCTGGGCTCCTTTGACACCATGTCTCAGACACTGCTGCCCACAACCCAGGCTGCCCCCTTCTCCTCTCCCTCTCCAACCCTCACCCAGCACTGGGGCTGCGGGGGAAGGCAGCCTGAAAAAGAGATGTGCCTCATTTTAATCAAGTGTTGAAGATGCCAAACTTTGAGTGTATTTATTAAACAAAAACTGTGGAACATGGCTGTCTCTGGAGCTTGGAACCTTCTTCTCAGTTAACAGTGGGGAAATACTCTGGCTGCACTGGGTGGTTATGACATTAAGGGAGGGTGAGGTGGTGGGCAGCTGCAGGAGCTCAACTTAATGAACACAAAACTGTGGGGCAGCACAGGGAATACCATGCATGAAACCGATGCCCCTCAGTTTAATGAAAATGTTGCAGCTGCCAAACTTTCTGAGTGTGTAATAAAGAAAAACTGGAACATTGCCTGCTCTGGAACTCAGACCTGAGCCCAGGGGCTTGCTTATCCTTGCAGAAGCTGCACTGCTCCAGCACAGTGGCATCTAGGGCCAGCGTGGCCTGGCGGACCACCCCCCACCCCCATTCTTAGCATTTCCATACCCTTCCAGAACCTCTTTGTGGCCCCTGTGCCTATGCCAGCAACCACCAGTGGCTAGGGGTAGCTAGTTGGCCCTGGAAGGTGGGCTGGGTCAATGCTGGCCCTGGCAGTGGGCTTTGGGCAACCTGTTTGCCCTCCGCTCCCCCTGTGCTGCTCCCAGGAGCAGACCCCACCAGACACATTCCTTTCTCCTTGGACCATGGGTTAGGGGCTCCCAGATCTCTTGTTCTGGGGCTCCCCTGCACCCCAGCATCTCCCAATGAATGTTTAGTGTGGAGTGGTTTCTCACAGCCACCATCCAGGGTCCCCCTCCCCCAGAGGACTCTCTGGCATGTTGTCCCAGGGAAGAGTCCCTAGAGCAGGACTCTCCATGCTGGGGTGAAGGGGAGAGGACACGGGTCTCTCCACAGGTGTCACAGCTGGATCCCAAATGGTTTTTGATGCTGTGCTTAAACTCCTTATCCGGGTGCTGTGACTCTCAGCTCCATAGCAGCAGCAATGGTAGCCTCCCTCAGACAGCAAGTGGCCATCTGTATACCTCAGTCTTGGACCTTCACATCATGTTCCTGAGCCTAGATTCAAGTGCCATGGTTGCACGGGTGCAAGCAATTACCTGTCTGTCCATTCCAACCCCTCACATTGAGGAACTTTTTAGTTCTTGTGTCCCTGTGCCATCTATGCATGTCTCCAGTTGAACTTTCTTGATCCAGCATCTTGGGCTTCAAAACTGGGCCTCCTGTACAGAAATGCAAAGTTTGCAGAAAAGGGAGACACTGAGGAACCTATGGTGAGTCCCCTGTCTGGACCCTTTCCTCCACCCTGGGCCAGAAACTGTGCAGCTGCTCACAATGGATATGAATTCTTCAGAACAACACTGTACAGGATGAACATCTTGGACATCCCCGTGTGTGAATGCAGTGTCCAACACAGAGCAAAGCACTTAATCAAAAGCTGCACTCTTTACAAATGCCCAAATGGGGCAGATGTAATCCACACACTGAGCAACAATACCAGACAGTGGCTCATAGCTAGCTAGAGAAAACAGTAAGAGGGGGAGAGGGAAACTGGGGCTTCGCCGCCTGAAGTGACTTAGCCGGAGGAGGGCCAGCCTGGTGCTTAGGCAGACAACATGAGCTTTGGCTGAGATGAAAGTGTTGCCCTGAGAGGTGGGATAAGTGGGGTGCTGCAAAGTCCCATGGGATGCCAGTAGAATGCGACCTACCATGAGTTGCTATGGGATGTGGTACAGATGTTCATGATGGTACTCTAACATGCAGTACTGAAGTCTGACATCCCATTCTAAAATAACCCTGGATAGATGTGATCAGGCATTTTTACAGCAATTTATGTGCCCTGATCATCTGTTTAACTATGGCTGTAGAGCACTTTCTTTATGTCCCATGAATGATGCATGCACCCAGTGGCTGGCCCCCCGCACAGCAGCAGCAGGAGCACAGTGGCAGCAAATAGGAAGCTACTGTAGACACTGCCGGTGCTGTCAGTGGCAGGGGGTGGTGAGCACTGACCAGGGGTCAGTGTCTACCTGTGGGTGCCACTGGCAGCATCGGTGGTACTTTTTTGTACGGGGTACACTGCCATGCTCAGGGGATGCACATGCACCCATGTGAACCCCTAATGTGTTGCCCCAGTATACCTACTGTACAATAGGTGTAATGCTTGTAGCTGGCCCTAGTTACCAAGTCTAAAGGATAATCCACAAGGTAAAATCCAAGAGTAAGCAGGGTTGGGATCAGGAGTCAAGAAACAGATCTGTAGGTAGAATCCAAAGGTTGAAGTTCAGGAGCAAGCCAAAGACAGGATCAGAAACCAGAGAAGCCAAAGACATTGCTTGGACAGGAGCAGTTTAGAGACTGAAAACCATCTGTTAAGCAAAAAAAAAAGCTTAGGTGCTGGAGGAGTTCCTTAAATACAGCTCCAGAACCAGAGGGGAAGAGATGAGGGGCAGCTGGCCTTGATTGGTAGTAACTAGATAGTGGCTGCAGGATAGAAGCTTGCCTGAGCCTTATAGAGTTGACCCAGGCTTCAGTGCAGGAGCCTTACAACGTCTCTCTGCAGTGAGGATGAATCCAAGCATAGCAGAGCAGCAGGTATTACAACAGAGGGAAACACTATGGAGGGTATAGGAAATGTGCTACAGCTCAACTGGTCTCCTGTACTAGATCAGACATCCATGGGCTGAATTGGACTTCTTTGCAAGCTGGATCTGTCCTGCAAACCACAGGCTGCTGATCCCTGTTCTAGAATCCTTTTGCTTGCAACACTTTAGCTGTTTTAATTAATTAACTGCATCTGATTCAATCTTAACAACATTTTGTTATCAGCCCGTCCAAGGTAATGAGTTTCTTTTGGTGTGCTGCATACATATCATTTGTAGGAGAGTTTCTTTTCCCAGTAGTTTTATAAGAAAAAGTATGTAGCTTTTACACTTGGCCTGACAAATTTGCATGGAAATACTGAAAGGCTTACCTAAAAAATGTGCATGTATGTTGTTTTCACTAATGAAGATAAACCAGGAGTCTACACAACTATGTATGAACCTGGATTGCTACTTCTAAATGGAGGACGGCATAACTGGCTGTAGATCACTTCTCAAAAATTAGTAGCATTCATAATATTCCCTTGATATTTGTTAATGAATCATGTTAAGATTATTCATTCAGTGATGTGCAGGTGGCATTACTTTGAATTCAGCAGCCTCCCTGCCATGTGTCAGTGCTTCAAACCACTCTCTTATTCATTATAAGCAATTAATATCCTGGTTTATTTTAGTACTCACACATTGTTTGAAGAAAATCTTATCCATTTTCCTCACCATTTAAATTTGAAGTATGAAAATAGAACAGCAAATTAATTTATTACATGAAAAGTTTTGCATTTTTTTCTCTTCTGAAATATCACAGTGGGTGGCCTAGGACAAACAGTTGTTTTTTTCTCTTTAAACAAAACATACAGATTGTATTTATTTGTGCCATTTGAGTGAACATTGGTGTTTACTTCTAAATAATAAATGCCAGAGGTCATCTAAAAATAGTATTATGTCTAAGTACATAAATCTCTATTAGGAATTTTTTATTAATGGATAGTAGTAGGCAGGTCAGCACCAAAGTGTGCATAGTTTCTCAGGCAAAGTATAATTAACCTGAAAATATCAAGTTGTTTCCACTGACATTGTTTAGGGTGGTAGAAAGAATGGGATGTTATGGTAAAAGGCAGAGCGGGTTTGCATCATATAGACTAAATCAGAGATGTATAACATGAGCTTTTGTAAGCCTGGGTTCACTTCATCAGATACTGTTTGATTATGGTAAGTCAGTTAATTTTCTAGGGTGCCACAATCTTGGACATGGAGCACACAAGGAGTGGAACTAAGGCTCTTCAGAAAAATTGCAAAAAGAATTGGTTATGTGTTTCACTCCACAACTGACCTCACTTAAGAACTTCACTCAGAGGGCATATTTCTCTTCCCCAGGTCAGTGTTACTTTTTATTGCATAATTTGTACTTGATCCACATGCAAAACTTCCATAGGGCCCAGTGGGAATCCACACAAAAAATGAATGTAGACTATAAAATAGTAATAGAAGTACTCAAAAAAGGAATGTGCACTATAGGTCATAAAGAAGGTCTTTACTCAATAGTTACAAAAGCTATTTGCTAAATTATTTTATACGCTACCCTTCTCCAAGTGTTTCAACGTTGGACATAATCATGATTATATAATGTATGCTGTATTCTTATTAATTATATTCTTATTCTTATGAAGGAAGTAAAGCTTTCCAAACTTACATGCTCCAACAGCAACTCTACAATCCGTGGCAATATAATCAATCTCTTCAACCACTTCCTCAGCCCCAGTGAAATGCCTGTATTATCCTATGGTCTTTCCTTCTGTCCCATATGCAACTTAATAAAGTGTAGCTGTATGGAGATCTTGAGGCTTTCTGCCACCTAGGACTATGGACAGCATTTTGGAGCTGTGGCATGGAGAATGAAGACATTAACTATGGAGCATGACAAGAAGCCATGCAATGATCATAACTCTTCAGACCTGACTTCCATACACCATAAGAAGGACTGCTTCTGGACTACAACTGAGGGCCTCAGGCCTCATCTGGACCTGTACATACACTGTTTCTACCTCTGCACTTACTCTGATATTACCAAAAAACAAGACTTCTATTACAGCCTCAGTCCTGTGGAATTGAGATCCATACTTAACCTTAAAAACTACCTTGATGTTATTATCATACAACAGGCTGACAAAGGGATGCTACTGTTGTCATGAACAAAAGAATATTAATCTAGGAACTCAAGAAAGAACTTTCCAACACCGAGTTTTACAAACTCCTGACCAAGGATCCCACAGCACAATATCAAATGGAACTACTTTAGTTCTTAAAGACATTATCTCTGGAAATATAGGATAGGATTTATACCTCCACTTCCCAAGAAACCAGGACAGGCAACTTTTTACTTATTACCCAAGATCCACAAACCTGGCAAGCCAGGATGCCTTGTATCCACAATCTCACTGAGTGTGGACCATTTCTTTAGTTTATCCAGATCATTCTGGATCCTAGCCATGCTCTCTGGAGTGTCCACAATTCCACCCAACATGGTGTCATCCACAAATTTGCTAAGTGCACCCAGTCCCATCATCTAAATCATTAATGAAGATGTTGAACAATACTGCACCAAGGACAGACCCCTGGGGTACTCCACTTGTTATTTCTTCCCAAGTAGATATTGAGCCATTGAGGACTACTCACTGAATATGATGATCCAACATAGGGCAGGTCAATCCCTATGTGAAAGAATGAATAGATGCTGATCTGACATCAATTCCAGAAAGAAACAAAAGCCTGTTGCAGAACATTTTAACCTCCTGGATATTCTCCCACTAACCTCAGAGTAGCTGTTCTTAAACCATGGGTGGACAATTATTTGTGCTGCAGAGCCACTTAGTGGGTTTTGGTGAGCTGTCATGGGCTGAGTCAGCACCCCCTCACCCCTGTTGTGCCAGGTCAGGGCAGCACTTCCCCTCCCTTCTCCCCACAACAACTCATCAAAACTTCCTATGTGGCTCTGCTCTGGGCCCTGGTCCCATACTGTCACTGCCTGGCCATCCTGGGATCTCCATGGAGATTGGTCCAGGACCCACACGGGCAGGATGTGCTCGGCCACGTGGATAGGATGGAATGAGGCTGTGGGCAGGTGGGGAGTGGCTCCATTTTTGCCTTTCTCAGCTGTGGCCACTTTCCTTAACTTTCCCCTTTCCTATTATTTGTGTTTAAATTACTGTTTTCTATTCAAAGCTCCCACTCCCTGAAAATCCATTCACAGCATCTAGCAAAATAAGATCTTTCTCATCAAAACTTATACCTCTCTGAAATAGTCTATAAGGTGCCACTCTGCCTTGCTTTCTGTTATTAGTAAAGTACACAGCTTTCATGGGGAAGTGAGCTACTAGAAAGCATCTTATAGTAAATGTACTGTTACTCTATATCAGAAAGATTACAAGTTCCCATAAGATTAAAAATGTAGCAACCACAATAAAATCTCCATGATATTATATGGTCACAATAGAAGTTGGCTAGTGTACATAACTGGGTTAACTGTGTATTGTGTGTTTGATCACAGTTTGACAGGAGTAGGGCCACTGTACAGGGAGCACTGTAATTGTTCCCACCAAAATATCAGTCTAATAGGATGTGATAAAAAATATTGATCCAATAGACCCAAAGCCAATCCACATTGTTCACACACTTATCTAAGTTTTTTACAAGTATGTTCATATGCAAGTATTCAGCTTGGCCAGCCCACGTGTGCGATTTTTATAGACACACACATTATGTCTGTGAGTGATCATTTGTGCATTTCATGATGTTCTCTTACACATATTAATGACAAATGGGTGCAGTACTTTGGGACTGATCCTGTAAATAGTTTCATAGTAGCTAGAGTCGGAAGGGACCTAGGTAGATCATCTAGTCCGACCCCCTGCCTTGGCAGGAAAGA
>NW_017728947.1:23026769-23028177 GCF_001723895.1 Crocodylus porosus
CTGGCCTGTAATTTCCCGGGTCCTCTTTTTTTCCCTTTTTGAAGATAGGGACCACATTGGCCCTCTTCCAGTCCTCCGGCACCTCGCCAGAGCACCACGATGTCAATGTGTGAAGAAGGTGTACTGGATCAAGTCTACATTCATTTAAAACTCAATTACAGTGTTAAGACATATTCCATGCCAAATCTAGCAGTTAAAACAAATGAGCTGTGGAGTGACAAATGACAAACCTTTGGGATTTTGTTCTCCCCAAATCCTATGTACATTTTATCAATGATAAGATTTCTAAATTTAAAGGTATTATTATGCAATGTATATAAACAAATCCAACCTTTCATCTGCTTCAGGAGTTTTAAATAATTATATATTTTATGGCATGCTTTTCAAAATCTTATTTTCCTCCCATTTTTAACCCACTCTAGATGGCAGTGAATTTTCAGAGGAGAAAGACTGAAGGAAAGATTCTGATCGCTTATATAATCAAGATGCTCTTTTTCTAGAAAATACAGTTTTCTGAAGCCCATTATGGGTAGAATCAGAGTGATATGGATGAGATTCTTACTAACACATTTCTTTATAGTGTCTGAAAAAAGATTATATTCTATGGTTATTTACAGTCTGGAATAGGCTAGGTACTTCCAAAGGTTTAATTCCATTTTTGCTCCTTTTCCTTGGGTTTAGCGTAATTCTGTTGCTCCATTTCATTAGGTCACTCAGGCTGATATACAGCCTGATCTGCAGTCTTCTAATCTCATATGTAATTAGTAATTATAACATACTTAACCCTGATAGAATCTGATGTTTCAGTTTCCAGATGTTATTTTAAATCCCTGTCTGTTATCTATATTTAAAAACTGATTTGATTAAATTTGTAATGGTATCTTAATTATTAATGCTTAGTTTTATCAAGCACCTTGCTTCACAGCAGTGTACAGTATTTCACTATCTACCTTAAAGTGTTTGTTGCCACCTGGACTATATTGTAGCTTAAATCAAATCAGAAACTTTACCTTTCCACTATCTTGAATTTATTCTAAACTTACATCTGAACTAAACACAACCCTGTTTAATCAAACTATTAACTCAGGTTCTGAGATTTAATATTCCTTCTGTGAAGACTGTTTCTGAAGAGGCTAGTGTGTGGATTAGTGATGGAAAAAGCATTGTGAAATAATCACTCTAGTAAAACTGAGATGAAAATTATGTTTCCTTTTCCAATTAAAAGGATAGTCTTATAAGGTAGTCTTCATCCAGTTACCAACCACTTTGTCTAGTTGACTCTACTGGAAAAAAAATTATTAGATAGGGTGACATTTTCAAAACTCCTGAAGTGTTTTGGATGTCCAATTAAAAATTATTGGCAGACACACCTTTGAAAATCCCACCTGTAGAGCTGAAGCTGAAATTA
>NW_017728947.1:23028188-23032074 GCF_001723895.1 Crocodylus porosus
TATAGCTGAAATTAGTCTGAATTTACAAAGCAGTCATAATAAGCACACAAAACGTGATATTTTTCTGTGATGTGAAGGAATGTTAACTAATAAAACTCTATATTCATTGCAAATAATTAAGGAGATTACCAGAAGCAGACCTGTGTTCATTTGAAATTGATGGTCCCTTCTCTAGAACAGATTAATAGTGGGCAGGAAGTTCTTTAAAAATGAAGGCACAGCATGATGCCATGGTAATAACAAGATCTGTCTCAATAATTATATTGCAAAAAAATTCCTATTGCAATTTACGTATCTCTGGAATAAACCAAGGAAGTCTAAATACAGATTTGGGAAATGTATCCCCATTTAAAAATCAGAATTTGTACTTTGGCTCCTGGAATTAAACTAAAGCAAACCTGCTTGGTGCAAAAGATACTTTTTTTATAGTGTTTCAAAGACTGGCAGGTGAATCCATTTAGTAAGTGTAATGACTAAAAGGTGGAGTATTTTTCAAATAACATAGATGAAATGATCTGTTGCCCATCTGAGTACAGCTGGAATGATGTCATACACAGTTATGCTTTAATTTGTCCCCTTTTTTGGCTAAAATGGGGGAATGGAGACTGTAATATCCTGAGATTGAATTGCCAAATGCAAATCTGAAACTGGAAATAGAGAACCTTCACTTTTCTCAACATGACTAGTGTAAATTTCTTCAGCAGAAAAAAAATTAATACTTTTCTTTAATGGTAAATTACCATTTATTGTAAATGTGCCACATAAAGGAAGCTATAAGTCATTATTATTGACCTATTCTGCTCATTCTGTTTTACCTCTAATTAAATAAAAATGTGCACTCTAAGATAATATGCTTTTTGTTTGAATATTCTTTTATTGGACCTGTGCCTGGTAGGTTTTTAAACTGTTTGGCACCTGGGCTGATAATTTTGTATACACAATGTAGTAATCCAAAGTTAACTCTCATTTATTACTGAAGTGGTGATGATGTTTTCATCTTAGTTGTTTTCCTTGAGTGCATTGTATCAGGTTTTTCCCCTCCTAGTTGTTTTCTACTGAAACTTTCAATCCCAGTGCCACACTATTAGATTGCATCTCTCCATTTCTTGCTTGAACTGACCATGAAACTGGGATAAAGATGTACATTCCTGGAAAGATATTCTCCAAATAAGGAAATGACCAGTATGAAAATATTACCCTTGATAGAGAATTTAAAGGAAAATGGTAGTGGATTGATTTTAAATGAAAATCTGAAATTCTAAAGGGCTGACAGTAGCATGGACAGAGTTGAGAAAATGTAAGATAGAGAAATAATTAGGACAAAAGGTAGAAAAGGTTCTTTGTTTTCTGTTCCCAAGTCTGTTGTGAATATTGCAATAAAAGTCATTGGATAAAAAACAGAAATAATCTAGAAGCTGAGACAAGGACTCTCTTAAGTGAGTATCCCAGATCACTAAATTACAGTCATGCTTCCTCTGGCAGTCTCTTTCTTATTCCATGAATGCTGTGTGTCCTTTTTCACAGCTGCACAGCTTCAGCAAGAGGTGTGGAGATTTCCTTTACTTAGATTAGTTCATGGATGTCAAACATGTGGCCCATACTCTTGCTGTTCCCAGGACACTAGTTGCTGCCATGGGAAGCCCTGCCACCATGGCAAGGTCTCTGGCCACAGCAGCAGGCCTTCTGCCCATGGTGCTGTTGGGGTGCCCTTATGAGACCTGGGATGCAGCCCACGGGTACCTGAGAAGTAGGAAATGGGGCCCTCTAACCAATTTGTTTGACACCCTCAGATTAGTCTGTTGTTTGGTACTTAGGGCATTCTCCTAGGAGTTATGAGGAAATTGAAACTCATACCTTCTGAGTGGTGAGACGAGAATGAACCTGGGTGTCTACTTTTCTAGGCTAACTAATGGGGGAATATATGCAATGTGAACAGAACTACTACCACAACTCCTTCTGAATTTTAAGGGAGATCAGTGAACCCTGATCATTTCTCTTAAACAACTGGTGTAGATGTTCACCCCAACAGGAGCTTTAGATTCCTAGTCACCTTAAGGGGGATGTCCAAGCTCTGAAGAAGGGGAGAGATTTCAAACCAATCTCTGTGCTCAGCATTTTCACTATAGTGATTCTCCACTCTGTGCACTGTCTTGGATCACCAGGTTGAGGCACCTAGGTTCCCCCAACACTATATAGAAAGAAGACAAGGTAGGAGGTTGCAATTGGTTAGTCTGTCTGGCACCTTTATCCTGCCTTCTGCCTAACTTCAGATGAACACAGCTAACTATCTTTCACTGAACATGTCTACATGTGCATTTGAATGTGCTGCAATAAACTCTGATGCTTATCTTGCTGTTATTGCTCCTGGGAGCGCGTTTACATGTGCAACTGGGATCACAGCACATTGAGCCAGGTCAGAGCAGCCCCAGCTGGCAGGAGATCCAGAAGGTCAGTCTGCCAGCCCAGGGCTGCTCCCCCACTACTCAATGTGTTGAGGAGGGTCTGGCTGGAGCACCAGAGTGCTTCAACATAGGGCTAGATGGCAGGCAGCCCCTGCTCTGAAGCACCCTTGTGCCAGCCAGGGCAGCATCTACACATGTGTTCCTGAGGAGTTTTTTATTCTGCAGCAGGATAGTACTTGTATTTACTATAAAAAAAACTCCACATCATTATAGTCTACTACAATGGTCCTTAAGAGGAAGGAGAAAATTTTAGGAAATGTATTTTTTTTCTTTTAATGGTCTGTGAATAAGAGCTTCTGATGCAGAAAAATCAATACCTGCCCTACAAGGAAAAGAGAATAAAACAAATAATGTTACAGCTGTATGGGCTCAGTTGTCTGCTATAATCCCTAATAATGTTGTATTGCACAGATATTTAGAACAAAATAATATGAAGACGTTTTTAAGTTACAACAGAAGATTCAGACATGTTTTATCATGTTCAATACCTATTTAGATATAAAACATTTTTGCCCCAGGTAGGAACATGCTTTTATTTTTTCCTCCAAATTATTTCAGGGTGTAAGGAGGTATTCTTTGTAAGTTGAATGGCAACAGGAAGTCTCTGAGGAGCCAATTCTGCCTCTTCTCATTTCTAAATTAGATATTCTTGTTTTAAAATGTTCTTTATTTGTTAGAAAAAAATCATTTTTGTTACAGTGCAAGCTTGAGTGTATTTTCAAGGTATCTTGTCAATATTCAGATGATTTTATAGAATACACAAATATATTTTACTTCACATTGAATCATAGAAAAAATCCTTGTTATATCTGGAACATGGATTACTCAACAGGCTTTTTCTCTGTCAGTGTTTAGTTTCATATAATTCATTTTTTTTATTACTTTGATCAATTGAAAGATTTTTCTTAAAGGTCAAAAAAGAAAAATAGTAAAATTAGAGTTGAAAATGGATTTAATTAACAAGCGAAAGAAAAAATATGGAAGAAAATGATCTAATTTATTAAATGTTTATGGTTTAATAATTGTCTTTGTCTTTGACTGTAGTTTCTGTTTTACACTAATTCCAAATTTTTCACTATACAGGGGTGTTTTCTGTTTTTCGCAGGGTCTTTTATAGAAAACAGTAGATGTCTGTTCTGGTTAATAAGAATGACCTTTTACGATACATATTTATGAAACAACCTGTTTTTTTTTACCTCTATTTTGTTTTTTATGATCAATTGTACAGAGACTGAGTGAGAAATGTGTCCGATCTCTAACTCATTTTCACCATTTCATAGATTTCATAGACATCAGGGCTGGAAGGGACCTCGGGAAATCATCTAGTCCAGCCCCTGCGGAAGTCAGCTGGGGTCATAGGATCCCAGCAAGATAAGCATCCAATTTACTCTTGAAGGTGTTCAATGTAGGTGCTTGAACCACCT
>NW_017728947.1:23032174-23041242 GCF_001723895.1 Crocodylus porosus
ATATCTGAAAAAGGACTTTTTGTTGTCCTTGATGCTTGAAGCTAGTTGGAGTTCAGTTGCAGCCTTGGCTTTCCTGGTTTGGTCCCTGCAGGACTGGACCAGTGCAGAATAATCCTCCTTGGAGGTGAATCCCATTCTCCATCCTTTGTAGGCTTTCCTTTTTAGCCACAGGAGGTCCACTAGGTCCCTGGAGAGCCAGGAGGGCTGCTGTGCCTTCTTGCTGTCTTTCCTCCGTGTTGTAAATATTATTATTTACAATATTTACTTGCATATAAGATGACCCCTCAACCTAAATATTATATATGGAAAATGTATAAATTAGTTATAATTTTCCAGGTATAGAATATAATTATTGGAGGTCTGCATTGAATTTGTCCCCTTCCCACTGCTACAGCAAGAAACATAAATCTGGGGGGGTCATGTAGCCCTTTTGCCCTCTGCCATGCTTCTTCCACTTGAAGCCCTTTCACCTATCTTTGCTGTCACACCCTCTCTGCTCATGGAAATTAGGAGCAAATTTGCAAACACTGAACTTGAAATTAAACATAGCTGTAGTAATTTCCATGTAGTATCCATGCACTTAGTCCATCCAGAATGGATGCATGTTACCTTTTTGGGAAATGGATGCAGGTTTTAGCACAGTACTCTATAAACACACTTCTAAGCAGCACTTTGGCACCTACTTATGTATAGTACAAACTATGCATTATATTCAAAGCCAAAAGGCTCATGATTTACCATATAGTTCATTGGGCTGGGCCTTAGAAGTCAACCTTTCAAGCCTTGGTAACCCCACAGTTCAGCACTGCTTAGTATGTGTCTATACTCGAGATACACCCCACCCCCACAAATTATCCATGTGATAATTAGACCCCTACTCATGAATGGAACTGGATGTTCTTCTAACACGTCCTGAGATCCTCCAAAAATGTATATGCAGATAAGTTACAGGGACACCTGGTCCAGCTCTACCTGGATGGATGGTGGGGCCACACTAATCATATATGACAGTCTGAGAGAGGGGTTGACAGAGGGATTCTGGGTGAACTGTTTGGGGCCCCATTTGTTTGCCAGACATTTAAGACTGGTGAAGAAACATAAATCATTGGAAATGGGAAAGAAAGGTAGAGCTCAGCTTTGGGTGTGAAGAGGAAGTCAAAATGTGTGTGGTGTAGTGGCTCACCATGACTTGAAAAAGAGACACTGAAAGGGACTGCACCCAATGGGCACTGGTATATATCTTATTCAGGTGGCCTACACTAATCTGGTGGTAGGTTTCCATCAGCATTGAAAGCCTGATCTATGCCTTAAAGGCAGAGAAAGGGATTGACAGAGTATAAGGAGTGGAAGAGAGAGACCTGAAACTCAAAACAATGGTGGCAGTAAGTTTGAGGTAAAAAGAGTTGAAGACAGAAATGAAGATCTGGAGACAGATGGGGAGTGAATGAAGGTGGAGAAGAAAGGAAGAAAGAAGGTGACAGAGGGGAGCAACAGCAGAGGCAGCATCAATGAGATTAATAATGCCAGAAGGAAGACAGGAGCAAAGGACACCATGACACAGAGCAGGAGAACCTGGAGAAGGTACATCAGGTGAGAAGCAGAGGACAATGGGAGCATGATTGCAGGCCAACCCACTACGAGTGGCATGGCAACAAAACATAGAAGAGGCATTGAGAGAAACTAGAGAGGAGCGGAGGCTGCAGATAAAAGGCAACTTTAACAGGCAACAGAGATGATGGGGAACAATGTTACTGAGGACTGATAACCATCAGAGTGGAGAGAGGTGCAATGTGCCTGACACAACTCATTGTAGCATGCAGTTGGGTGTCCACTAGTTTGCTGTGTGATGACCGGGGCACAGTATTCTGTAACTGAATAATGTTGACCCTGGATTTACAACCCAGGCCTGATACCCTGCTCTAGGCAAGAACAACCTTCAGACCAACCACAGCTCCTCTGGCTGATAATAAGTACATTTTACTCATGCACAGTGATAGGAAATGAGAGCAATGCAGGCAAAGCAAGCAAGATAATTGCAACATACATTACCCAAATTCCCCAGTGCCCAGAATATACAAAAGGCAAACAGTGCACCCAGCTGGTACATAAATACCACCTTGAGGTTCTTCACTTGAATGTCCAATGTTAGCAACCTTGAAGTTTGGGGGCCGATGCCAACTTGCTGTTCTGAAAACTCCTTTGGTATTCTTTCTCCCCTGATTACTCTTCATTTCCAGGTACTATTGATTGGTTTCCTTGGGACTGTCATGCTGTCCATGTTCTGTTTTGTAAGACAAAATCCTATCTTCATAAACTTATCACACCTTAATTTGGTCATTTCATTCCAAACCAGAAATCCCAAGGGTTTTAGAACATGGGCACTGTAACCCTGGAGCCAGGCCTATCTCTATTATGAAAATAATGTGTGGATGTTTTTAATTTTTTATGCTTTAATTTCTTCAGTCTTATATTGGTGTAACTACTGATTTCCTATATGTCCTTGAATATAAGAAGACCCCCCCAGTTAGATTCTATACATGGAAAATTTATAAATTTATTATAAATTTCCACACATAAAATCTAATTATTGGAGGGTCATCTTTAATTCAGCTTCCCCCTGCCACTGCTTCAGGGGAGCAGGCAGTGAGGGCAGGTAGGGAGCTCAAGCTGCTTGCCCACTACTTTTGCCTTCCCCCAGCACCTGCCTACCCACCCCCTGCAGCTTTGGGCCATCCTTCCCCCTCCACCTCTGTTCCCCCTCTTGCCCCTTCCCCCAGTCTCTGATCCCCACTCCCTCTTCTTCCCAGCCTCTCTGTTCCCCTTTCTTCCCCTCTCCTCAGCCTCTACTCCCTGTTCTCCCCACCTTACCCTTGCTCCAGGCTGGCAAGCTTTATCCTTGTTCTCAACTGGGGCACTGAGCACGGCTCCAGCACAGCCCAGCCCCCATAACAGATGTGTAGGCTGTGTGCCACTGCTTTGAGGCCAGGCTAGGGCTGTGCTCAGTGCCCCAGGCTGCAGCATGTATGGAGCCTGCTGGCACAGAACAAGGGTAAGGCAAAAAGTGAGAAGGTCAGGTTGGGGAGCAGAGGCTGCTTGGGCAGGAGGGAAGATGAGGAGAAGACTGAAGGATTAAGATGCTCAGAGGAACTGGGAGCTTCTAAGGGGTACAGTATTAGAAGCCCAACTGTCCTGGCATGATGGAAGCACAAGATGAATAGTAAGAGACCAAGGTGGCTGTACAGAGAGTTTCGAAAGTGCCTCAACTGAAAAAGGAAAGCATACAGAAAATGAAACAATGGGCAGGTCACCAAGGAAGCATACCTGGAAATAGCATGAACCTTCAGGGATAAAATCAGGAAGGCAAAGAGAAAGAACGAGTTACACCTGGCAAAGAATGTTAAGGACAACACAAAGAGGTTCTATAAGTAAGTTAGCCAGAAAAGCAGGACTAAGATAATGTGTGTCCTCTGTTAACAAACCAGGAGGACTCCTAACCAAAGATGCAAAGAAGGTGGAGCTACTCAACAGCTACTTTGTCTTAGTCTCCACAAAAAAATTAAGCTGTAGTCAGACACTGAATAAGGATCATTTGAATAAGGAAGGGGGAAACCTGAGGGACGAGATAACAAAAGAGATAGAGAACTCTTGTTGGGTCTGAATGAATTCAAATCTTCTGGGTCAGATTAACTTCATCCCAGGCCCTGAAGGGCAAGGCAGAGGAGATTTCAGAGACCTTGGCTATGATCTTCATGATTTCCCTTCATGGGAGACACACCAGGTACCAGAGGACTGGAAAAGGGTTAATGTAGTGCCCCTCTTTAAATAAAGAGGACCCAAGGAGGACCCAAGGAACTACAGACTGGTTCGCCTCACCTCAGTACTTAAGAAGCTACTGAAGCATATCTTAAGGAATACCATTTGCAAGCAGCTGGACAAGGAAAAGCTAATCACAAGCAGCCAGTATAGATTTATGAAAACCAAATCATGTTAAACAAACTTGAATTAATTCTTTAACAAGATAACTACTAAGGTGAATGAAGGGAATGCTGTGGATATAGTGTATCTGGACTTCAGCAAGGCTTTTGACAAGGTCCCACATGACCTTCTCATAAACAAATTGGAGAAATGTGGGCTAGATAAAGCTACTAGAAGGTGGATAGATACCTGGCTCAATAGCCACAAGCAAAGGGTAATGAATAATGGCTCCATGTCAGAATGGCTGCGGGTTTTTAAGTGGAGTTCTACAGGCAGAGACAACCCTAGCAGGATGCAGGGTCTGGGGCAAATCAGGCGTTGTGGGGCTGGAATGGAAAGTGGCAATGGGGTAGGGGGGTGGGGGGTGAGTGGCCAGATGCGAAGCCAGAGGCAGCAGCATCACAGAGTCACCAGCACTAGGCGGGCCCTGCAAGAGGGGCCATGGCCACTCTGCCCAGCTCCTTGGGTGGCCTCCAAAGCACGGGGCCCTGGGTGGTCGCCCCAATTCCCACCCCTCACCCCCAGCCGACAGGGACAGCCCTGCCTACAGGGGTCTGTTCTGGGCCCGGTGCTGTTCAATATGTTTATTAACATATTGATGCTGGCACAGAAAACTTCTTGAGCAAGCGTGAATACAACATACAACTGGGAAGGACTGTGAACACTTTGAAGGATATGAGCACAATTCAGAAGGATCTCAACAGATTGGAAATTTGGGTTAGAGCTAACAGGATGAAATTCAATGAAAACAAATGCAAGGTACTACACCTCAGAAGGAATAATCAAAAAACAAATATAAAATGGATAACACCTGACTAGAGATAGGAGCACTATGGGAAAGGACTTGAGGGTCTTGGTAGACCATAGGCTCAATATGAGTCTGCAGTCTGATGCAGCCACACAAAAGGTGAATGTGATTTTGGTCTGCATCAATAGAAGCATTAGGTACAAGATGCGAGAGATGATAATGCCTCTCTACTTGGCACTGGTTAAGACTCATCTGGAGTACTGTGTGCAGTTTTGGGATCCACATTTTAAAAAGGCTGTGAGAGAGGGTCCAGAGGCAGATAACAAAGATGATCACGGGTTTGGAAGGCAAGTCATATGAGGAGAGGCTAAAGCAGTTAGGCATGTTCAATTTGCATAAAAGGTGCTTAAGAGGGGACATGATGGCAGTCTTCAAATACTTGAAAGGATGCCATAAAGAAGAGGGAAAGCACATTTCCTCACTCACTGCAGAGAAAAGGATACAGATCAATGGTTTGAAGTTGCAGCGAAGTAAGTTTAGATTGGATATCTGGAAAAATGTCTTCACTGTTAGAACAGAGAGGCAGTGGAATAGACTCTCTAGGGAAGTTGAACACCGGAGGTGTTCAAGAAGTTGAACAGCCACTGGCCAGGGGTGATGTAGGCATAGTTTGTGCTCTGTCATGGTTATTTCCCATGCTTTCTGGGCTTCTGCCCCCTCCCTTTTTTGCTACATGTGTCAGGGTATTTTTAAGCCTCCCTTAGAGGCAATGTGTGTTGGCCACAGCCAAGGCTGGGGATTTTGACTGGGCTGTAACAATGCTCCTACTGGGACCAAAGCTGGAGCGTCCTTGCTAGTGGGTCTTACCCCTCTGCTCAGAATCATACTGATCACCATATTTGGGGTCAGGAAGGAATTTTACCCCATGGTCAGATTAGTATGGACTGTGGGGGGGGGGGTTGCCTTCCTCTGTAGCAGGGGGTGTGACCCTTGGGGATCTCTTGAGGATATATTGGCAACATTTCATAGAAGCAGGACATTGACTTCTGTGATTCCCCTGCTTTACCTGTCACAGGTTAGGTGTTAGGACTGTGTTGAATCAGAATTGAGAGTAATCTTATGTAGAGTTTAGATTATGGTTTGTATGGGATGTATTGGAGAGGGATGATCCTTACTCAGGCAGGGAGTTGGACTAAATGATCTCTGGAGGTCCCTTTCAGCTCTACTTCTCTATGATTCTAAGAGAGATAGTAAGGTGCAGGGGCAAGGGGAGGGCAGGCAGCAGCTGTGGCTATGGTCCTGACCCTGGGTCCTAGCTGTGCCTGATCTATCCCTACACAGCTTCTGCAATTGAATAGATTGTCTATGTTTTCTTATGTTTTGAACATAAGAAGTATTGTATAATGCTAAGTAATCTGAAAATCAGGACCTGGGTATTTCAAACCAGGCACTCACAATTAGTGGATATTTTTACCTTTATCCTCCTTGCCAGAGTTTTTTATCATTTAATAGCTATTAACCTCACAGGTACTTTTCAAAAATCCGTTCAATAGTATCTGTAAAACTTTTAGATGCTGCAGTGCAATAAACCTGTGGGGAAGGTAATACTTCTACCTTGAGATTAGCCATAGGACTACCCATTCAACAATAAAGACAAAATATTGAATATCTGCAGGTTAAATTATCACTTTTCACTCTGCACTGAATAAAGCTGGGGTCCTACAGAAAAATAGTATGCAATCATGTCATTAAAGCATAATGCATTTACACAATGGGGTTGAATTAAAATAACTTCAATTCTGGCATTTCCTAATTTTGGAATCCTGGATTTTGCAACCAAAGCAATATTTTTTTATATAGAATTTTTTGAGTAGTTGTACAATACCTCAGTATACATATATATATTTATGACTTAGTTAAACACATTGGTGGATAATAAATCTATGAAGGGGAGATAATCTGAGGATCTTTTATTGGGTTATTTTAGTGATTAACAAAACAAGATAGTTATTATGAGCAACAATCAAATTATTATTTTATATGGAACGACTCTTTGAGAGTTGTCTGATTCAGTGAAAATTTAAATGATAAATGAGTCTTGTTTAGCCTCAGTAATTATGACCATGTTTCAGTGACCATGTCCTCTGAGGACTACGGCATATGATTAGACCCTTCTTTGACCTCTCAATATCATGTTGACCATATCTAGACTTTTATGGATCCATAGCCTAAATAATGTTTAGAGCCAGATGGTGTTTTCATGCAAAATTAACATAAGAGGTTGCTACAAAGCTCTTCATACCACGCAGAGAACAAGAATAGATTTTTGAGGCTGACTGCAGTATGATATCATGAACTACAACTCAATCATTTAGACACTTTCTGTTTTGCAACTTACCTTTCCATGTGATCTGACCTAGGATTTCTTATCATATTGTTACACTATTAGGTGGGGTGCTGATTTTCATTTAACTGTAGGAATTCTTTGTTTTCTTAGTAACATTAGTCCAGGAGGATGTTTGTTACTGCAGTTTCTTCAAATTGTATCTTGGGTAAGTTCTATTTCAAGTCTTCAGATGTTTCTGAGCTTTAAGAGAAAAGGGAAAAAATGTGACTAATATTCCAGTTGCCTCAATTTTTGGAAACTCATCCTGAGATACTTAGTGAGCCCAAAATTTTATAAAATGCCAAACTGTCACTCTTGTAAAATTGGCCCCCCTCAGAATGGGCATGGAAAAATTACAGGTGGCTTTTGGAAATCGAGGCCTATAACTTCATCGACTTAAGGATTTAGAAGGTGTGTCTACATATGCAAATACTGCAGGGTGGGTTTATTCTAAATTACTCTAGAGTAAACCCACCCCAGACAGGCATCTACATGTGTGGGAATGCAGAAGCAGATTTGCTGCTTCTAGCAGCAGTCTGCTCCTACCCCCTCTGGCCCTTCATTGGACCCTTGCAGTGGCCAGGGGGAGCTCTAGGCTCCCTCTGGGTGCTAGCTCAGGGGCTGGCAGGGAGCATGGGGCTGAGAGTGGCTGGGAGATTGCTTCCTGCCTCCTGGAGCCTGGGGAGGGACAGTGTCCCCCTGCCCCAGCAGCAGGGAGTTCCTGGCCCCACCCAGCTCCCCAGTTAGGGGCAGGGGACTTGGAAATAGCTTTAGGGAGGGGTAGGTCCCAGCTCACTGCCCCTATCTGCCAGTGGGGCAGGTACCAGTGAGCCCCTGCCCAGCCAGAGGCTCTTTGCTAGCTGCCCTACCAACAGATCAGGGCAGGGGACTGGGACCTGCCCCTCCCCTGCAGCTTTTTCCAAGCCCCACACCTCAATCACTCATTTGGAGCATGGAGCTAGACCTTCCCCTGACTGGGACAGTTTCCAGCCCCCACTCTACAATCATAGGGCAGGGGCTGGGAGCCTGTTCCCTTCCCATCTTTGCAATCATGGAGCTGGGCTGGGACCAGGCTGGGAGCCTCTTCCCTGCTCAGCTCTATAATCTCGAAGCTGGGCTGGGAACAGGCTGGGGGTGGGGCATGGGAGTGGGAGGTAGGAGCTCCCTGCTGCTGAGGCATAAGGACATTGTCCCCTCCCTGGCTCCAGTGCCCCAGCAGGAAGCAGCTCCTGGGGGTAGGAAGCAATCTCCTGCCCACTATTCCCCAGCTGACTAGGAGCAAGTTTGCTCCTAAGCCATATGGTGTAGTTACTAATCATAAGTAAATTTGCTACTTGTACTTACAGGTAGCAAATTTACTCAAGATTAGAGCAAATAGCTGTGCAGTAAGCATCTGCATGTATAGACAATGACGCCTACTGTGCAGTTATTTCCTATAATCCTGAGTAAAGCATCTCATGAATACAATTCCAGACTCATAACAACTACAAAGCTCTGAAATGGCAGTAACTGAAATAAACTTACATATTGCATGGTTCACTTTTACTACAGCTGTTATTTCAAGTACCTGTGTATTAATTCAGTATTAAATAATAAACAAAGTAATGCTTATGTCTATGCCTAGGTTGGCAACTGATTTCTTGGTTTCATAGTTTGTAGGGTCGGATGGGACCTGAGCAGATCATCGAGTCCAATCCTCTGCCATGGCAGGAAAGAGTACTGGGGTCAAATGACCCAGGCAAGGTGTTCATCTAGCCTCCTCTTAAAGACCCCCAGGGTAGGAGCCAGCACCACTTCGCTTAGAAGTTGGTTCCAGATCCTAGCCGCCCTGACCATGAAGTAGCACCTCCTGATGTCTAATCTGAATTTACCCTCTGCCAGCTTGTGACCGTTATTTCTAGTCACTCCTGGTAGTGTTCGGGGCAACAGGGTCTCCCCCAATGCCTGCTGGTCCCCTCT
>NW_017728947.1:23041682-23068203 GCF_001723895.1 Crocodylus porosus
AGTGTCATCAGCAAATTTGAACAGGGTGCTTTTTACCCCCTCATCCAAGTCACTGATGAAGATGTTGAACAGTGCGGTCCTGAGGACCGAGCTCTGGGGGACCCCGCTGCCCACATCCCTCCAGGTCAAAAATGACCCGTCTACCATCACTCTCTGGGTGCGGCTCTCCAGCCAGTTAGTGACCCATTTGACTGTGTAGGTGTTGACACCACAGTCCCCTAGTTTTTTAATGAGAACAGGGTGAGAGACAGTGTTGAAGGCCTTCCTAAAGTCCAGAAAGACTACATCCACTGCTACCCCTGCATCTAAGGATTTGTTGATTTGGTAGAAGGCCACCAGGTTGGTCTGACAGGACCTGCCTCTGATGAACCTGATTTGTGGGAAATGTTATTCACATCACAAACACTGACAAGGTTAAGTCTGACAAGGTAATTTGTCAAGCTCATTCTTGGTGAAGCTTCCTACAGCTATTCTTACTATTTCATCAAGGATGAGTTTTGGCTCACTCCTAGGTCAACTGAGATATCGATAAGAACGAAAATTCACCTGTACCCTTACTTCACATTGTTGGACATTAGAAATTACATCCTACCTTTTTCTTTTTCTGTATTGCTTTATTTTTGCAGATGCTCATTTAGTGATGTATATCCTTTTTTACCCAATTCTCAGTCCTAGTCAGATTCTGCACCCTTCTTTCTATATACATAACAGGACCACCTATTTACAGATACAAACTGGGGATTACTAAATTAATATGAGAGGGTCACAAAAGCCATGTAAAGCACATTGTAACTCTTGTTGACAGCTGTATAAAGAAATGTACAAGTTTTCAGTGGTTGAAATCAAACTTCTCTTTCATGAACACTGTTATATGGCAGATGTTTTAATTCTTAGTCGTTAAAGAAGTTTAGTTTCTAATTTTTTTTGGAAAAGATAGTATTCATAGTATGACTGAATTCACCCAGAGGGTAACACAGTGTTCTCCCTTTGAAGATTACCTGTGGATCTTCCTGCATGGTATGTAACCTATCTTTTAAGGATACTTTTGGAGAAAGGACAAATATGGAACCTCTAGTAACACACATCCATTGATATCCTAATACTAAAGGGCAAAGCAGTCAAACTCTTGAGCTGGCATGAAGACACCAGCTTTCTGTGCAAAGCCCTGAAATTTTGGCATCTTAATGGGTTAATGGGATTTTGGAGCTGGCCCCACAGCTTATTCTGCAGAGGGATAAATCTCAACAATACAGCCTTCCCAAGTGATCGTTGCAAATTTACCATTTTCTTCTATCTACTCCCAGGGTTTTTAACTTACCTTAAGAAGAGACAATCCTTCTAATGTTGTTGTTAAGCATGTACATCAACCTTGCAGTATAGAAATCATTTATGGTTAACAGCAGCTTTGCTCTTGAAGTCTCTGAGAAACAAACAGTAGAACTTTTGAGGCCATGTTCAAAGAGTAAACTGTAATTCCCATATGATTTGTTTTCTTCTGTCCTTCTTTCTAAAAACATGCCAATCACTCAATTTGCATATCTTAAATTGTCCCTTTTCACTGTACAAAGAGACTGATATAATGTGCTCTCTTTAACAGCTCCATCTCTTTTTAAAAGTTCCCTCTCATTTTTCAGCTGAAGAAGCAGCAACTCCTTTAGCAACTCCTCTTCCCAGGCTGGTATTTTGAAAGAATTCCTTCCTGTTTCATTGTACTTTAGCCACAGACAGAGCTCCTGATTTAAATACGAATGTGTGTAACACCTTCTGGAGTTAGGCTCTTCTGCTGGGTTTTATTTTTACTGGCTAGTCCTTATACTGTATAATGGCTGTCATCAGCAAATTTGATTCAGTACTGCCCTTCCCTTCAGTTATTTGCATTTCTGCAACACTGTTTTAGAATTCTGCTATACAGGTTTTATAGCATTTTTCACCCACTTTGCCTAGATGCAAATGACTGCAGAATTAGGCTTCCTAATTTGCCAGTAAAGTTCCAAAGGTATTCAAGGCATTGCATTCAAACACCAAATACCAGATGGAATCTTCCACTTATTTTTGGTGTAAATTGGAATGACTTCAAGGGAAGGGCATATATCCATATGTGTTTGTGCATTATCTAGAAAAAAGAGGCTCTCATCTCAGCTGAATCCTTCATGCCCTATTATTTTATTACTACTAACAAATAACCTCTTCCTGTAGGGATAACAACCCATTTAGGGTGCACCAACAGTAAAAGTATTTTGTCACCCTAAGACTAAAAAGTTAAGTAGTATAGGATTTGTGTATACTGCAAACATTTTGTGGTCTGTATATGGAAGACTAGGTTGCCTATACATATGCTCCAATGTATTCTAATTAGAACTCTTGAGTCTGCTCTGTTTTAATTGGAATGCTGTAGCATCGCTGCAGCATCATCTGTATAAGCCTTTGTGGGTTTAACAATGGCCACTGGAGTGCTTTAACTAAAGCTTATTCAATGAGCTTTAGTTATAGCACCCCCTGGCCATTTTTAAATGCACAGACGCTTAATACATGTGATACTGTGGTGTTTTATTTAGAGTAGCTCTCCGGGAACTGTTTTAATTAAAATGCCCCTCTATCCCTCAGCACATGTATAGGGGCCCTAAATACTAAAACCTTTTCTTTCAATCACCATAGTTTTCCTCATTGTTATTTGCTATCCACACCAGCTGTTGCAGCCCTGCAGCTCTCCAACCCCACTAATTTTGAAGAATAAGCACTTTAGATTAGCAGCGTTCCCTCTAAGCTGCGCAGCATGAGCATGCCTGAGTGACCATGCATGCCATGCAGCTTAGGGGAAATGCTGTTTCGTAGCTGGTAGCTTTATTTCTTGTGAAGATGGCCTTGAAAATCTAAATAGTCTTGAGGCTTAAAAGCATAATGCTTATTTTTCCTAAAGAGCAGGGGCAATGCGAAGGGGGTACATTCAGGTGTACATATACTCCCCTGAGTGTGGCGGTGCACCTCCTGCAAAAAGGCACTGCTGACACTGCCAGCAGTGCCTGTGGATGGTCGCCACTTGCCATCCTGAGGCGATCAGCAATCCCTGCTATCTGCCACTGCTGGCGGCACCTGCAGGTGATTGCCAACCCCTGGCTGGTGCTCGCCACCCCCACTGCTGACAGCTGCGGCAGCATCTGCGGGAGCTCCCCTCTCACCACTGCCACGCTCCTGCCACCACTGCCACGCTCCGCTGCCACCAGCACAGCTGCGCCCCCCCCAGTCACCGGGGGCACACGCTGTTCATGCTAAAGAGCATAGATTAACCTTTCACAGCCATGCTGAGGGTTACATTGGTCCACTTGCCTGCACACACCCCATTGAATCCCATTTTTTTTCCCTGAGAAACTACAATAAAGATTAGCATTGTCCAGACAACTGGTGACAACAACGGGCACACCACCTCCCAGATTGCCGTCTCTGGTAGAGCAAGTTACTTCCCCACTCATGTGACTTCTGCTTATTGGCATTAGAAGACGACATGATCTAAGTGGACTGAGCAGCCAGGCTTGACCCCGACTGCCTCTCTTACTTGAATTAAAAAGAGATTCCATTCTCCAGGGTTCTCGTTAAGTTTCTCATCAGCAGTTTTTTCACAAAAGCCAAATTCTCTGTTAGTTCAAATTAATGCAGCTCTACTCATAGCATGAAGAAATGAAACAAGTGTACCAAATGAAGGTGGGGGACTTGCCATGTAAAAAAACCAAAAAAACCAAAACCACCTCTTATCTAGTTGCCTCATACCTCAGAGGTATCTCCATCTTTCTGGGATTAGGTATGTATAATATACAAGTCTTTCCTTCCTAAATGGGCCTTTGGGTTTAGCTTATTTGATCCATAGGACAGAGATAAAAATCTTTCTTTTTCAGTGTACTGCTGAAAGAAGCCTTGGGATGGTGAACAAGTGAAATCATGCAGTCATAGCTAGGAAAATAACAGCATAATTTTCAGAAGCAAAAAAAAAGGTGCGTTTTCCCAAGGTCTGTTTATCTTTCTCCCCTGACATTAAGACCCTCTCCTGTGACTGAAAAAATGAAGCTCTTCTCCAATACATCTTAGAAAACAGAACTATTCAGGATGACTTACTGGAACAGAAGTTGAAAAATGTCACATTTTCTCACGTACAATGCACACCTTGTTTCAAAATCCAGCTGCTGGAAATTGCAGCGCACATTATGTGCAAAAAATATGGTAAGAACAGTTTCTGCCACTTACTGGGCAAAAATGTAAGTAAAATCAGAACAGCAGGCAGACAGAGTGCCAGGGAGGAGAACAAAGAGCAGGCTTGGCTTCCTAACTGCTGCTACTCAGTTACGACAAGAAAAGGTCATATTTTCTTCATTCTGCCTTTATAAACGGTGTATTGCTAAAAGTACATATGTGTACCAGGCAGGGGCCCCTAAGGTTGCAGTGCTCTCCTCTAGCTCCCCTCACTGTGTCCAATTCACTTATAAGGCACCCTTCATTCTCACCCGCCACATCTTGATCATAAATATATTAAAGGGAGTCTGCCTCTCATCTTGTTGGTCACAGTGCTCCAGCTACCCCTCATCCTGCCTCTATAATGGGGATCCAGACTCTCCAGCCTTATGTGTGGCTCCAACCACCCCTGTACCACACCCCAAGCTTCGCAGACGTACCAGACATAGTTTGGTCTATCTCACTGTCTGTGCCCTTTCTGGTGCTCAGGCTCTCCGCCACCCTCATCTCCCAGCGTGCCCTCTGGCGCTCAGGCTCTCTGCTGCCCTCGTATTACAACCGTGCCCCACAGGTGCTCTGGCTTTTCCACAGCCCCCTTTCTGGGGCTTCTCACAGTCCCCTCTCCAGGGCTTCTCTGGGGTCTCCACGTGGCCGTGGCTCCCCTATGAGGCCTCCTTCATCCCCTTATAGCCTCACCCGGTCCTCCGGTTGTAAACTGTCAACACAAAACTCCAGTCCCTTGGCTATAACACAAACCTAAGCCATCTAACTATAATAACATTTGAGCCACTCCAGGGTTTCTCCATCTCTCACCACTATCGCATCATTCATTCATTCAGGTCTCTTCTCTATTTTCACTCCCACAGAGTTCCTACCCCTTTGGCAGCCAGCAGGGAACTGCCTGCTTAGCTTCAGCCTGGGAGTTATATGGGAGCTAGGCCCTGCCCCTTCTGGTCAGCTGACTCCCACCATTTACCTTGGCAACCCACAGCTGGGCTCCTCACTTACTGCTCCACAAGTAGCAGGCACCTCAGTGCCCTGCTACAATATGCTACATGTTTTATTTGGGATATTTTATTTGGGGTGTGTTATAGGCAAGAAAATACAGTATATTTCTAGCAGTGGAGTGTTTATAGGAAGACAGCTCCAGGTTGAGGGACCCAGTGAACAAAGCAGTGGCAAAGGACAGGGATACTTATCATTATTGATTCTCTATAGGCAAGAATATTGAACCAGTGGAGACTGTAGTTCTGTTTATAGGGTTTGGTGTTCAGTTGTTAGTATGTATGGACAGCCTAACAAGTTATCATATGGTATGTTTCTGTTATGAAACACTCTCATGATCCCTTGTGATGAAAGAACCATGAGAGAAAAAAATGTATATGTTTGTGTACATGATTATTAAACTTTAAAGACAAAGTTGCCTTTTTATCTCTTGGATTTACACTCCATCTTGAATAATTGTGGGATGAGGGGTGTGCACAATTGAATCCTTTTTATGCTTATAGGTAGGAAAAAGAAGAGAGCTAGTGGGTTTGCCGCACTTTGCAACATCAGCTTTCCTGGGGCAGAATTTGAAGGGTGGGAGCTTTTAAGATGACTTAAAGCTAGATTTGCATAGTACTTTCCACTGCCATACAAGCTCTAGGCATGATTTGTTCATTTCATGTAATTTACAATTTGCTGTTCTGATTCTATAAAGTCAAGAAACATTCTTTATAACAAGGACTCACTAAGAGCTAGGTTTATAATACCAAGACATGGATTATAAACCATGTCTATATTTCTTAATTCCCTTAGAGTAATGCTAGAAGCAGTTAAAGTGATGATTGTAGTGGTATCCATAGGAATTGATATCACTGTTAGTTACCCTGTCTCAAATATTGCTACAGACAAATGCTAACTTTGTAATGATAATTAGTTTGCAAGTGCATTTGAGAAGAAAATCTACATAAAATGTGTGTGTCTGAGAGCATAAAATATGACTATGATGGGGATCTCTGGAAAGCATTTTATACGATGTTGTGAAATGTTACTAAAAATTGTTAGGATTTCATGTTACTATTTGTGGTGGTGTTATTATGTGAGTTGAATGAAAGAAAAAACCCATGAAAAGCTATGTTATGTAAGAAACATAAAAAACAACATAGCATTTTTTCCAACTGAAGGTGTTATAGTTTCGGTGATACAAATTTGGAAGGAGTTATCAGTGTGCATGAGGACAGTGAAATAACCTTACAAAGAACTAGCAAGAGTAGAAGAAAAGCAGGGGGAAATGACCAAATGTGAGTCAGAATTATTAGAATGCAGTATATTACATCTAGAAAAACACTGAATCTGTTACAGATTTCTAAAGGAGAAATACTGAAACCAAAAAGGAGAAGTCAGGAGTCATGTCTGTCTTTGTCTAATACAGTACTGAGTTTAATGATGATGTGCCACAAATAACAAGCGGCTCTGATTTAGAAACTGATTGTGTTTTAGATAGATGGATCACAATTCTTCCCTTTCTTCTATCACTGCAGTCAGCGTGGTTACAAAAATATAAGTCCCATGATGTCATAATCTTTAACAGAAGAAAGCTGTGTGTTGCTTGAATTATTTATTTTACATAAAACATTTATAAAGGGCCCACCAGATGACATGTATGAGCTGTATAATAAAATCAATAAGCATTAAAATGAAAATGAATGTTGAGCATGTAATAAATGTTGTGGGCTTGCTCTGCTTGGCTGGGCCAAGCAAGTGGCTGTAGGCCACCTTTCTGCCTTCCTTGATGTTGCAGTTTCCCAGGGGAAGCCCAAGCTAGAGGGAGCAACAGAGTTGTTCTAATTTACGCTGGCTGGAACAGTTTTGTAGGGACTAGCTGGGGGGATCATGAGACCCCAGTATGTATTAGCCACATCAATGTCATTTCCTCACGCTTTTGATTCGCCCTCTATGCAGAAGAACTGAGGTCAAAGCATAGACCTGGCTACCTAACTCTTTTGTAACAGGGGAATTCCTAATCGTTCTTTAGTAGAGTATCAAGTCACGTTCACACCACTGGAACATCAGAAAGGGCGACTTCATCTTAGCCAAATTTGTGATCCTGCATCATAATGATCCTTAAGTATTACACTCAAGATTGGAAATAACATGACTTGAAGTGCTGAAATAGACAAGAATTTAGAAAAAGATGTAGAATTAAGATTGATTTTATCTGAGTAAATAAATATTAATGTAATTCATGAAGAAAAACTTTTGATAAGAAAGGGCCCTTAATGTCTGAAGGCTTGTCCAACAACTCTCTCAATTAAACAATTGATCCAATAAAAGATATTACAGAAAATTGTTGCCTTTCAAAAGGACACCAAGGCATTGCATGTCTTTAAAAATAGCCTTTGCAATACTAGCACTATATAGAATGGATAGGGATAACAAATGTCATTTTTTGTGGTGAAGGGAAAGTGTCTGTATGTATATTCTAAAGTCATGAATATGGTTTTTGGCAGCTAACACCAATTTCATTTCAGAAAGAATTGTGGGGTGGTGAGATGACAGGGTATTGTTTGTTTGTTTTCATTTTGTTTTTTCCTTGTTTGGAGTCCAATATCATATATTCCAACCTGGAATCTTTTCTGGAAATTGCTAAATACCATTTTTACCAGAGGTGGTGCTGATGCAGCCAAATGTCCCTTGAGCTGTTGGCAGCAATCCTTCAATTCAATGATGATCTCTACCCTGGCTCTTTGATGGGTCTTGAGATGACTTAAGAGTCCCATCCTTGAACTACTGATGCATCTGCAGAAGTTGAAGGTCTTTCTGCAGGAGAGAGTAGGCCATATGCTAGGGTTTCTCTCCTTTTCCTTCCTCCATTCTCTCTTCTCTGCTTCAAGGGCAAAATGCTTTACCACAAAAGAGGCTGCTGCTTGATTGAGGTTGCAGCACTATTGGAGTCTGTCAACAGCCAGCTTCTCCCAGCTCTTGATGCCAGCATCTGTTTTCTTGGGGTATGCTTTCAATGTGTCCTGTATCATTTCCTATGGCCACTATGAGATCTGAGGCTGTTACTAAGCTGGGAGTAGGGCCCTTGTTTTGGGGGCCGAGAGTTGTGCAGCTACACACAATGTCCAGTCCAGCAAAGTTGGTGCTTGAGGATCACCAACTCAACGCTGGAAACATTGGCTTTGGGAAGCACCCTGCAGTTTGTGCAGTGATCTTCCCATTTGATATGGAGGATCTTCTGCAGGCATCATTGCTGATACCTCTCCAGGCTCTTCAGATGATGACAGTAGGTCACCTGTGTTTCACATCCATAGAGGAGAGAGCATGATGTCTGCATTGTAGACCTGGATCTTGGTGTCTTTCCAGAGATCTCCATGAATAAAGATATGCCAACGCAATTTTCCAAAGGAGGCATTTACATACCAGATCCTGTGCTGTATCTCTTCATTGCTGGCCCTGGGTTTATGACCCAGATACTTTGTTCTGGGTGGACCCAAACCCTCAGACTAACCACAACCTCTCCATTTGATAATAGATTAATTTTATCAATACACAGTAATAGCAGATAAGAATAATGCAAACAATTCTGTATCTACCGTTCCCAGGATTCACAGAGTCAAGGCACATCTGGCCAGTATGCGAGTTTCACTCTGAGGTTCTCTCTTGAATATCAGATATCAGCTGCCTGGAGGCTGAGGCCCACCCTTCCTCCTCCAGTGAGGTGGGTGAGATGGGCTGGTGGTATGCCCTCTATCTAGCCATGGTGGTCTCAGATTCCCCTCTCATGGACCCTTTGCTGCTCTGAAATCCTTCCTTTTGTATTCATTCTCTCTTCTGATGACTTCATCTCTGGGCATTGCTGATTGGCCCCCCTGTGGTTGACATTCTCTCCCAGTTTTATCCTGTCAGTATATTCCCTTATTTCACAAACCCAGCACATGAACACATACTAATTTAGGCTTTTCCAGTGTCCTCCTAATTTGGTCCATTTACCAAAGCCAGAAATCCCAAGGACAAGGGAGGAGAGATTGACATCCCATATCTTGATTTTAAAAAAGCTTTTGACCTGGTATCCCACAATCATCTCATAGAAAAACTGGCCAGTTGTGGCCTTGGTTATATCACAGTCTGCTGGCTGGGGAATTAGCTCCGTGGTCAAAGCCAGAGAGTGGTAGTTGACCGAAGTCAATCATCGTGGTGCGCTGTGACCAGTAGGGTCCCCTAGGGCTCTGTACTTGGACCTATTCTTTTTAGCATCTTCATTAATGATGTGGACATTGGTGTCAAAAGTGGACTGGCCAAGTTCGCTGATGATACCAAACTTTGGGGTAAAGAGTCCATACCCGAGTACAGGATAGTGATCCAGGCTGACCTTGACAGTCTCGGAAAATGGGTGGATGAAAACCTGATGGCCTTCAACAGCAAAAACTGCAAGGTACTTCATCTTGGGAAGAAAAACCCACAGCATGCTTATAGGCTTGACAGTGCTACGTTTGCTAGCACCACAGATGAAAGGGACTTGGGGGTCATGATTGACCACAAGACAAATATGAGCCACCAATGTAATGTTGCAGCTGGCAAAGTGAGCAAAACTCTGGCTTGCATCCTTAGGTACTTCTGTAGCAAATCCCAGGATGTCATCCTCCTGCTGTACTCGGCCTTGGTGAGGCTGCAGCTGGAGTACTGCATCCAATTCTGGGTTCCACAATTTAAAAAGGATGTGGAGAAGCTTGACAGAGTCCATAGGAGAGCCACGTGCATGATCAGGGGGGCAGGAAAACAGGCATTATGATGAGAGGTCAGCTCATGGAGGCAGTTAAGTCAAGGGACATGGTCATCATGAGTGACCTAAACTATCTGGACATCTGCTGGGAAGAGCAGTCAACCAGGTCTGACCACTCATGTAGGTTCCTAGCCAAATTACAGGACTTCCATCTAACCCAGGAGGTTCACAGTCCCACCAGGGGAAATGCCTTGTTGGACCTGGTCCTGGCCATCGGCAATAACCTGGTGAGGAGCTTGCAGGTTCTTGACCACTTGGGCAATAGCAGTCATCGCCTACTGGAATTCAACATCCAGCACAGGGGGTCAAAGGCCTGCAGCAAGGCAGCAGCCCTGGACTTCAGGAGGGTGGATTTCAATGAGGTAAGAAGACTAGTCGGGGAGGCACTGAGGTCCCGGAGGGCATGGGCGTTGGGAGTCCAAGAAGAGTGGTCATTCCTTAAGGAGGCAATCCTCCAAGCCCAAAGGGTGACAATCCCAACATGGATCAAAAGGGAGCAAGAGTGCTCAAAAGCCCCCATGGCTCACCAAGAGCATCCAGGAAGGTCTCAGAGCTAAAAAGGAAGCATACACACAATGGAAGGGAGGGGCCATCACCAAGGAGGTTTATACCTCCATTGCCCAAGATTGTAGGGGGGCTTTTAGGAAGGTTAAGGCAGAGACGGAACTGGGACTAGTGACCCGGATCAAAGATAACAAGAAGTCCTTTTTTAAATATAGTGGGTAAAACGAAGGTACAAGGTAACATGGGGCCTCTGAAGGACACACTAGAAAATCTGGTGTTTACATCAGATGACAAAGCTAAGATCATGTCAGTTGCCTCATGGGATGGTCTGAAACCACACTGAGATACCACACAGGATCTACATCAGCTATGCATCTTTTGAACTAGTTCACCAGTAATTATGCCCCAACTTCCTGGTATGGTCAGTATATCATGGCTGTCTGTTGCCTTCTGCATGATTACTTTGGGATCTCTTAGTTACGCCTGCTTGATCTTCTTAGGCAATATTGATATTGCCCGATGATAAATTGGCAATGGGGTTTTTAGCAACCATTAGTTGCATTCTACGTATTCAAAGGGGCTTCATGACAAATAATTTATTGGTGGTCCATAACTATTCTCTTTTATATCACAGAACACTGATCAACAGCCTGTTGAACACTGATCAACAGCCATATTAATACTCTCATGGCTAGTATAAGAGTGATGTAGCTGTGATGGTCCAGAAATTATATGAAAGGCAAGGATATATTAGGCTGATATGTAGTTGGAATAAAGTTAGACAAGCTTTTGAATGCTAGAAATTCTTCCTGAGGTCTCTGATCATAGGAAGCCAGACAAAACACAGTGAAAAACCTTACGGGGGGGGGGGGTGAGAGAAATTTTCGGGGGTAGCAGAGACACAAGTAGCAAAAGAAAAGTAGATGATTAAAGGGCGATCAAAGCTTATCAATTATAGTTTACCCAACTTCTGAATTCTTTCCACACAGGAAAGGTGAGAATGACCCTCCTTCCTTTTGATAAGCCTTGATCCCCCAGGATTCTGCTGATTTTCTTCTAACTTTATTGTCTAACTTTATCCCAAGTACCAACTGGTCTAATAAAAGATACCACCCTAAGAAATTCTTGCCTCCTCCTTATCTAGTACTCCTGTTGATTCCAACCAGTAGTCAATAGAGTTGTTCAAATAATTGATATATAATATTTGGTTCAACTGACAATTGAAAAATGGGGGGAGGGATTGTTTTAATTCAAACCAAAATTGATGTTTTTTTCTCATCAAACACTCCCACCTACACACTTTTTATTTGATACCAGGTAAAACACGTACTGGAAATAGGCTTCCATGCCCTTGCTAGAGATGCAAAGGAAACTATGAGCTAGACTTGTAGAGGTGGGTGGTGGTGATGGTGTCTCACTTTATATGATTGCTTAGTATCTAGTGTCCAGGTATTCACTGAAAACATGGAAAACTGTTTCAATTCCCTTCTCTGCCTGAGAGTATTTGAACATTCATCTCCCAGAAGCCTGACCCTCCCAGCAGACTGTAGAGCCATTCTCTCTCTGTCAAACTGAAGCAGCATAAACAAAACAGTTTGGTACCACCCCACCTTGCAATACTCAGTTGAGGGGAGGCAGGAGATGTTAGTTCAAATTTTCTGAATCAAAGAAGTGAATTGAAAGTGAATCACTCCTGATACTCACACATCCCAGGGTTTTGGTTGAAAGGGTGGTACCACCGACACCATCTTCTCCTTCAGCAATTTGGTGATGTTAACTTCTCAAAATCAGTAGTGTAACTGGGTTGTGTGGGAGTGGGGCAAGCAGGGCACCAGCCCCAGCTGCCAACATGGCCCCCTCCCTCTAGGAATCTGGCACAGCACATGCAGCTCTGCATTACCTAGCCATAGGAGCTGGTGTCATGGACCCGATTCAAGCAGCTATCATGGGTTAATTGCCTAGGTAGCCACACCTGCAGTGAGTCTCTAGCTGACAAGCTCTGCCCCAATTAACTAACTGGTGAGCTTTCTGATTGGTGGTCGGGAGTGCTGCCTAGCCATTCAGCGCCAGCTGTGGCAGCAGACATGCAACAGTCCTGACTTCACTCTGCTGTGGTAGGTCTCCTGGCTATTTGTATCTTCCAGAGATTGTGGGGTGGTAGGTCTCCTGGTCCCTGACCCTGGTTTGGTTTGGTTTGGTTCCTGGACTCTGGCCTTTGGATCTATTCCCTGGTTCTTGGCTCAGCTCTTGGACTTAGACCTGTGGATTATCCCTTGAACTTGGTAACTGCATCTGATTCTCAGACCCTGGCCCTGGCCTGTATTTTGGATTCTGCCCTTGGATTTTCTTTCTAGACCTGGTAATTTGTCTTCTGAACTCAGGCCCTGGTCCCTGTTTTCCCTTATGATCTAATCATTAGGATAGGCTTCCTACAAACTGGTACCTAACAGCTGGGCCCACAGGAACTGTACATAGTAGCATACCTGCGGGGAAGGCACAGTAGCATACCTGAGGAATGTTTCCTTCCCGTAGGGAGGCTTTATCATGGGAGGCACAGACCTATGCCCATGGGGGTGGGGAGAAGAGAGACCCCCCAGGGAGCCTCTACTACTGCCTGTTTCTCAGTGGCAACAAACTGAGCCTGTGCTACTACAGGAACAGCCACAGCAGTAGCAGCTGCTACCTGAGGAGAGCACCAGCAGGTAAGGTGCTGCTTCTCTCAGTCTCCCTGCTCCCCAGTCATCAGCATAATCCCCTCTGCTCCCCCTCCCCCACCCGTGCTCTGCATGTGAAAGAGATAATGAGAGCTCTGCTCAGAATGTTTTTTTTTATTTTCCAGTGAAGAGCTCTCATATATTCTTTCATAAATCACATAATTTGGGTGATATACAGAAGGTACCCCCCCTCACCAGTTGAAGAGGTGTCAGTGGGTGCTGTGGGAGTGTGGCTGCCTAGCTGTAGGCCAGCTCATCTCCTTTTCCTGCAGAGCAGAGCAGAGACCAAGGACACCCAGTGATATTTAACTATTTACAGGTTTAACGATACAGCATAATATAAAACTTATAACCATGAACTTACATATATACATCTAATCTATAGATATCTACAACCTTACAGAGGATTAGTACCATCTGTAGATATCTGTATCTATATAGATATATATAAAGATATACACACGCGTTACTTACAAATGTAGGTTTACACAGACAATAGCTCTTTTCAACCATTAACTTAGGTACAGGCCTAGTCCTCTGTGGCTTTCTGGTTAGTCTACAGCCTCTGCTCTCTTGACAGGGCCCTCCAGGCAGCAGGCAAAGGAGCACTTAATGATAGAACACAGGTTAATCAAACAAAACAATGACAGAAATATCTGGCTGTGATGGGACAAAAATTGAACATACACAATCAGGTTACATCAAATAAGTCACAAATAACCCATACAATGAGGTCAGATATAAAACAGCTTATAATCTTCTCCTAATACAACAATGACACAGGGTTTACAACAAGAATCCCAATGGTGTAAGGAAACAGACCACAACTATGGCACGGCAGCTGTGCCCAAAGAAGAAACAGTACCCAGGGAAGGATCCCATTGCTTAACAAATCATCATTATCCCCTCCTAGGTTACTCAGCTAGGAGGGAGCCATAACCAGGAAACCACCCTCAAGAAACGGGTCCTAGACTCCTCTGTGTTCAAGGGCAAAGTGTCCCTCCCACTCAGAGGCTTCCCATTGATCACCTGCAGTGGGGGAAGACCCTTTCTACCCTGTGGGAATCCCCTTCCCAGGTAACTCACAACTTCTATCAGCTTTTGGAGGGTTGGGATACTCTCTGTTGGTGGTTTGGAGGCAGGGCATCCTCCCTCACTGGGGTGGTCACCACTCACAGCAGGAAGGCCTGAGCTGCCTTGTGCAGGCACCAAAGCCTGTCAGCCCTCTCTTGACCTATTCACCGAGCCATGCACTGAGGGCCCAGCTCCTGCCTCATGCAAGACTGGGGACCCGTGCTGCCTTGTGCAGCAGTCACTTCAGTCCCTTTCAGCTCTACCAGCTCCGTGCACTGATCCGTGCACCATAGGACCTCTGCTGCTTGCAGAGTCAGGGACCTGACTGTCTTGTGCACTCCCAGGGTCCCATCAGCTCTCCAGTCATGTACACTGATTTGTGCACCAAGGGCTTCTGCCTTGTGCAGGTTTGGGGACCCGCACTGCCACGTGCAGCCACCGAGGTCCCATCTGCTCCTGGACTCTCTGTGAACTGATCCCATCATGGTGGGGCTGGGATGCATCTACTTGCTGCTTCCTGCTCACTGGAGGCATCTTCTGGGGCAACTGCTCTGCCCCACTGGTCAACTCTACCAAGTCTTCTCAAGCCTCTGTCTTGGTTGTTGCTCACCAAAAGCCACCCATGTGCTCAGCATGTGGGCTTTTATTCCCTCTGGAGGCTCCGCCCCAGATAGGGAGTGGACCAATGAGGAAGCCCAGAGGGTTAGTTCCCTGTTAGGCCTTCTCTTTCACCTTGCCCCTAGGTTAGGGCGGGCCTGTCTTCCTTCTGCCTTCCTTCTGCCTTCCTTTGATTGGTAGGGAAGGAAAAACTGTCTCCACCAATGGATCCTGAGCCCTTCAGGCTCAAGCTGACAGTCCTGGCTGCCAGTCAGCCCACCAGCCAGGCTACCAGAATCTTGAGCACTGTATTTACTCAAATACAAGACAAGGTTTTTGTTCCCCTAGTCAGCATGGGGAGAAAAGCCCCTCGCCTTACTTTTACATACATGGAAACCTCATTAAATACATTGTCTATCATTAAGCTGCTACCAAAAGAAGCATATGCTCAGTGATGGAAACCAACTTTTGAGCTAATTAAATTCAGCCACTGCTAAGTATGACAACAAAACACCCCATATAAGCCATAGTAACATAGTTGATAGTAACTTACCAAAAGGATAGGGCTGTAAAGCCACTCTGAATAAAATATATGGTAGTACCCCTTCAGCACAGTTCCAACTCAATGCCAATTCTTTTTCAAGTCAAGGGAAGCCACTACAATGCACATATTTCAACTGCCTCTTCACCTCCACACCTGAGCTGCACCTTTCTTTCCCAATGATTCTTATTTCTTCACCAGCCTTAAATGTCTGGCAAACATCACCAAACAGGGCCCTACACAGTTCACTTAGAATCCCTCTGTCGACCCCTCTCTCAGCCTGTTGCATATGATTAATGTGACCCCACCTGCCATGAGATGGAGCTGAATCAGGTTGTCCTGTGCCTTATCTGCATACAAATTTTTCGAGGATCCCAGGACTAATGACAATAACACCCGGTTCCTGTCATAAGTTGGGGTTAATTAATATATGTATCCTTTTTTGTGTGAACAATATCTGGAGTTCACATACAAATTTATAAATAAACACTGGAGTTTATTGCTTTGCATTAATTGCATGTGTAGACACACCCAGTGTGTACTATATATAAGTAGGTGCCGAAGTGCTGCTTAGACATGTGTTTATGGAATACATGTACTAAAACTTGAAGCTACTTCAAAAAAGGTGAAATGCATCAATCCTAGATGGGTTAAGTCTATGGTTATGATATACAAATTATTATAGGTGTGTTTATTTTAAGGTCAGTGTTCTCAAAGTAGCTCCTCACTTCCATATGCACAGGGACAGCAGGGTCTGACTGTAGACCAGGTAGGGCGGCTGGGGGAAGAAGTTGGGAAGACAAAGAGGAAGGGGGCTACCTGACCCTCCCAAATTCAATTTTCCTTCTGTAGCAGTAGGAGGGGGACAAATTGAAGGCAAACCTCCAATAATTAGATTCTATACCTGGAAAATTATAACAAATTTATAAATTTTCCATATATAGCATCTAATTATTGGAGGTTTGATTTCAGGGTCATCTGATATTTGAGTAAATATGGTAGTTGTGCAATGACCAACCCCACAATTTTCAACAAATAATCAATTTATCATTAAAAATAATTGTGGCCAATTCTAATAATAGCACTTCTGTTCAGTTGCATGCCCAAGGAATGATTGATTAGAGTTATCTTGTCCCAGTTTAATGAAGCAGAGTTGACACAAGTCTCAAACACAACAGTTTTTTTTAAGAAAAAAAATCTAGTGTTTTAATTGAACAGAAGCTTATTTATTACTTTGAGGATTGGGAGTATCATTGATATTTGCAAGTGCACTCACTACATTATAATTAGGGCCCTAGTCTGCTAATTTTTCCATGGTATGTTTTGCTGGTATGATCAAAGCATATGAGTCTCATGACTGAACTGTTAAAGCATCTAAAAAGCCTTTAGGACATCACAGAAAAGCCACTATAGTATGTGAGTCCTGCATGCTTTTTATAGACGTACTGAACTGTGTGGCTTTTTATTTCCGCAACCTAGCTACTGTAGCTAGTAGCAAATGAAGCATGAGGTCTGCTTACCTTAAATACAATTAGTAATAAGACAGAGCTTTTTGCATGCCAACTGACCTAACAAAAGAACCTTAAACAAACAAACAAACAAAAGACAAACTAAAATATACAACAGCAACAAAATTGATGGGACACTGCTGGATGGCTTCCAAAAGAAATGTTTTCTCTTGTTGTGGATCTTTTATATTGAGCCAGACTAATTCAGCTTATAACTGGTTTTCACCTAATGCTTTCCATAAGTTAAGTATTGCTAATATTGAGCTTGATCTCACTTCGGCCATGCAAGAAAACCTCTGCTGAAAGATAGCGGGTGATTTGCATGAGTGAGATGTGTGACATTAGGCCAGACACTTATAAATAATTTTTTTCTTTGACACATTCAGGTTGAATCCGTACACCTCATGTGCAGAGATTCTGTTACTTAGCCTCAAGACCTTAGAACCAAATATTTTTTGTAAGCTGACCAAATTAAAACTAATGTCCATTGAGGAATCTGAGTTCCCCAAATAAAGCTTACTGTATTGAAATTGGAAACCCAAGTTTTGATTCTCACTGACAGTATTACAAATTTATTACGGTAAGGCCATTTTGGCAGTGTAAATGGAGCTTTAAAAAGGTGCGTATTTAATTTTCTGCCTCTGTCAAAATACTTGAATTGTGTGAAGAATCTTAACTGTATATGAAAAGCAAGCCCAAAATGTAGTATTAATACTTTATGCTATTCAGTGCTTTTCATTTTGGGGTTTCAGTGTACATAACAAACAATGCATTTTACAACCCCCTATTGGTTGATCAGTCCCATAATGCTTATATTACAGAGGCATATATTAGGAAAATACATGACTTCCCAAGTTTGCTCATCAGATTATGAACAGAGTTAGGAATGGAACTCTTAATTCACTGCTGTCTGCTGGAATTACCTCTTCTTCTTGAAATCATGATACCTGTAAAAAATAAGTTTAAGTGTAGAATACTTTATCAGCAGGCTCAGTTATTTGTGGTACATTAATGTTGGAATAGGAATCTGAGACATAGTTCTCTGCAGTATGGTGCAGTCTGTCTGTCTGAGAATATACGTAATTTTACCTAATTGAATAATATGTAAAGAATGTAACCTGAAACTTTTAAAGGATCAGAGACACTTCAAAGATTCATATAAAGACTCATCAAAATTAGCTGTTCTGTTCTGACCTGGAAATATATTTGTGCTGAAAAAGATTCTTGCAGATTTCTGCCGCAGTCTAGTCTGTTCTGTATAAGGAACTCCAAGCTGTAAATGACTTAACTTGGACTAAGTTCTGAGACTGGCTGCCTTCTGGTGGTTCAACGTGTACCTTAGTCTGTTCTCCTCCTATGTCTACCTCCACCCCTCTGCCTCCCTTTGCAACTTCACCCCTCACCCTTCTAATTGGAAGGTATGGTTTGAGCTGAACTGAACTTTCTCCCTTTGGCAGCTTTAGTTTCCCCAATACCCTATGCCGCTCAAGTACTTGGTAGTTCTATTTCTTTGTTACTTAAGGTGTGCAATGTTACTAAAAGTCCAAACACACTGAAGTTTGTATTCAGATTCTGTTAAAAAAACCCACCTTTGTTATAAGGGGCAAATTGTTGCAAGTAGCTTTTTATGTATTACACATTTCTGTCAAGTACTGGATATGGACTAGCATTGGCTAAGGGTGGGTGAAGTTAAATGGCTATTTCATATCTTCCTGAGTGACTCAGCTTGTGGAAAAGTGATAAGTTTGAAGACTTCTTGTCTCTCATCTTATTGAGTTCTTGCATGCACACTGTAGTCTGCCTAGTTCATGCATTAGGCACATGCCTATGTAGGGAGCCCAAGCCTATCATGAACACAGTTTTCAATATTACTCCCCCAAATAGAAGGTGGGTGTCATTTAATACCTAGGGGAATGTTGAGAACTGAGATCATTTTGAACATGGTCAGTACTTGGTCTGTGGCCAGAGATGGAGGGGGAGGGGGGCAGACCCGTCCCATCCCATCCCATCCCCCAGGGCAGTGCAGAGGGTCCATGGGGCTGAGACCACCCAGGTGGGGTGGGGGTGTGGCTCTGGGCTGGGACACATGTGTGGGATGTGGGGTGGGGAAGCAATGCCCCCAGTATTGGTGGGGGTGGGTCATGGGGGTGGGCAGATGGGACAGAGGCTTCCCCCATGTCTGGGGCTGGTCAGAGCCATGTAAGGTCCGTGTGCCTGTGGGAGGAGGGGCAGCCCCATGGATGGAGGTTGTGGGGGGGCTGCAGCCACGTGAATGGTAGTGGGGGGCCAGGAGAGCAGTGTGGGTGTGGGGGGGCTGCAGGGGAGGAGGTGCAGCCCCATGGAGGGACTGGGGCCATGGCAGAGAGTGTGGGGGGTGTCCCAGGCTCCCATCCCATGGGGCAGGGGCTGCAGGTTGGGAGTGAGGGGCACTGGGGTGGCAGCAGGATGGCAGCTGTGCATCACCTTCTCTGCAGCGTAGCTGTGAGCTGTGTGGGAGACACTGCAGACACTGGAGGAAAGTGTGGAGGGTCCGTGGGGCTGCCCCCAGGTAGGGGGCTCGGGACCGTGACACTGTGTCCAGGGGTCTGTGTGGAAGAAGCCGTGTTCAGGGCATTGTGGGGGGCGGTGAGCTGGGCAGGGGGGGCTGTAGCCCCTGCGAATGCTGTAGGGGGCAGTGGGTGCTCTGGGGCACTTGGGGTGCCCTGGCAGATGGGCCTGTGAAGGGACATGGGGCACGAGGTTTCACCGGTGGCTAGGGCTGCTGGGAGATGTTGGAGATGTCACCTACTTTGAACACCTTCAAGAGACATTTGGATGTTTATCTTGCTGGGATCCTATGACCCCAGCTGACTTCCTGCCCTTAGGGCAGGGGGCTGGACTTGATGATCTTCTGAGGTCCCTTCCAGCCCTAATGTCTATGAATCTATGTCAGAGGTTGATGTCAGGGTCTGTGCAAAAAGAATTGATAGAACCTTAAGAAAAACTGCTTGTTGTTCTTTCTTTTATTTTATTCCAGGGGCAATATATAGAAACCCAGTATTCAAATTTTCCCAGATACAGTACAGTAAGTCTACTCTACATTCTTACAAAGTACAGCACATTTCAGGACAATCTGAACAAGCATGTTGCTGTTAGAGCACTTAGAAAAATTGACCTTTAAACATCAAGGGCTTCTCAACTCTAATTACGGTATGACTGACACTCCATTATCATAATCTTATTTAAGATATTTCAACTTCCAGTCCAGGCTATGGCTCAAAAATTTTGAAGTCTTTCTAAAAATAATATTACTGATTGTCTTTACAATCCTCAAAATGGGTTATGTGTAATTTGGCCTCACTTTTAAGTAAAGGTTTGAATTTGTTTAATTGAATTGCTTTGTTTCTCTGAAATCAATTAACAGTACAGAATTATTGCTCAATGGAAGAATCACGCTAAATCACAGAAGTTTTGAAATGGGTGAGGTGTTACTATATGTAATACAGTTCCATTGTAAGTAAAAGTTTATTCTCTGCCATAAGTTCATCAATGCTTTGTCCTGCATAGTTCCAAATATCCAAGGTAATACAAATTCCATCACTTGAAAAATTATTTTGCAGATCAGTATTGTTCAATAAGAAGTTTTCATGATACCAATTTCTTTTTTTTCTTGCAACTTTATACTGTTGTTCAAAGTTATCCTATTCTATTAGTCCAAATTCCTTGCACTCTTTAATGTCTGTTTATCAGTGGTATCAGTGATCCCCTCCAGTTAAGGATGATCACTCCCACATGTCAAGTACAGGGTTGTAGATGAGTCCATTGATGGCTAAGAAGGCTGATCCTAGAGCCACGGCCTCTCTGGCAGACATCACAGGTTGTAGTGTAAGGGAGGGTCAAACCATGGATTTCTCGGTCTTGTTGCCTTTCCTTCCATTTCTGTTGTTTTTCTGACTTCAGGATGAGATTGTTTTCCTCAAAGTAAGATATACCTTCTCTCACAAGGCATTGCTATTTAGATCTGTCCTGGGCTAGTTTTTCTCAATTCGTGATGTCAATGGCACACCTCTTAATGTTTGCCTTAAGGGTGTCCTTGAAGTGTTTTCTCTGGTCCCCATGTGTCCTTTGTCTTTGGCTGAGTTGTGAGCATAGCAGTTGTTTTGATAAACATACATCAGGCAAGCACACACAATGCCCTATCCACTGCAGCTGATGTTGAATAATCAATGCTTCTATGCTAGCGGTGTTAGCATCGGTAAGGACACTGACATTTGTGCAACGATCCTTCCACTTTGTCAAGGATCTTCTGACAGTAGTGCTGGTGAAGATGTGTCAGGCTTTTCAGGTGGTTCCTGTAGGTCAGCTAAGCTTCACAGCCATAAAGAGGAGTTGGGATTACTACAGCCTTATATAATAGAAGCTTTGTTTGAGTCCTGATGCCATGATCATTGAACACGCGATGATACAGTCTTCCAAGTCAAAACTGGAACATTGGACCCTATACTGGATCTCCTCATCGAAGCTGGCCACCTTTCAAAGATGGCTGCCAAGGTACACAGTATTCAACATTCTCCAGCTCCTGTCTGTCAATGAGGATCTCTGCTGGGGGACGTAATTGGCCCAAGTAGGCTGGTGAATCACCTTTGTTTCTCTGATGTTAAGGGTCAGTCCCAGGCACTGGTATGCTTGAGAGAATCAGTTAAGGGCTGTTTGTGGGTCCTCCTCAGCATGTGCCGTGACAGCAGAATCATCATCAGTCATCTGGTCATGAAGGAGACTTATGATGGTGATTATATTCCTGGGCATCCCAACTTTGATAAGATCTTCCATAGAGCCTCATGGTTAACAGAGCCAAAGGCTTTGGTCAAATCAATAAAGGCCATATACAGTTCCTGATGTTATTCTCAGAATTCTTCCTGGAACTTCTGAGCTGCAAAAATCGTGTCCATGATGCCTCTCGATGGTCTGAAGCCACATTGAGACTCAAGAAGGATTTCCTCAGAAAAAGGGAGCAGTCAGTTCAGCAGGGCTCAAGCGAGGATCTTCCCAGTGATGGAGAGGAGGGCGATACCGTGATCATTTCCACAGTTAGACTTATCTCCCATTTAAAAAATGGTGATAATATTGTCATTCCTTAGGTCTGTGGGAATTTCCTCAGTGTTCTAGAGTTTAAGAAACAGTGTGTGAAGTTTGTTGGTCATAGTTTCCCCACCAACATTGGAGTCCTCAGCTGGTATACCATCTGGACCAGATGCTTTGTTGTTCTTATCTGTCTTATCTAGTGGATTTCTTCAGAGGTTGGTGGACTGGCAAGTGCTTTCTTTACTGGATGCTGCAGAATGGATTCAATAGTTTCATCATTCAGCATTGATTCTTAGTTCAGGAGCTTTTGGTAATGCTGTTTCCAGTGGTTTTTGATGGGCTCGTCTTTGAGCAGTGTATCGCTGTCTTCAGATCTAACCGGTGTGAGTCTACAAGAGCTTGCTCCATACATAGCCTTGATTACACTGAAAAAGCTCTGCAAGTCATGATTGTCAACAAATTGTTGGATTTCTTTCACTTCTTGATTTCTCAAATGTTCTTCTAGGCTTCAGCTTTAAGACACTGAAAAGTTTCCTGCTTCTGAGTGGATGTAGAATGGTTTTACCAGTCACAAAAACCTTTTATCTTCTGATTGAGAAGGGCTTTGATCTCAGCATTATTTTAATCAAACTAGTTCTGATGGAGTTGGGTGATAAAGCCAATTGATTCTGTGCAACCCTCATGGATGGTATCTTTTAGAGTTAGCCAGACTTCTTATTGAGATGTGTTCGGAGGGCTTCGTGGTGCTTAGGAGTCTGAAAGCATATGGTGTTGTACTGTCTTCAGACTAATTTGGGTTGCTTTCAATGATTCAACACAAGCCTGATGGACATGATAGATCTTACTAAATGATGATTAGTCCACCAGTCATTGATTCATCTCACGACACATGTGATAGGGACTTCTTTTAGATCACTCTCTCTTACAATGATGTAGCTGAGGAGGTACCATTGTTTCGAGAAGGGGGTGTTACCATGTTGTTTTGTACCTATCACGTTGTCTGAAGATAGTGTTAGTAATGACAAGGTTATGATCTGCACATTTAATGAGTAAAAGGATGCTGTTGGAATTGGCCGTCCCGATCCTTCCTTCTCAATGATGCCCCATCCACATGTTAAAGTCCTGGCCAACTCTCGCAGTGAAGTCTCCAAGGAAGATGATCTTGTCCTCTTTCAGGATGGTAGTCAGGATTTCATCAAGGTCAGCATAAAACTGTTCTTTCTGTTCTTCCTCAGCATTGAGTGTGAAGCCATATGCACCGATGATGATAGCAAGCAAACTGTTGGTCAGTTGGAGGTGGAGAGTCATGAGGTGTTTGTTAATGCCAACAGTGAATTCAATCATTTGGTGAACCCAATGCCGTGTATATGCCTGTCATTTGCTGGTTTACCTTTCCAGAAGAACATGTAGCCACCCCCTCCTCCCTTAATTGCTCTTCATCTGCACAACTGGTATTGCTGAGATCTGCAATATCGATTTCATATTGCAAGAGCTCTCAGGAAAAAATAGGTGTTTGGCATTCAGATCTGCTGCTATTCAGGTTATCTAGTAAGGTTCATACATTCGAGGATGCAAAAAACATTTTTGTGTTTCGAAAGCAATTAGAGTCATCCCCCTGAAAGTGGCTATATAGTGGGGTAAGGTAAAGTGAGACAGCCTATGTTCAGGGCACCTTTTCTACCTCCTCTCCATGTGGGGTGAGCAGAAGAAATCCTAAAAAGAACTGCTCAGTCATGATCACAGTTGCTATATCACCCTCCTGTCCCATATGAAGGATGAAGCAACCATCATGTGATTACTGCCTGCATGTGGATCCATGACTAGCGACTCTTGGTCATCACTTAGTCTGTTCCTATTGCCACTCACCCATCACCACAGGATTTTGTAGAAGTTATAGGTATTGGTATTGGTAATTGTAGTAGATGTTGGACCAGTGGGAGAAGCCTGCACGTGACTTGTTTTATGTAAGGAGGCCATTGCACATTGGCAACTGCACAGATCTTGGTGGAAGAGAAACTTGTGTCCAGCAGCAAGGAGATCCAAGACAACTGGGGTTACTCTTCCACTGCAGCCTTTATCCACCTTCACAGCCATTGAGAAGTATGCCTTCTGCATCTACCTACTCAACCATTGAGGTCTTTGTGTTGTGTTGGACTGCTCTTCATCTGATACCTCACCTTTGACCTTACTGCCATGAGTGACCCTACCAGGAGTGCAAAACTCCTGATGGTGTTGCTCCTAGGGTCATTAGTACATGCAAGCCACTCTACCCCATCAAAGTGGCAGTCAATGGTGGAATTTTATACTGTTCACATATATGCTGGTAGTTTTCACATTATTACTTCTGCTTTGGGATTTTGAACCTTGTTCTTGGTTACCTGAAATAAATTACTTTATGAAATCTGGTACTTCTCACATAGAGAAAATTTGAGGAACAATGCGGAAGCCCAAGATGATGATGGAATTAAAGAGAAAATTTAACAACAAGGTAGAGAAAGAAAGCTGTGTAAACAATTCAGGATTTACAGCTAACTTCCAAATAAGAAGAGAAAGAAGGAGAGAAAAGAGAGAAAAATGAGAAAAAGAGAGAAAAGGCAAGAAAAAGAGAAGAAAAGAAAAGAAAAAAGAGAAAGAGAGAAAAAGGGGGAGAGAAAAAAGAATAGAGGAAAAAAAGGAAATAGAGAAACGGGGTATGTCTCTTGCCACCCATGTCTCCCACTGCTACCAGCTGCAGCTCAGGCCTGCTGCTCCAAAGCTGTGTCCAGGGGAGGCAGGCAACAATACCCCAGCAGCAGCCATCAGGGCTGGGGCGCTCAGGCCTCCTCTACAGTCTTGGACCAGGGGAAGCCCAGGCCCAGGGCTGGGAGGAAGTGCCCGGCCGGGACTCAGGCAAACAAACACCCCATCCCACCCCAGCAGGGGCAGCACCAGGGTGTCAAGTGCTGGGACTGGTGCTCAGGGCAGGGTCTGGGTGGCACAGAAAGAAGCAGGTATGGGAGGAGATGCTGTGGGCAGGCTGGCCTGGCTGGACCCTTGAGAAGGCAGCAGCCACAGGACAGCAGGGGCCAGCTGGGAAGTGGGGGCTGTCCCAGGGCTCTGGAGACTTAGGCCATGGCGGGTGGGTGGGGGCACCACTGGCATCCAAGGTGGGGCCAGGCCTGGCTCAGAGATCTGTAGGGATGGGCTGCAGCCACCCTGCCTGCAAGGAGATGCCACCTGGCCAGGGCAAGATCCCAGCCTCAGGGGCTCCCAGAACCAGGATCAGGGGGCTCCCGGCTCCAGGTACAGCATGAACAGGGTGGAGCTGCCCCCAGTGCAAGGGCCCAGCTGCGGGGCCCAGCCTCAGGACCCTCCCGGGTCCAGGAAAAAAGCACCACAGGCAGCACTCGGGGCTGAGCTGGCCAGAAGTCTTCAGCATAGAGGCCCTCCAAAGTGCCAATGCAGACCCCAGCCTTACCCAACTGCAGCTCCCCTCCAGGGGCTGGAGGGCACAGCCCCGGAGACAGGTGATGGGGTCAACAGAATGCAGACTGCATCCCTGCCTGTGTTCTCCTGATTCTGCCTCCGGTACCTGCCAGGGCTCTGGGACCTGGAGCTGCTCCAGAGATCCTAGAGCAGCAACTTAAAAAAACATTTTTTCTTCTAAAAACCATTTTCTCATGTGCCTTCTGGCTTGCTGAGGAAAGTAGCACTGTGTGCCACTAACTGGAATGCATGCTGGGGGTTGCCTTTCTCATCTATAGGCACATTTTGCAGCTGCCATTATCCAGTAAATTCAGACATAATGGAGGATCTGGTGACTCTCGGCCTCTGGGCTTGTTCTCTTTGATGCCCTGTCTGATGCCGCTGGCCCTCACTGTGTTCTCACGTAGTTCCTTTCTCACCCTTGAATGATGTCCTGTCTACCCTAGCCTGGTGCTAAGAGTTCAGCTAATCTGTTCTCACCAGGGAACTGAAATAGATAAGCCCTAAAAGGGGAACACAATCAATACCCTCACCATAAACCCCTTGCCCTGAAATGACCCAACGTGAAACAAATGAATGAAACTAAAAATGTGACTACCAGGGAAGTGCAACAAAAGGGACAGCAAAAGAAAGAGGAGCACTCATGGGGAAAGTCTTGTATTCACCTAGCCCCTAATGCCCCTAACACCCCCTACGCTGTCTGGGTTGGGGTCTGTGCCTTTACCCCAGCCGGGGTCTCTCTCCTCTTCTCTCCAGTACCCACCTCCACTCTGGAGCCACCCGTTGCCTTTGATGTGAGCTCCTACACTGGGTTTTGCTGTAGCCGCTGCTGACTTATAGCTTGTAGGGTCGGAAGGGACCCAAGCAAATCATCAATTCTGACCCCCTGCCATGGCAGGAAAGAGTACTGGGGTCAAATGACCCCAGCAAGGTGTTTGTCTAGCCTTGTCTTAAAGACCTCCAGGGTAGGAGCCAGCACCACTTCGCTTGGAAGTTGGTTCCAGATCCTAGCCACCCTGACAGTGAAGTAGCGCCTCCTGATGTCTAATCTGAATTTACCCTCTGCCAG
>NW_017728947.1:23068683-23109356 GCF_001723895.1 Crocodylus porosus
TGTTGAAACCCATCCTATTCTCGTCCAACCACCCTGTAACCTGTCTAGGTCGATTGCAACCTATTCCTCCCTTCTAGCATGGTCACTTCCCCCCATATCTTAGCGTCATCAGCAAATTAGAACAGGGTGCTTTTTACCCCCTCATCCAAGTCACTGTTGAAGATGTTGAACAGTGCGGGCCTGAGGACTGAGCCCTCGGGGATCCCACTGCCCACATCCCTTCAGGTTGAACATGACCCATCCACCACCGCTCTCTGGGTGTGGCCCTACAGCCAGTTGGCGACGCATTTGACTGTGTAGGTGTTGACACTACAGTGCCCTAGTTTTTTAATGAGAATGGGGTCAGAGAGAGACAGTGTTGAAGGCCTTCCTAAAGTCCAGAAAAACTATGTCCACTACCCCTGAATCCAAGGCTTTTGTGACCCGGTCATAGAAAGCCACCAGGTTGGTCTGACAGGACCTGCCTCTAATGAACAAGTGTTGGTTGCCCCTAAGCATAACCTCCCCCGCTGGCCTGCTCGTGGACATGCGCCAGGATAATTCTCTCAAAAAGCTTCCCCAGGATCAAGGTAAGACTAACTGGCCTATAGTTTCCTGCGTCCTCCTTCCTCCCTTTTTTGAAAGTGGGAACCACATTGGCCCTTTTCCAGTCCTCTGGCACCTGACCAGATCACCACAAGTGCTCGTAAAGCCATGCCAGGCTCGCACAATGACCTCTGCTAATTCCCTCAGCACTCTGGGGTGGAGATCATCAGGACCAGCTGATTTAAATACGTCCAGTCCCTCCAGAAATTCCCTGACTAGATCCTCATTGATCCTTATTTCTCCGGTGGTTCCTTTTATTCCCCGCTGCTCTTCTCCGGCATGTGGATCGCTCGCAGCTCCTGCTGCTGCAGCCTCTGCCAGCCTCCCTGCTGGCTCTTTCGATCCCTGCCGGTCTTCACCCTGTGGTTTCCCGCCATTCCTTCAGTCCTTGGCGTCCTCTCTCCCATGATTTCGGGTCTGATTTTTATCTTCACTGTGTGGCATCTCTTCATGATGTCACCTGGCCCCAGCTGGAGTTGGAAGTGGCTGATAAACTGTGTGGGCGATTTTTTTCACCACGTGCTTCCTCGCTCCTCCAGACCCCTGCAACAGGTATGTTTTTTCCTTCTTTTAACTTGGTCTGGGGTTCGCCTCTGAACAAGGCTTCCCCTTTATCTGGTCCCATGCCCATGGGACAAGAAGTAATCTCTCCTCCAAGTAAATGGGTTCAACGTGAGTTTTCAACTTCATACTGGTTCTGATAACCATCTTTACTTCTGGTTTAACGAAAGAAGCAGTGACATGTAAAATGTGACTAATAATGCCACTTTAACCTTTGTGTGATCATGACAGACTGTAGCATCATGCATATTCACAGTGCATATCCAGCTCCTAACTTTGTACTGGCTGATTTTGCACCCTTAATGTTCTTTTGAAGTAGTGATTTGGGGTTTATTGCAAACACACTTCCAGGAATAAATGCACTCTCCTTTCATCTTAAATGTAGCATAGGGCTCTGTACCACAATAATTCTTTTCTCTAATGTGTTCCTACATTTACTGTCCCAGAGATATGGCTTGGGGTGCTGGTTTTAGTCAGGAAGGTGGGCACAAGATAGGTTTTTAGAAGCTCTAGGTATTAAAAAGCTACCCATGCTTTTCTTTCCTAAACCTTTCTCAGTTTTCCCTTCAATTTTTGTCCTCAATTTCTTGTCATGCTAAAAAGTACTGTCTCTGAAGCTCAAATACTGGCACCTTGTTTAGAGATTATTGCTGCTTGTACCTGTAGAATAACGAGGATGCTTTTCCCTGAGTTCAAGATGGCCATATTTTCTGTTGTTTTAATTTTCAATAACTTGCCTTTCTTGACTGTCACAGAGTAGACAACCATTTAATCAGGCTAGTGGGAGAAGTAGGTACTGAAAGAGATGGAACACAAAACCATTTTTTCCAATTTTCTCTTTGCTACTCTTTGGCCACTTTGTTAGAATAAATGGGTTCGACCTTTACATCTGCCACTATACTTAAACTGCTTTGCCAAACATGGGCTTCAGCTACTGTGAAAGAAAGCTGAGTTCAAGCCACCAAGCATCTTTTGGGAGAAGTTTTTAATGAACTACCTTAATACACACAGTTAAACTGAGATGTCCCTCGCACCTGCTCACAGTCTGCTTCTCAAACTGCACCCAGGCACCTTGACTAAAGTGCTGCTATGTCCTTTTGTCAGTGCTAAGACTAAGACTGCTATTTCTACTGTATTTTGCCTATTTGTTTAGTTTTCCAAATATAGCTCTTACCTAGCAGTATCTTGTACTAGTCTGTGCACTAGGCATCACATCTATGGCCAGGTGTGACTTTCACAGTTATGACTCTTACAAAATCATGGTTTAAACAGTGTGTGCCTGCTGGCTGAAATTGCTCCACCTAACATCAGAAGAGCAGTGGCCAGCAGGACAGAACAATCAAGATAAGCAGAAGATGTGAGACATCTGCTGTACAACCATCCCACAGCATGCAAACACCTGCAGTCATGCAAGAACTTCCTCACCAGCACCCATCTTCTCGATGCCACACCTAAGACATGAGTACAGATGTGGAATGAGAGCCTGAAAATACCTGACAGTGAAAAAATGGACATTCCAGTAACTAAGTCCTTACCATCAGGCGCTGACGAACCATGGCAAAGGTGGTGATGTCTCAACTGCCTACCAGAATTGGACACTACAAGGAACTAATGAAGAAATGGAGCTATATCATCGGTTCAACCACCTGTGACTATGGTACAGCGCCTCAGACTATGCAACAACTGCTACAATACCTGCTGCTTGAAGGCACACATACAATGAAAATACAATAAATGAGCACGAGCATGTGTAACAAAATGGTCAAATGTGGTGTAGAGACATAAGAAGAAAACTCTCTCAAATCCTAGCAACTGAGAACTTGAATCACCTGTTCCAAAGCCACTATACTTAGTACAAAGACTCCCATTGACTTTAATAGGTTTTGCATCAGGCCTAGTGAGCAACAAGTGGGATTGAATTTGTGTCTTTTAAGATCCAAAAGTACAGGCCTTACTTATTCTGCTAAAAGAAAATCTCCTTTAGCTTTTAGTGCCATGAAGTTCAGGACAAGCAACTAAGCAGATCCAAATATGGATGTTGATACAGATACTCCCAAGCCAGTTTATTAGAGTGAGTAAATTTTGACCTGCATAGTGTTCACTATGTTTGCTCATTCAGTAAAGCACTTAGGTACCTGCTTATGGTTAATAGTTGGGTAATTCCACTGAATCTAATGGGACTCTTCATGCTGAAAGTTAATCATTTGCTTATGTGATTTGGTGAACTTACCTGAAGAGCTCAGCAGACCAGATCTGAGCCGAATATGTCTTTATATATTACATTTCTTTTGGATCTGAGAGCTATTTTGTTGTCAGACACATTTTGTGCTTGCCTCTGTGTGTGTGTGTGTGTGTGTGTGTGTGTGTGTGTGTACACTTTTTAAAATTTGAATGCATTAATGTTATTACATGGTATAAACAACTAAAAAAGTTATATACATTTTAAATTGTTAAATGGTAAACCATTGCTATCAATGATGCTGTTGGTAGCTTTTATAAGCCAGCAAGACACTGAAACTTGTTCTCAAAAACAACTTAGAAAGCTATTGTAGGGCTGCATAGTTAAACACTTTAAATGCGCTGCTTAATTTTTCTCCACATTGTAATTCATTGTTGGCCTTTTCCACAATGAATTGTTGGGATTAACCAATAAATCAGCAGAAAAGACATGCCAATTTCCTCAACAGTTGACAAATTACAGTGTGGGAAAAGTATTGTATGTTTTATTTATTTTTTAAATTTATTTCATGGGGAAAGCTAAGGTTCAGATGTCTCTAAACTGCTTTGTTTTTTGTTTGTTAATACTGCATTTAATTATACTTTACTCTCTCTCTGTCAAGTAACATACAAAAATCAGCAAGTAATATTTTCTTGGCCTTGCTAATATTTACTTAGAATAAAGCAGCATTTGGGGATAACAGATTTCTCCTTTCTTGCAGAGTTTCAGTTTTGAATGATAGGCATTTCTTCTAGATCCCTTGTTTCAAAGTAAATAAAATGAACATTTAGATTTCAATACTGTAAGTCTGCATTATTTCACTGATTGCAGCTTGACTTCCAAACCTGAGGGGCAAGTCATGTATTTCTTTATTTTGATTGCACAATTACAGTGATTGTATGTGCAAAATTACTGTATATATTTGTGTATGCAGATCGCTAGAAAGCTAGTCATTTGTGAATACATATTTGATTTGTGTAAGCAATAGTAATTAATGCACGTGCAGATTAGGCTTATAATTGTGCATGACTTTGAGTTTGTCAGGTCTTGAAAATCCTTGCTTGCAACAGTTCAAAGCTTGTGGGAGAATGTGGGCTTTACTCTTTATCATAACAAACCTATTGCTTAAGACAAGCTTTTGTTAAGTGCTTAGAAAGTGCCAGTTTTGAGAGAGTGCTCCTGACCTTGGCCATGTACTACACTTTCTGAAATTGTATTAGCTTTATACTGAATGATGTATGAGCAGCCTTTCAAGAGCTAAGAGTCCAATGTACAATTGTAAAAAAATAACTATTTATGTGATTCATTCAATATTTAAGGTTAGACATACCAAAAGGACTGAGATGCTCTGCAACCTTTTAGTTTATTGTACAGTCTGTGCGTGTATGTGTGTAGGGGGAGGGAGCTTTTATTGTGGATCTGCTTTTGTGGGCTTTACCTGGGAGACCTCCTTTAGGGCTTGTCTAATTACTTTCCAAAAGTTTGTTAAATGCTGGTGACAGGGAAATTGCTTTCAGAGTGACAGAGTCCCTTCTATGCAAAAGGAACAGATAAGAGATTCCCACATCTTGTTTGGTGGGTTCCCATGTAAGGGATTCTCTAGCCATATATTTTAAAGAGCATGTCTATCCTGAAAGCCTCATCAAGGTCTTGTCTGTACGGGGAAAATATTTGAAAATAAATGAATTTGTGAATGTACAAATACTGGGCATGTCTACAGGAAACGCTTACTACCCGTTAGCCTAATAAGACTGCACAGTAGTGTTGTGGTTAAAAACTGTGCTAATAGCCTAGTGCACAGAGTTACTAGGTTAATGACCAGTAAGCGTCACAAAAAACTGTGCACCAGTGCTACTGCACAGTAACTCTAGTTACTACACATTTAGTTAGTACTTTATTAAGCAAGTACTAAACTAAGTGCACAGCACCTAAGACACATTAATGAACATGTAGACATGCCCACTAGCTATGCTGTACTAATTCTACAGCTATATGTATCATCTAAATGAAAGTAAAGAGAAATGAGCACACAGCTGCTTGAATCATAATGCTCAAAGAGCAGTCATCAATGGCTCAATGTCTAACTGGAAGGAAGTGTTTCCTGGTTTGTCCTGGGTCTACTGATATTTAATATCTTCATTGGTGATTCAGAGAATGGGATAGATAGCATAATATGCAAATTTGCAGATGCCATAAAACTGCAGATACTTGCAGATACTCTGGAGAACAGGATTAAGACTTAGAATGATAATATGGAAAAATGGTCTGAAATTAATTGAATGAAATTCAGTAAGGACAAGTGCAAAGTTCTGCGCTTAGGGTGAAACAGTCAAATGCACAAATACAGACTGGAAGGAATTGCTGGGCTGCAGTACTTCAGGAAAGAACTTGAGGTTGTAATGCTGATTATAAGCCAAAAGTATACTCTTCTTTCATGAAAGCCAATACTAGTATATTGAGTATTAACAGCCATTTACAGTCATGTTGCTTGCAAGTCAAGGGGAGTGATTTTTCTACTCTGTTCAGCACTGGTGAGTCTTTTCTTGGAGTACTGTGTCCAGGTTTTAGACGCTTCATTTCCAGAAAGACAAAGTTGTATTGAAAAAGTCAGTGGAGAGCAAAAAAATAGTTATTAGAGGGCTGGGAAATGTGGTTTACAAGAAAAAACTGGAAAAATTGGGATACTTAGTTTGGAGAGGAGAAGGCTATGCAAGAATTTGATAAGTCTTCAAATATATGATAGATGGTGATATAGAGAATAGTGACAGATTAGTCTGTAGCTTCAGGGGACAGAACAAGAAACAGTGGCATTAAAACATAAGGGAGAGTTATGTTGAATAGTAGAAGGAACTTTCTATCTATAAGGATGGTTGTGAGCTGAAACAGATTCCCTCGGGAGGTTGTAGAATCTCCAACTTGGGAAGTTTTTAAGAGCAGGTCAGACAAATACTTGGTTGAGCTAGGCTAGACAGAGATGAACCTCCCCTGAGCAGGGAGTCAGACTAGCTGACCTCCTGAGGTCCCATCCATCCCTATTTTTTATTTTTCCAGGATCCTATCACATTCTTGAACGCAGTGAGTGCTGTTATGAGCTAGCTTATTCCACTTTGAAAACCATCCTGTACCTAGTGCCCACTAGAGGTGTCCAACCTAATATTGTCATATGATAACTTCCCCGTGTAAATAAGTGTAGGTGCATTTTTTATTCTATTCTAACTGTAGGCACATGGCCACCTAGGCTGTAGTACAGGCACTGCAGCAGAATTGCCTGCACCCCTTGGCCAGCTGCCAGTGGGCTGTAGCTGCACAGTTGGCCTTTGGGCGGCACTGCTGTAATGTCTTCTGGTACTCCGCTTTGTCATCTGGGTAGCTATTGCTCAGAAGATCTGCTCCTTGCGGTGGTCCATTTTGAACTATTGAAGCATGTCTTCCTGGCCCCAAATGGCCAGGAGTTCAGCCACCTCATTTGCCTTCCAGCTGGGTCCCTAGTGCTGGCCCTAGGCAGGCTCCTCTGCCTAGGCCCTGCCATTTGCCTTGCCAGCAGAGATCTTGGTGTTCCCTGTTTAAAAACTGCAAATTCTCTGAGTAAAAAACCCATTACCATACCCAAAATACTTTCATTAAAATATCCAAAATCTATGTTCTTCCATGATTAAAATGAAACACCACTGTATATAGAGAGATCAGTTGAGCAATGTTTTATTGATATATTTACAATTTTAAAGAAAATTGGAAGCCTACCAGTGCCTCTATAAATTCTAAAATTCTATACACTTTGGTGTTTGCTTTTGGTTTTTCTATCATAGAAAAATCAGAGCTGCCCCTGCCCCCTTCACTCACTAGGATCTTGGGCGCTGAGCTGCATTAATATGCCAGTGCCCTGCCCCTACCCTTGCCCCTCATTTCCAGCCCACAGTCCTACCAGTGTCCCCTCACTCCTGACCCATAGCCCCGTCTGCCCCCACTAGCTCCCAGAAGCAGCTCTGTCCCAGGACCAGGACATGAGTCCAGATGCAGCTGTTCCATGTGCTGCTTTGTGGCTCTGAGCAGTGCCAGCCTTTATTGTTCTGCTTCCTGCACTTGTGCCCAGGCCCCAGCGATCCCCATGCTATTCCTGGGAAGGCCTTGACTGGGGCTCAGGGACTGGGCAGGGCAAGCCCCTTCCCTCCCCTGCATAGACCCTCCCTCCCATGTCCCTGCTTATCTGGGGCCCAGGTCAGAGCCACCACTGCAGCCTTGCCCCACTCCTATTTGCCCCACCGCACTGAGGAAATGTGCTAGGGCAGCAGGTGCCGGAGTGTCAGCAGATACCAGAGCCAGGTGCCAGAGGATATCCTTGAAGAACGCAGCCTCTGGTTGCCTCTGGGCACGCTCCAGGAGCATACCCTGCACCACTTTTTTCCCCGCGTGGTTTTTTTTTTATATACTGAGATTACCCAGTATCAAATTTACAGCACAAGAACATTTTTTTTGTTTCTAGCATGCCTCTTGCAGCATCTCAAACTGCTTGGAGATGCCGCAATAAATGCATGCTCACTCATCTGGACACGGCCATCACAGCAACTTTGTTCCTAATTGTTCACCTGTGTAGACAGCCTGCCAGGGAAAGCTTACTGCACATTATTGCATAGTAAGCTTACAGCACATTAATAGCACATGTAGACATGCCCACTGTAAAGTAAAGAAATAAAGAATATCCTATAGAGCATGGTTATAGCACTGCCAAAATAATCTTTGCAGTGACTGTCACTATAGGCAGTGAGGGGGAGAGTCAGGATTTTAATGAGTATATATATGAATGATGTTTCCTAGACACATACAGCTCATGTTCTAGGCTCAGTGGTTTCAGACTGGCTAAGACATCAGTTCTGCTTGGGCTTGTTGTTCAAAACTTAGTCTCCCGATACATTTATATAAATTATATACAAATATAATATAATCCATCCTTATTTTACAGGAGAGTAAAAGAGGGCCTGAGAAAGTTATTGAAATACAAATTGGCATAATACCTCCTTGGAAAGAATTTTTGGCTATGCTAAATTAATCTAAAAATGAAGCTACTTTTGGAAGCATTAACAGTATTTTGGTAGTATGTGACTGTCTGTCAACAAATTAATAAAAGAGTACCTGTAGTTTCCCTTGTAAAATACTATATGAGTGTATATATAAAATATGTCTTTCTCCTTTGCACTATTAGGACTATGTATCCAATATCTAATCACACATTTCTGATAAAATACTAAGTATGGGTTCAAAGCAAACCCCTGCATCTGAAAGAAACTGGAATTTGGGGATTAGGAGGATTGGAATCTAAACCTAGGTCCCAATTTCATGGCCTCCTCATTGCTTTATGTTAGTTCAAACCAGACGGTGGATCAGAATCACTGAACGTTGGAGACTTCAAAAGTTAGATCCGATTTTCTTCTCCTTTTCATTTTTATTGTAAGTTGTTCAGCAGTTTAATTAAGCTGGTATTAAAATAAAGCATTTAACTTTTCTCACTATGGAGTTATACTGCCAAGATGGGGGAAGAGTTTCTTTCCCTGCCCCCAGCCTCCCAACATGCTGTCAGAGACAAATTACTGACAAGACTGCAGGCAGCAATTTTTATTTTTGCCTCATGATTTGGCAGGAATTAAATAAGAAATAGTCTTGGAAGGTCATGAGTATGCGTTAGCAGAAAGGGAGTGTGTTAGCAAAAATCAAAAGTCAAGTTCATGGTCTCAAAATGCAGCTTGGGAGAATTAGGCTAGGAAAATCTGCTTCCTGTACTTCATCAGGTCATGTGCATATTCTGGATTTAGGGAATGAAAATTAGGGAAAGTTTGGGTCCAAATTTTCCAAACGGCATCAATACTACATCTAAATTTGTGCTAGCAATTTGCAGAAACTGTAATTTCACACTTTCATGTCAATTGCATGTATACATTAAATTAATTATATACTTCATTTAAGACTGATCCCCTCCCACTGAAGTCAGGGGCAACCTTTCTCTTTGGTCACTTGTTCCTCCCCATAGTCACTTACCCAATGGAGGGACTCCAACCACAGCTCTGGCCCTGGCCAGCACCAGTGGTGATGGCAGCTCTATCCCCTGTCCCTGGCTTGCATTTGGGGCCAGAGCTGGAGCCAGAGCGTATCTCCTGCCACTATGCAATCTTTCCTGGGCCACAGCAGTACCTGCCCTGGCTGGTACTCAAATCCAGGGTTTCTTTTTTCCCATGTTTAATAGGGGAAAATAAACCTCATTTTGGATCTGAGTAATGCAGTATTTTAGTTGCCTGAATCCACTGTTTTATTCTTTGAATTCTTATTAATCTCCAGTCACATTTCCATTTAATTTATATCTACTGGTTTTTGGAATTCTTGGGCCTTCTTCTGTTTGTTAAATAGGGATTGCCTTCCAAATAAAAAAGTATACCAAAGAAACTTAAGACAATAGTACCAGTATTCCAAATGGAACAATGGTTTCAATTTCAGGATGTTTCATTAAGGTTAGGGCCCTTGTGAGAGTGACAATATTCTGATTCTCCTGAAAAAAATTCTTCCATATAATTTTATGGTCTTAGTCCAATCTTTATCCCAAGATTCAGCATAGGAATCTAATGAGCATCTGAGAGTTGACTATGGGTGAAATGATGTGACATGTTGGTGACATTTTCATAACAAAAAGATTTTAATGAGAGCAGAAAACAGGAGGGAAAAACCTACACAGTCTGATGCACAATTAGCTTCCAAAAAGTGCAACTATTTACTTTGGAAGGATGGGAGTGACATTCACATCACACTTCTGCAAACAATCTTTAAAGAAATGCCTGAGTGTTTCTGCAATGGGATTCCATATTAATTGTATCTCTCAGGTTTTTACAAAGGAGAATGCACCCAGGCAGAATGCAATGCAAAGCATGACCTCAATAAGTTTAGTTACAAGAACTGGTCTTCAGATTTCAGTGGTGGAGATTGAATAGCTCATATATCGACTCATAGATATCTTGCAATAATCTATACTTATCAAATTACCCTCCTCATAAATGACATCAGAATGAATCTAGCTAGGACTATGTCAAATACCAGTCGCCTCTGTCCTACCTATACAGAAAGTGATACACAATATTGGAGCCTTTCCAGGAATGCAGAATTTTTCAAATGAGAAAGTAAAATGGTTTTATAATACCCCAAACAATGAAAAGACAAAGGGACTGGACTTACCAGTGAGAATTTTATTTCCCAGCTAGTCTGCCATTTCAGTAGAAAAATCAAGAGGCATTTTTTGCTTAGTATAACTTCAGAATTAATGAGAATCTGGTTCCTTTACTCATTGCCACCACTGGATTCTTGAGAAAAATGTTCTGACCTGCTCAAGAAGTACAGCTTGTAGCTAAGTTTTGACTCTGGGCATGCTGACCCACAGGCAACTGGTATGGAGGGCATGGGGGAGGCATGTGCCCTCCCCTGAGATTGGCCCCCGACTCAGCACCACTCAGGATGGAAAACTATAGCCCCGCAGAGCTGGCTGGAGAGGCCACGGCTCCTCCCGCAGGGCCCATGGCAGTTGTGGTTGAGTTTTCAGCCCACCCCCTGCCCGGGACTGGAGGTAGCTTTACGTATGTTCTGGCCAGTGGTCCACAGTTTGCCAAGCTGGCCAGTTCCAGTCTGCAGTGCCCTCCCCACCCCCACCCCCCAGTCTCAGGAGGCACCAGTCACCCCTGTGCTGACTGCTCCAAACACTTTGTCTTATTCAGTGGCCATAGTGGTTGTCATGGCTTCATGACTCTTGCTTTCTCATGGAAGCACAGGATATGATGGAAGAGTTTCCCTTTCAAGGGGCAGACCTTTTCTACTCCAAAACTGATGAAGTTCTCCACATCCTCAAGAACTCCAGGGCTACCTTCTACCCTCTAGCAATTTATACACCTACCCTGAAGAGGAAACCTAAATATCTGCCATGCTGTATCCAGAAACCACCACAACCCCTGTCTTCTGGTCTGGTCTGGTCTGCTCTGCATTCTTCTTGGATGAGGCCGTCTGCCAAGCTCCTTTTGCAGGGAATTGTTCCTTCTCTGTCTCTCCTTCTCAAGGAGCAAGAGTACAGGTGTATATAGAACGGCCAAATTGTTCTCAAATGCCTGAAATGGTGAGCCTAAAGCTTACATCCTGCCTTACATGATCATTACTAAACTATGAATGAATTTCCCAGTCAAGCTGCAACCTGGATCTGCATGGAGACAGAAAAATAAAAGGAACAAAGACTGGGTGCTCAAAATCACTGTGATAAGAAGCAAACCTCCATCAGCTGTAGTCTGTGGTTTACAGCTCAGCAGTTCATACTCCATCCAATAGCAGTGACATGGCACATACATGCTGATCAGTTCATTATGTTACTGTGTGCTAAGGCCAATTGGGCTTTTATATGAATATTATTGTATCCCTTTAAGATATAAAGATACCAATATTAGAAATTATAAATAGAAAAATAGAGAGTCAAGATAAAACAATTCAAGTGATTGCGCACACTGTTTCATACTGTTATCTGGTAAGTGTGTACACCTTAAATATATTACACAAAAAGCAAGGATTTATTAGGGTAGTGACTTTTATTGGACCAACTAAATATTTGGGATTGCTATACTCTGGGCTGCTGGAGGACCACAAATTTCTCCTATTTTCTCCATGCAGCAGGTCCACCATAGCTGAACAAGTGGAACTTCACACCATTTTTATGTACCCCACCCTCCAGAAGTCGGCTATCATAGGAGTGCACCAAGCATGTGTTTTACTGCTTACATGTGCACATTTAAAACTGCATTATTTAAATTATAGTACTGATCATCCTGTTTGACAAGGATCTTAGTTGAAGTGACAGCAAGCCCAGCCCCACTTTGACCATGTCCTAGAAGTGAATGGGAGGGAAAAGCTCTCCACATTGGAGGCCTTTCCAGAGCTCCCCAGAGGCCAGGCCCGTCTCCCAGTAAGTGCAAGACATTCTCCATCAGATTTGATCAGAAGAAGCTAGGCACAGCATAAATATACTAAGTAGTAATTTAGATATTAAATATTTTCCATAACGTTATCTTGGGAAGCATGACTATGAGAGGAAAGTCAAAACAGTAGACAATTCTATATGGCTGGGGGAGAAGTGCTCATGTAGCATTAGTAGTTCTTTAGGAAAAGAATCTGAACTTTTAACAGCTGGCAAAAATACTATTGGTCATGAGAAACTCTTGGTTGGGCCAATGCAGAGCTAATTAACCACCCCTATGTGTAAAATCATAGTAACATATACCTGAAGTCCTCAGGCTTTGTGCTATAGTAATATTATCTCTTGGAGGGAGAAGCTAAAAGCCCAGATACCATGTCAACAGGTAATTTTGTAAATTATACCAGTTACATTCAAAACAGTTCCAGATTTAGGAAAGTTAACTTCTTTCTCTGAAATATATAATTCTCCCAATCTTTGGAAAGGTTTTCAGATCAGAATCTGGTAGTTTCAGTCAGTCTTTAAAAACTATCAGATATAGGGATGCAGGAAGGAGTGAAGTGTCAGACTTCTTGGAGACAAGGTTTTTAAATGAATATAGCAATACATGTTAGAGTTAGATTCTGATACTTTTCCATGTGAATAACAATACCTTTCTCCAGTAGGACTGTTTGTGGATTATGTTTCTACTCAGCCTAAGAGGTATATCAGAATTGGTCTCTAAAGATACTGCTAAGAGAATGAGATGGGTACTACACTCAGGCAGACAGAGTGACAGGCATGGCCTCTCTCGGAACACATCTGCCAGTTCAAGTCATGCTTAATTAACAACACTACCCTTCCTATTTCAGCTATGGGATTCTCTTGATCCAAGACTGTCAGTCATGGTCATTATATATTGTGGACAAATCGGGACAAGAGAGGTCTCCTTCCCCTACCCACCCCAAACATATTTTCTCTTGTATCTTTTAGGTGAGTATTTTCAGATGTAATGAAGCAGCAGGGAAAAGTCATCTTACAAATCCCCAGTGGAGAAATATATTTTCCAGGTTGCCAAGTATAAAAAACCCCAAGATAAATTTACCCATAGAAAGGGACAGGAGGTATGTAATGAAGGATCTCTGTTTTTCAGTCCTCAGTAATCATAGTGTTCAGATTCCAGTTTATTTCTGTTTTTTACTCAAAAAAGTATTTAAATGAAAATCCATTAGAGAGACCAATTTTCATAGCAGAAATAATAACATGTTTTCTTCACAGTCCATGACCTCGCAAGTCATGCCACAGGAAGGTTTTACCTTTTTAAATAAACCAAGTATTGCCGTGCAAAGAGCTAGGTATGAAGGGCTAAAATTCGTAACACATAATTGCAGTAGAAGAGTTAAGGCAATTTATCCCTGCATCATCTTGACAAATAAATACCTGCTTGTATGTAAATATACAATGATGCAAGGTCAGTGTTCAATACAGAGAGGAAAAAAAACATTATTCCACAGATTGATGGGCATCTCCCATAGTCACTGAACTTTATTGGTCACAAACTAAACCTCTGAAACAAGAAACTGAAGGGCAAAATGTCATGGGCAATGATCAAAAAGCAAGAAAATGATTAGGTTTTTTTTTTCTTTTTAATTGTAAGCACAGGGCTGCATTAATCGTCATTGCAAGTTTGTCATCTCTCTCTATGAAGAAAAAATGTCCAGATATTTTAGAGCAGGGGCGTCAAATTCATCCAACCTGTAAGGCCAGTCTACAGCCTGTATCAGGTCCACAGACCAAGCCCATGTGCCAGATCCAGTGAGCAAGGCTGGTCCAATGTGGGCACCACATGCAGCATGTGCCCTAGACCAGTCCTAGACTACATGCAGCCCTCCCCGGATGGGCTCCGTGTGCTGCGTGCAGCATGCAGGGCCATGGCCAGCTCTTACTGCACATGGCAGGCAGTACTGCGGGCTGAATGATGTGGCTCATCCATGGACCATAACTTTGACAACCTGTTTTAGAGTTATATGGAAAAGTATTTTAGCAAAATCAACTTGGCTTCTTTAAACTTGAAAAGGAGAAAAGATTATATCTAATAAAAAAGAAGTAAGGAAACAGGTCACATACTTGAAGTATGAAAAGTCAGTATTATCTGGTCCTCCTTTCTATCCCTACATCTTGGACCTCTTTAAGGACAGTCTGTTCATCATCATCACTTTGACATGTCAATTAGCTCAGTTTCAAGATACAGAAGCTAGATAGCCTGTTTACCGACTAGGAGGCCAGCTACAAGAATCATCATTCCTTGAAAAATGAGGACTGTAGGCAATATTATCTCTGGTCATCATTTCACAAAACTCATGCAGACTCTGCTTCAGTTTATTTTTTGACTGATAGGATTTTCTGCATCTTGTCCAATTAAATTATGGTACATCTAAATTAGGGCCTCAAGAATCTGCAGCATGACTAAGTCTGTATTTGGAACATCAGTGGTGCTATGGTGCTACAGTAATGATCTGTGAATAGTGTAACTGGGGGGGCAACTACTGCAAAGGTCCAAGGCACCACCTTTATAGCGGGACACAAAAGCAGTCATTGATGCAGCAGCAGCTGTCCTAGTTGCAGAGCTGTGCTGCTACACGTCTGCAAATATGGTTCTATGGAGAAAGAAATAAAGTTTGGGCTTGCATCCTTAGCTCCAAAACACAACTCTCAGAAGCAGCTACATTAAATCAACTACGGAAGAGAAGAGTTAAACATAAGGAAGACTAGTCACTAATAAGTGTTACAAAAAGGAGGGGTAAAAAAGGTAAAAATATCTTCAGTACAACAGCTCATACCTGAACTGAGAACTGAAGAGTTTTACTGTTAAGAACCTGTCTTCAGGTTAAGAAGAACTGTTTGGTGGTATATGAACGTATCAGGTACAATGTCAGCTCAATCCAGGTTTGTAGCCCAATGAAACCAATTTGATTTAAGGCTCTCTCAAACTGATTTAAGAAGGACTACACCAGAGACCAGTGTGTATTTAACCAAATCTGTTTCTAAAACAGAGATAGTAAGCTGAAGAGATGAAACATTCTGTATTTCATCTACACCCATATCAAGTGGACATTTGTGAATAACTATTCTATTAACTGCGTGCAGCAGTGAAAATGAGTCACAATTTTCTTTTTAAAATTAAACTAATATTTGGAAAGGGAAAAATCTGAGAAGTATGTAGCAGTGCTGTCTCTTAGAGCCTTTACAAGGGTAAAAAGACACTGCATAGTAATGAAATTGTATTTTGAGCTTTTTCCATAAAATGAAGTAGTCATTCTGCTCTGCGAAGTGCTATAATTATAAAGCAATTTGCCACCCCTAATGGGAGGACTTTTATTTCATAAAATATTAACAAAATATAATATCAGTGCAATAGGTTAGGAATAGTCTTATTTTCTCCATAAAAAGCCAATTTGTAACCACTACAGAATGTCTTTCTCAGGATGACTATATCTGGGTAACTGATTCTTTTATATCAGTGTCGAAATATAAGCATTACATTAATCACAACAGATCTTTCATTTACCTTTAAACTTACTAGGGGAGTGCTTTCTATTCTGAGCATATTTAGGCTGACATTCTCTTTCTGAAGAGCATTGATCAAGTGAAATAGTGTTTGCTCCATACCTAAATTTTGAGATCAATCTAAAACTAAGGGCAGGGCTTTTAGGCAACAGACCAAGTTCTCTTTCAGACAACAGACACGCTCCCCAGGTTGCACAGGGTATGAAAGTAGAGAGAACTGTGGAAAATGTCAACTTTTTCTCTTCTGATTATACAAAAGTGGAACAATGGAAAAAAAAATGAGGGTGCATCTGTCATGCTGCAATACAGGTCTGATGTGGGCAGCTGCAGAGCGTCCATGGCACTAGAGAGAGAAAGGGCTGAGTATTACAAAGCAGAGCAAGCTTTGTCAGCCTCTCAGATTTAACTTTTTTTTTTCTTCTTCTCTTTTTAATATTTTCATTAACTTTCTACTAGATTTCATTTTTCAATCTATATTCCAATTTCCAATAGAGCACTCTCAGCTGCTATGAAAATCAATATTATTATGTTTATTACAGTAATGCTTAAGAATCAACCAAGAATGAAGTCCAATATTGGTAGACACTGTACAGACAACATACCAAGAGAGAGTCTATGTCCTGAAGAGCTGACAATCTACATGGGCAAGACAGACAAAGGGTAGAAGAAAATGACAGAATGTACAAACAGAGTGAACAATGTGATTGCTGCAAACATTGTGCTCTGTGATTGAGTATTTTTTCACCTTATTTAAACCTTTCATTGGGCTTATGTTGGAAGGGGATTAGCTAAATGGAAAGACTGAGGAAGAGGGGGGCCTGGCAGGGTTGGAGGCTATGGGGAGGACAGGAGCTGTATGTGCTCAACATTTTAGAAAATTGGGCCAAAAGACAGAAAAGTAAAGTAAAACAAACCTCTTCTTCTAAAATCCCCTAACTGATATTGTGGAAAGCTTCCTTCATAAATCATCCTTGTTTGTACATAATTAAGGTTTTTATAGGAGATATATGGTGTGCAGTGTAGGGGAAAGGATAAAATGTAGGTGAGTCCTTACCCAGCTCCCTGCAATCCTGACATACATTTTTTTATTCCCCGCTTCCACCCCTCTATTTTCCATTCTAGCTGGAGAACCCTTGACCGTGAGCACTCTGAGCCATGTAAGAAAGTGTATGCCTGACATGTAGTACAGCTAGAGATTTCCTATCTGCCTCCCTTCTCCCCAGGATGAATGCCTTTAAGGACTGCAGCCCATGGGGCATCTCTAGTGTCATTTATACAGCCATAGATAGGGCCAGTAAATTTATTTTACTGCACTGAGTCCAAAGGATGGGTGCAGATTTCTACTAGCTGAGGTTCAGGTTCTATTGACTTCAGTGGAACTACACCAGCTTGCACAAAAACAGATACAGATTTAATGTTCTTTTCTTGCCTGTTTCAAAATTGTGGGCCATTTTGCCCACTGTTTCACAAAAGCACAGGAAACTCGGATGTGATAAGCTACCAGAAACTGGCGTTCTCTCCTGATGCTGTGCATCACTGCTCTATGACTATTTTATGAGTAATGTGTATATAACAGTATCATTAGATGCTTTCTGTGTATAAAATAACAAAGTGGAAATCTATAGTTTGTCATTTGTAGATAGCCCCAGGGCTGTGTCTATGAGATATAAGCATTCACCAAGCTGTTTCCCAAATGTACATCCAAACAACTTTAGCTAAATCATTTTGCGAACTTTTTCTAAGTGGATTCAAGTACCCTCCATCTTAAGCAAGCAATTAAAAAAAATTGTAATCTTTTTATTGGGTTGTTAGGTTTCTTTTCCTAGACAAAATAAAAGCAGCTTAAGGGAACAATATGTTTAACATACAGCCCAAACAAAAAGTCTTATTAGTATTTTAGCTGTTTTAATGCCCAGAGGTCCCATCCTGGTGTCCTTTATTCAGGCAAAACTCCCATTGACTTTATGTTGTCTTCAGTGGGAGATTAATTGGAGTTAAGGATGTTGAGATGGGGCCCCAGCAGTGCAGTTAGCACAAGTGCATATCAGATGCATATTTGACCGCTAAGAACTCAATGTAATGTACAGTCTTGATTATTAGCAAACAAATCACTGAGTGGTGAATGTTCAGCCAATCTGCCCGAGCTGCTGGTAGAAAATCTGTATCTAGCAGTGTCATTCACTCTGGAAACCCATCCTACATCTATTATTAACAGGATGGAAGCAATCTTGCTTATGTCTGTGTGTATGTTCACAACTGTCTGGCAATCGGAGGTGGTAGAAAACACAGAAGAAACATTGCCTAAACTAGTTGCTTGTGGGTTGAAAAGCAACGTGTTGCTATTTATCCCTGTCAGCTGCGGGCCCTATTAACTATTTTTAATGAATCACCACTGCTTTTACTTTTGCCATCAGCCATGACCTTCACCATTTAGAAACACACAGTCTCTCATAAACGATAGCCCACGACATATAAACTTGAGAAGGATTCTATCACAGCTCAAACTACAATATCTATCACTAAAACAAACTGCTCATTCTAGCCGAAGAGACACTCATATATATCATGGAGCCAGCCTTCCATATTTTGAAATTTACTGCCCTGCATTGGCACCTTTTTTTTTTTTTTAAAGAAGGCCATGCAACCTTGCTCACTTAATACTTTTGATAAACTTCTACTGACAAGGAGCTTGATTAATGACGGTTAAAAGAATTGAATCAAGAGTAGGAAAGACAGGGCCAAAAAAGCAGACTGCTGGGCTGATGGAAACTAACGTCTCTACAGAAATATATGATGGACCCTCCTTTTTGCCATGCCAAGTAATTACTCGCACAGGCCTGTTGTAATAATTCCTATTACAGCCAAAACGGAAAAGTCAGTAACTCACAGCCCTGGGACAAGGTGAAGGCAAGGCCAGAGTAGCATGGATCAATATTTCATTTACTCACAGAGGTTAGCTTCTATCCCTGTATCAAATTCTTTTACAGAAAGCCATGAAAGAAATGAGGTTTGCTGAAAAACACCAATACAGGACCCTCATTTCCTTGGGGGTGCTCATAGAGTAAGCAGAGCAACAAAACCTTTCAGCAAAACAATATGCACTCAAGGTCACTCATTACTCGCTACTGTTGGAAAATAAAGTGCCATTAGCCTGATATGAGTAATGTACATCAATCAACTGCAGGCCAGCAAAAGTATGTTTTCAACTTGGTATAGTAGATGAAAACGAATGTACCATGTTAACACTTTCCAAACAGGTGGACCTCCAAAGCATTTTTCCCTTGGCATCATCAATTTTTTCAAAATTCCACTGGCACTCATCTCTCTAAAATCAAAACAGGGTATTTATATTGTTTGCTTTTGTTTTAATATAATTGAATGCATTCTCATTAAATATAAGTTATTGCTGGTGATGGTATTGGTCACAGCATTCTGGATGCTTTCCAAAAAAGTACTGTTTCTGCTTGATTGGGCTTACAGTCCAAGGACAGATAGATGGAGAGGGAAATAACACTATGTGCAAGTAAAGTGGTCAAGGATATAGTTGGTTAGGCTTTAGAAAATGAGAGGGCTCACAAGAGTTGCTCTAGGTAATGAAGTAGCAATGGGTCTTTAACAGGGATTTAAACATGCAAGCAGTAAGGACTTTGTACAGTTTGGGAATGTTGTGCTGTGTGCAAGCATACCAGGGTCTTGAGCAGAATGATGAATATTCATGGCTGATGTCCTGAGCTAGACATAACACCCTGCAATAGATTTCTGACCTCTGTCTTTTGGAAGCTGCTTTTTAATATTTTAAATATTTGTGTACTGCTTTTTAAAATTTTAAATGCTTGTGTTCCCTGATGATTTGGGGTTTCTTCATAAGCTGTGCTAGAAAGGTGATAAATGCTCATCTAGAGTTGAGTAAACAAGTCACAATGAAACTGAGCCCACTGGAAACACGCTGCTTTTCTAGTTGGAGGGCTATGATGAAGAGCACAGCTTGTCTGTGGAAACTTCTGTATTTCAGCTGAAGTGGATGTGAAATGTCCTTGCTCTCCCTTTTGCATTTTGAAACTACTCACTACACACAAATGTTAGCCTCACAGAGGGGAATTTTTAGCAGGGATCCATTATAGTAGCTAGGACATTTGCAGACTTTCATTGCTTTTCCTCATTTTTAAGCTACAAAGATACACTGTGGCTTCATACAGAAGTGTAGGCAGCCTGTCAGGGTAGGACTCTAACTACGGTGCTTTACACAAATGCCGTGAGTTAGAGGGCCATTGAACCCAACAGGCATTTTTTTTTATTCATTCTCCCTTTCAAAAATGATACGTATTTATATTCCAGGGTATGTTGTGTGCAAGGAAATAATGGTAATGAGCCTCCAAACTCTGGATCAATGGAAATTGGTCGACAAAAGATCTGTGAGGTTCTCAGATACTACAGATATTCTGGTCTGGAGACCCTACACAGAAAAATAGCTGCTATTTATAGTTAGTGGAATGTGCACTGCAAGGCTTGAAGTCATGGCAGTGGAGATTTTTAAAAGGAGATTTACAAAGATATTTAAGTACGTTTAAAAATCTGACCCTACATGACCTATGTAAAGGTATAAAAGGTATAAAAGAATTGAACATGTTTCCCAAGTCTGTGTTGGTACCCATATCTATGGACCATTATTCTTTTGGCATGACTATGTGGTAGTGACCACTTGATATCACTGAGCATTATGGTGTGGATACACATAACAATTGGATCATTTCAAGAATGTCACTGGTTGGAAACAGGCTCACAGTTGTCCCAGGTCAGAGGTATCCACATATACACTGCCAAGTGTTCTAAGTAGAGCTGCTATCTTTTGGCATTGCTGTGCTGTCAAACTGCCACCACTGGTGGTAGATAGTGAGTACCCACCCCACCATGCCTTGCAGTAAGGAGTGAAAGTCAAAATGTGGGGGTTCAGCAAAGAGGGAAAACTAATGATTAATGGGCAAATCCATGTTGACCGAGCAGACAGCCACTCTATGGTAATAATCACCCACTGTGCAGGGCTCCGTTTTCCCTCACCTAGCAATTGATGGGTATTTACAGTTAAAGATGCCCCCACTCATTTACCAACCACATATCTGCCCCGTCAAACCTAGAAGCAAATCTAGGCAGCAACCCTCACCTGAATGCCAGCCCCAAATCATCCTTGGACTTCAAAGCAGGATACATTGCCAGCATCTAAAAGGTTTTAGTGAAAGTGCTCTTTTAAAGCTGCAGCATGAGACAGCTGCCACAGGAAGCCTCGGACTTGGGTTTGCCCAGCCACTGGGCAAACAGAAACACAGATCTAGGTAGCCCCATCACAACTTGACCATTGATCCCTGCCCCCAAAATTAGTCTGGGACACTGTGGACTGTGGTCAATTACACGCACTGGCGTCTGGGGCTGTCAAGTTCTGGCTGTGTGCCAGAGCAGCCAGTTGCTGTGCAGGGGTGGAGGAGGGGGGTGCAGTGCAATGTGGGATGCCTGGAGGACTGACCAGACACTACTCATGGAAAGCTTGGTGTTTGTGCATAACACTGAACTGGTTCACAGAGGACTGGTCCCTAATGATACCTGATTATCCAGGTATACTTGATACTTGAATGGTTTCAAGAGGTTTAAGCCGTTCTTAATTGGTTTGTGCATCTGGACACTTGCAGTTTAAACCCTATTTAAAATATTCTAAGTGTTATGCATATCCATATCCTCAGGAATACATATTCTCATTTAGCAGTCATAAAAATGAAGATGAGCATATATAGCTGACTTTATTATTGAACTGAAGCTTTAATTGATAGTTAAGGGAGTATATCCACCACCCCTTAGTATATGAGCATGGCAGCATACGCTGCACTTATAAAGGATAAATGTTTGGTCTGGAGGTCAAAATTCTTGGACCCAAATGCACTTAGTTAGATCAAGGTCTAGTAAAAGGTTAGAATCAATATGGCAAATTGCAGCTAAAATGACAAAGAATATGTTTTTATCTGTGTTATGTTTTAGGCATACTAGTTGTACTGCATAAGCAAGCCAATTTCATTAAGAAGTAATTTCTATAAGGGATCATAACTGAGACTGGAATTTGGCTGTTGGATGGAATTTGTGTCTGAAACAAGTATGTGGGGCATACCTCTCAGGTACCACTCAATTAAAGCTATGCCTCAGACCAACAAAGCCCATAATATTTGAGTGCGCTTTGCTGAAAGACTGTTATGTGCCATGAACTGTCACAAATATTAGTGTCAGGCAGAATGATAAAATAGAAATCTTGTCATAATTTTAGCTGTTGCAGGAAAAAGAATTACAGTAAAATGTGCATGCACAAGTACATGCACACCAGATCCAAAACTGGATCCTTCATCTGGTTTACTCAAAACAGGTGAAGTGAAAGTTCTGACTTAAAAAAGTTTAACTTCAGTTTCACTTCCAACCTTTGGAAGACTGATCCTTAAGTGGTTTAAAAGCTTCTGAACAGAAAGATCAAAGTGGCAATGCCATTTCTTTTCTGTACATTTTTAGATTAATGTGTGATTTTTTTTTACTACCAAAAGAAGGAAGAAGCAGCCAAAAACTAAGCCTTTAGTCTCATGTCTTTTAAGTCAGGCAGTAGAGGCTCAGCCTTGGTGTGATCCCTACCATGGACTCACCCTGGACATTACTTTATATGTGCAATACTGCTGTGCTGTCAAAGAATAATGAGGTATACACTTCCACTGTTTACAGTGTAAAAGGGCAAAAACGCAGCCTAACGCAGGCCAAAGTTATGACTAGGGGGAGTGAGGTGAGGAGGGTTATGTGGCTTGTTCCTCTTCTGTGGAGGGCACAAGCATTTAAAATATCAGAAGCCCCTCCATGTACATAAGAAGAAAGTCTGGGGTGAAAGGAGATCAGAACTAGGAATAGCTGCTCTGTGTGACATGCTACCCTGGCAACCTGGCAGATCTCCAAGTGGAAAGCTGAATAGGAGTTATTGCTCCTGGAACCATTAACTCCCCTCTCAGTTTTTACCCTTCTCTCGTTCCTACTAGAGCAGGAGCAATGCACAGCAGAAATGGAGAGTGCTAATAGCCACACAGTTTTTGCGGATCGACATTGTTGATGGGAAGACTGACCTCTCAAGCAGGTTAGAGGGGCTAGCTCTGCTCTTAGTTGTCCCATGTAACAATGCTGAAACTGGGATTCTGGCCTTGGGTCACCTGGCATAGATCAAAAGTACAAAAGGCTGAAAACCTTTTCATGTTAGTGTTACCTCCAGGATTGGATCCTGAGTTTTTAATGAGGCCTGGGTATCTTGGGGATGCCTCCCACCTGTTTGGTGTGATTCAAACCCCTCACTGCTGTTCAGAGCATCTTTTAAGAATACAACTAGATAAGCAGAGTTTGCTGAGCTTGTAGAGTTGCCTTTCTCATCTGTTTAGCCTGCTATTTGGGTCTGCTTTTGTTCCTAATGCCGTTCTGCATTTAAACCATTTGGTGCATAGTTTCCTATCCCTCGGTTGCTTATAAACATACTGTTTAATATTTTAAGTTTAAAATGTCACTAACTGTCAGGTATTTTTAGAAGTGCCCTTTCAATCATGCCATATTCTACTACCTTTTTATGGCAATTTTGTGTTTTTACTCAAAATCCAAGGAACAGTGTTATTAATATATTACAGGATACTGAAAGAGCAGGGAAAAAAACAATTGTCTGTACATTCAGGAATTGACAGAGTATAGAAAAGTTGAGAGAGATGCAAATTAGTATCCATTGAATAAACCCATCATGTTTATTTTGCCAAGGCATTTAAAAAAGCAGCATTAAATTAAATCAAAGTAATCCATGCTCCGTTAATATGTACAGCTACTTTGTGCTTACCATTGAGTTTTCACTCTGTGAAGGCAGTAACAACAGCAGCCCAGACAGTTTCTTAAGGCTTTTCCTGCTCTTCTGTGCCCTCTATTTGATCATCTGCCAAGGCCTGTGAATAGTGCCAAATCAAACAGCACAGCATCTCTATAAGTCTGCTCTAGGGAGCTAAGGAATTCAGCAGTTGGAGTGCAATACAGGATGTAAAAGGGGCAATTAGAGTGGACTTTCAGGAGTTTAGCTTCAGAGTATTTTATTTTTAATCTTATATCACAGGTATTTAGGGCACTGAGCTCCTTACATTGAATGACCATTTACTTCCCCTGTACTTTACCAACTGAAGATCTCAAACTATGCAAATTTAAGTTTGTCTAGGTTCAGGAGAAATATATTGCTTTTATTCTTTTGATATTCCAAAGTCCAGGCAAAACTTGAAAGCCATTTTTTGTGATGGTGTTTCATGCGCCATGTTCATTTGGAAGCAAACTACTTATTCACACAGACAAATAAGTTTTTGCAAGTGCTTCTGCCTTTTCTGTAAATACTGGTAGCCTCCCCGCTACTGTTTCTTTTCTTTTCTTCTTTTTTTTTTCAATTTTACTCTTTTTACCTGGGGTAGAGGGGTATGAATTTGTGATTTCTCTGCATTGTTGTCATAGTACTTAACTTAGCCTACTTACAGGCCATGTCTATACAAGACGCTGACTGCACAGTAGTCCATGACTACCACACAGCAGCATCTCATGACAGAAAGCATGATGCAAAACAAGTGCGCAGTAGTCTTGCACTGCTGTGCAGTCAGTGTCACAAATAGCCATTCGGTGCTATTGCACAGTAACTCCGGTTACTGCATAGTCATTTAGTACTTGTTTATACTTGTATAAACTGTGCAATTAGGGCCTCGTGTAATCACAGCCACAGTGAACTAAAACATAGTAAAACTGTTCAGAGTGAAAAAGAAAGACAGCTTTCAATTTTTTTCAGTGAATTGCAATGCAGACATTATAATTTTGATTGCACAGGGGTGACTTTCACCTTTCAAGACATCAAGCTTTTTGCAAGTGAGACTTAAAGTCACTATACCATTGTGGCATAACATCTGTACACTGGTGGGTTACACCAGAAGTGAAACCTGCTCTGCTTATGGAGACTATTACTGAACAAGGACCAAAGTACAGCATGTGTTTAAGTTGAAATCAAATGGAACTGATTCAACACCAGGTACAATTAGGCCCAAGTTGGAAACATATAAGTAAATGGACTTTTCTCACATCAAACTTCACTACAATACATTGGTAGTGAAGATGCTTTTCCTCAGTCTCACTGTACATTTCAAGGCCAGAGTGAAGATATAAATGGCCATGAGAGGGTATAATGGATGCAGACTGACTCTTTCCTACATCAGGCTTTAGGTGACATGGATCAGTTGAGTGTGTAGATTGATCTGTGCCACTTCTGTTGGATCAGCATGCCCACCTCTGTCCTCACGTCCTAGGGAGACTCACAAATGAACTTACTCCGTCAGCACAAAACAGGTTGACAAGACCCCCTCCAGTCCAGACACTCTCGAACTTATCCTCCCTGTCTGTTCCTTTTGTTCTGGTGAAAATCAGGAGTAACTTCTATGACATGAATGGCATTACCTTGCTGTGAAATGGAAGTGAGAGAGAAATAGGGTCTATAATGACTACTCTTTTAGGCCTCAGACATTCAAAAAAGACCACAGGCAAGGCAAATACAGGTGGCTGCTGTAATAGAATACCAGTGCTGCTTAGTACCTGATTAAGTTCTGTTGAAGTCAGTGGCAAAACTCCTAATTACTTTAGTCATGAAGAGCATGCCCAATAATGGTGGAAATTGTTTTGCCTATATTGTGAAGTCAGCTGTTTATAAAGACTTTTCTTGTTTGTGTCCCAGTTTCAATATTATCTCATCAAGAGGCACAACTATGACATTAACAACCTCTAGACCCACTTCCTACACACTGTGCACATTTACGTATGTGCCTTAATGCTCATTAGCTTATTTTAATGTGCATTAAAGCATCACTTAAAAAACTGTGCTTTTTAGGTAATGCGCATTAAAATGGGCTAAAATGTACATTGAGAGTCACTTAAAAACCATGCTCTTCTATTACTGCGCATTAAGATAGGCTAATGAGTAGTTTCCTAGTACCTCACAATAGGTGACACTTTTACACGTGCTGCGAGTGTGGGAGCTCCAAGAGCTGCTCTAATTAAAGTGGTGCCACATCTCTTGTATCCATGTCCCCACAGTTAAAAATGGTGGCAGGGACACTTGAACTAAAGCTTGTCAATGAGCTTTAGTTCAAGTGCCCCCACCACCATGTTTAAGTGCGGGGACATTGATACAAGAGATGCAGGAAGCTGCTGGAGCACGGTAATTGTCACGCATCGGCAGACTCAATCAAGTCTGTTCCAACACACTAGAATTCCAGGATGTCAGAGCAGCCTCTGCACTTGTGTATAGGTGCCCAGAGGTACTAGATTTAATGTGCATTAACTAAAGCATGTTAATGCACGTGTAGACGCACCCACTATGCCTGTTCATTCCATCCTTCCTGTTCTTCAGATACCTTGAACAAGCCCAGCAGTATTTTTATGGGTGTTTTGGTCCAATTGTTTTTACCTTTGGAATGTGTGGAACACCTTGGTAAATGCAAAACATTTGGAGATTTCAACTTATATGCATCATTTATTGAAGTAACTATTTGTCAGAACTTACTACCACCACAAAGAACAAAAACAAAACAACAAAACAACAAAAACCCAAACCCAGCATTTCTAATCACAATTGTTTTCTTCCCCCATGGCGTTTTAGTGTTTGAGCTCAAATCTTTTCTACAGTAGATCAATACGGAACTTGTTTGCATTTGCAGGGCTAACTTTACAATTGGTTTAGGTGCTTGGATGTATACAGAGGTCAGTTCAGCTGGAAATGTTTGAGAGAAATCAAATCTCTTTTACCTGTTCTGGTTGAATCTGGGGACAGGTTCAATACATAACAAATTCCTCTTTTCTCCACAGGGAGTTAGTTTCTTCTTAATTGTAGCTACCTTACTTTGTTATTTATAGTCTCTGTGAGGCTTGTAGCAGCAGTAAGAAATCTTAGGCTTAATTTTATTTTCAAGCTCACTCTGCAAAATATCAGACTGCCTGTCTGTCCTGCTAACTCTTTTTTGGTTCAGCCTCCAAGCCTCGTACTGAAATGAGTTTTTAGATATATATTATTTTAAAAGATTGTCATAAATCTGTCCTTTTAGCTGATGTTAAGCTTCTTTGTAACGTGCACACATCCTGCATGCTGATATATTTCAGTATGTAAATGTTATCACTGCACTTGGGGAGTGGAAGTCCTTGGGTGCCTGTAGATATGCAAGACACCTGCCCCAATGCACTGTAATTACATTGAGTCAGAGCAGACTCGAGTCTGCATGCTCCAGCAGCCTTGTCATCTCGTGTGTTCAGCATCCCTGCACTTCAAAATGGTGGCAGGGGCACGGTTAAAGCTCGTTGAATGAGCTTTAGTTAAAGCATCCTTGCCTCCATTTTGAACTATGGGATGCTGAATACACGAGAGGCTGTGGGTGTTTTAATTAGGGTAGCTCCTGAGAGCTGCTCTAATTGAAGTGCCTCCCACCCAACCCTGGAGCATGTGTAAAGACATCAGGAAGTTACTTGACATCCTGCTAGTCAGTTTCTAAATTGCACTGACATCTGCTGAAGAGATGACTAGTCATCCAGCACAAACATGTAATCAGAAACAATGGTCATCTGCTAAGCAGACATGGATTTGGGTGTACAGAGAGAAAATGATGGCACAGTGTGGGAATCAATAGTGCTAAGAATTGATTTCAATGCTTTCCATTTAAATGATTCTGATAATGACATAACATCTTTTCTTTTTTTCTAGCATGGAACCATGCCTTTCATCCCAGCATTGTACCTGGCTATCCATTAATTGATAGTTTGTCTATATGAATGGCTGTACCCTCTCATCAAAATACAGGCACTTCAAGGATGAAATCCATGAACTATTTAACAAACTTAGCAATATCACAAAACACTTTTGGTCAAAATAAGGAAACTTGTTTATTATTTCACTTAGGGTTCCCCAAAATCTGTTACATTCTGCCTACCTAAAATAATTTTGTTCAGATACAGAATTACTAATATTTTCCCTGATAAACTATCTACACTTTTTGCAGAATAAAATAAAATAAAGGTTTTACTCTGAAAAAAAAGAATTAATTGCAAAAATTATAAAGGGAGGGATAGTGCTTTAAAAATAAAAAACTGAATAGGAACTTTTGTTATAGAAAGCAAAATAAATATTTCCATGGGGACTTAGACCATACATAGCAGAAGAAAAAGAAGATAAATGGAGCTTGGAAATGAAAGTAGGATGCATAGTTCCACAGAGACTGTTTCTCTGTGATGGGGTAGGAATGGTTAATCCAAAATAAGACTATTTCAAGCTTTGGATATTGAAAAATCTATTGGATTTCATCTGATTTCTGACTGAGTAATACAAATGGGTTTTCATTTTGAAGGTGCAATTGCTTAATTTTTACTGTAGACTGTTCATGTCTAAGCTTGTAATATTCAGGTCCTTAGTCAAAGCAATGTTTGTACATCCAACAATTCACAAAAGAAATCTTGATATAGTTTTCCATTAAGTTAAAATATACTGCACCTACTTTGTAGTCAAAAGAAGAATCTAATTAAGGGCCTGATCCTAGAATCACAATATCTTTGAGTCAAGGATTGCATGATTGGCCCTGAGATAGTAACAGTTAATGATATAGCTTTTTGTGTTCACCTTGAGCAATTATATGGTTTAAAGTTTATGCAGCAAATTATTAGGTTTGGCAGTGACTCAGTCATCAAGATTAGCTTTACACCAAATTGCCTGCAGATACCAAATGACAGGGTTTGTAATGAAAGGTTGGAATTATTTCTAATTTCTTCAATAGTAGTCACTAATCACTAATGCCAATTCTCCCATTTGTGCATGGCTTTTATAAAGAATATCCTGATGCAGTTTGTAAGGCAGACACTTTTATTCTTTTCACAAAATTGAAGAAATCAGGTAACATTCTAAAAAAAGGGCAGACAAATTTACTGTTGAGTTTTCACATTTTGCAGTGTGCTCTTCTCTATCTAGTTCATAAGGTGTTTTGTCCATCATCTATTAATCATATTTACATATGTTGTCCCTTTTGACTGTCTGCAGGGACAGAATGTTAATTTGATTTCTATGCATAGTTTTCACACTGGACTGGAGGCCCCCTTCACAATCCCAAATCTACAGTTGTCATTCAGTCAGATTCCCTTTGGCCAGCGGCATAACCTCCTTTAAACCTGTAACAGAACAGAAGTTCAGTGAACTTAAACTGCTTTCAAAATGGCTGAAACTGGTTTTAAGATAAACCTGGATGAATGTAGCATGAGACTTAACTGATTCAGGTTAAACCGGTTTATGGAACTTCTGTCTCAGACCCCTCTCAATTCAAGTTCACTTAACAGCCTCCAGCATCCTAGCATGCCGTGCAGATCTAGGCTGTGCTCTGCTCCCGCAAAACAGTGCTGCCCCCACCCCCAGCTGTGACTGGGGACTTTTCCATCCCCTGCAGCTAGGATCCAGGCCAGTAGTCCTGGCCCCGTCCCCTCCTCCGCTGGGAGATCAGCTTGACTCCTAGCTCTGGCGGGGGGAGTAAAGCCCGCACTCCAGACTTCCCCTGCCCATGCTGGGCACAGTCTGTCTGGGAGTACTGTGAGAAGCAGGGAGGAGCTGTTTCCCCCTACCCCCCCCCCACACTCCCTCTTCAGCTGGCACATCAGCTGAAAAGAGGCATGACCAGGTGATTGGCCCAGCTCCCAGCTCAGGCAGGAGGAGAAAAGCCTCCACTTTAGGCTTCCCCTCCCCACCCCCCATGCCAGGCAAAGCCCAGCTGGGGGTTTGGTGCCAGGTGTGGGAGTGCCATTTCCACACCACGCTCCTTCCTTAACTGGCCCACTGGCCAAGGAGGGGGCATGGCTAGGGGACTTGGCCAGCTCCCAGCTCCAGATGGGCTAGGAGCAGGGAAGAAGGAGAAATGTCCCACTGGGGGCTTCCCCTATCCCCCACCCCAGGGAGACCCCAGCTAGTGATCCAGTGGGGGGGAGGGGCTTCCATCCATGCTCCCTCCTCAGCCTGCCCAGAGCTGAGGAGGGGGCATGGCTAGGGGACTTGCCCAGCTCCTGGCTCTGGGGATGGGGGAGAGAGGGAGAAATGTCCTTCTGGGGTCTTCCCCCACTCCCCCTCCTCTTCTTTCTTTGAGCTGGGGAGACCCCAGCTGGGGGTCCACTGCCATGAGGTTAGGGAGATTCCCCCCACGACCACTCCTCTTCTGGCTGAGGAAAGCATTTGGCTGGGGGAAAGCATTTGGCTGAGGAAAGCATTTGGCTGGGGGAATTGCCAGGCTCCAGGCTCTCTGCAGTGGCCAGCAGGCTGGGAGGCTTGCTCTAATGCCCCTGGCTACTAGTATGGGCCACTGCAGGGGACTGGCTGCCTTTCTGGCTTGAAAAGTGAATGTCAGTTCACTTGCTTACCAGTCCAATCTACTCTAGTCCTATCAGTCCAATCTAATCTTTGAGAAACCTGCAAAGACTTGAGAAAACTGCAAAGACTGAATTGATTCAGCCTTGGGCTTTTTGACTATCTGTACTTAGCCTTTGAGTTCAACTGGACTGCAAAACCACTACCAAGTTTGGCCCTTTCAAGCACTTTGTCAATTCTGGATATTATTTGCACTAGTTGGCATAAATGGAAACAGTGTTGGCTTTCACTTGTTACTCAGAAATATGTGGATTTGTTGGACAAAAAGCCAGGATCCTCTTAACGTGGAGTTTCCACTCCATTTTGGAGAGGTTTACAACTCAGTTCTATCCAATTGTAGGAGCAGCAGTAACCATCTAGATAGAGCTCTGTTTGAAATGTTGTCTGAAGAATCTGAAATCCCAGTAATCTGATTTGGCAAAACAAGAAGCTGATTTGAAACTGTTGTTCTTAATCATAAGCTACATCAGTCATATTAGTATTTGTCATGGCACAGTTGGTAGCACTTTCCTCTCCATGCCAGAAAGAGAGATAACTAAGACATAGGCTTCTGTATCTTCTTGAGAGAGCAGTACAATATAAATCTTAAGACATATTATAGTGTGTCATAGGTGCCATCCTTCAAATGAGATGTTTAACTAAGGCTCTTTTACCTACTGTGGATGTTTAGGTGTACCTTAAAGGACACATTGCACATTTGAAACAGAAATAACTGAAGAATCAATGTTTAGTTAACACTGAAGAATCAGATCTATCAAATGAGAACACACTATATTTTCATTAATGGCATTGCAACCATTTGCAACAATTGAGTCTCCTTAGGTTTCCGAAAATACCTAGTGTTTATTAAGTATTGAGGCTTAATATGTTGCTAGCCTCCTGTAATTATTTTATTATGGTCATTCTCATGCATATACCATGACGACATATTCTTTCAGGACACATCTACATGAGATACTGCCTGCACAGTACCCGAAAAATACTGTACAGTAGTGCATCACAGCACAGACAATGCTAATATGCTACTATGCAGTATTATTAGGCTGCTATGCAGTAGCATCACCTAAAAAACATTCACTGCCACTACTGCACAGTACTGCACATTATAGAATTATACAGTCATAGACTAGAAGAACTGGAAGGGACCTAGAAGATCATCAAGTCCAGTCCCCTGCCATGGGGAGGAGGTAATTGGGCTCAAATGAGCTCAACGAGGTGCTTGTCCAGACTACTCTTGAACACCTCTAGGGATGGTAACTGCACCACCTCTGCTGGGAGTATGTTCCAGATTCTAGATACCCTTATGGAAAATAAGTTTTTCCTTATGTCCAGCCTAAATTTCTCCTCAACTAACTTGTGCCCATTGGTCCTTGTCCTCCCAAGGGGTGCCTTTCTGAAGAGTTGCTCCCCTAGATCTTGGTGTTCAACTCTGACATATTTATAGGAGACTATCTAGTCACCTCTCAGTCTTCTCTTACTCAGACTGAACAAACCCTGTTCCCAGAGTCTCTCTTCATAAGGCCCTAATCATACGGGTGGCCCTTCTCTGTACCCTATTGAGCTTATCCACATCCTTCTTGAAGTGTGGTGCCCAGAACTGGACACAGTAGTCCAGCTGTGGCCTCGCCAATGCTGAATAGAGGGGAAGAAGCACCTCTCTGGATCTATTTGCAACACATTGGCTGATCCATGTCAGAGTTATGTTTGCCCTCCTGGCAACTTCATTGGCACTGTTGCCTCATGTTCATCTTATGGTCAACTGTCACCCCCAGGTCCCTTTCAGATGCAAATACAAGTACAAAATAAATGCGCAGTAAGGACTGTGTAGTAGTGTCTCGTGTAGAGGTGCCCACAGTGTCCTAATATACATTTGTTCTCTCAGTAAAACATCTGCTTTTTTTTATTGAGACATTTCTCAGAGAAGATTCTACGTGGTTACTGCTGCTGCTACAAATATCTGAATTAACTTTGTAATAAAGTAATTAGGAAACATGCCATGCAAGAAACTCAGGTGTTTTGTACGTATCATGTTTAAGCAACCTACTGTACCTGAAAAACTAATAGCTTTCTAATGCTACTGTCTGATACATATTTGTTACAGACAGCTTTTGCTCATAGTTCTTATCTGCAAGGGAATGATGTAAAGTTTTTGGACATGATCTTAAGTGAACCATAGAACAGAAACCAGATAATTTGAGGACACCCCTGATTTTTGTTAAAAACAGTCTTTTAATCTAGATTTTCTACTGTCTTTCTCTTTGATTTTTCATGGTAGTATTAAAAGGGAACTGTGTTGTCAGAAAACCAGTTCCTAAACTACACCAACTAACTGGGACTTTCTTTTTCACTAGGGCTAGGTACAGATTTTACACAAAAACCAGTGTAAGTGATCAGAAACCAGTCTAAACCTGTAACAGAACAGAAGCTCAGTGCGCATAGGCCTGTTTAAAAATGGCAGAACCTGGTCTAAGACCTGGATGGATGTAGTATCAGATTTAATTAGTTTAAGTTAAATTGGTCTATCTTCTGTGCCAGGACCCTTCTGGATTCAAGTTAAGCCACAGTCCCCTGGCATCCCAGGTTGCTTTGTGGGCCTGACCTACCCCTCCCTCTTGCAAGGTACACACACATCCACTCTGGCTGAGTGCCAGGGCAAGCTGGCCCCACCTCTGCCCTAAGGCTGTCACAGAGCTGAGGCAGAAAAGCATCTGGTACTCAGCCCTGCATCCTGCCTGCACCTCCTAGGCAGCTGGGTGGAGTGGGGGACAGAGGCTCCTGCTCCAGCCACCTTCCCCTGCTCCTCGGCCCATCTGGCCAGCATGACTTCTCACCCCCAACATCTGCCAGGGGAAGGGGGAAGTGGAGGCCCTCACCCCCCACTTGCTTGCTTAAGTCTGGGGGGGGGGGTAGGGGGCAGGGCCAGGCCTGTTGGGCAGAGGCCTCCACTCCCTCTTGGTCCCCCACCACTACCCAGGCCTAGCTCAGCCTCAGCTCCTGTCTGCCCTTGTGAGTCAAGCGGGCAGTGCTAAGGGGGTGGGGGACTGGAGGCCCCCTTCACAGGCCCAGTCCCAGCCCTTCCAGGCCAAGCAAGCCCATTTGGGGGGCAGGCACACAGTAGGGGCCTCTGCTCCCCCCCTACCACTGCACAGCTTGGCTGACAGGGGCAGGCAGGAGCCAGGTCTGAGAACCATGCTGCACCAGGTGGGGGTGGAGAAGTGATGCCCAGCACCAGCTCCCCCAGACCTGTGCAAGCACAGCTAGAGGGAGCCCATGTCATGGGGGTCCTCTCTTCTCCCCCTTCCTTCCCCCCTGCTGCTGCTCTGCACAGCTCTCAGCCTGTCAGCCAAGCCAGCAGCACTGGGGTAGGCGGAGGACCCCCACTGCACTCCCCCAGCTGTGCTTGGTGGGGGCTGGGTCAGAGGCCTCTACTCTCCCAAATCCCTTTGGCATTGTGTGGCTCTCAGCCTTGGCTCCTGCCTGCACCTATCAGCTGAGTCATGCACAGGAGGAGGACGGTGAAACGGAAGCTCCCACTGTATGGGCCCAGCCCCAAAGCCCCAAGCAAGTACATCTGGAGGGAGCCACTCCCCGTGCTGATGTTGACAGCTGGCTGGGGGTGGGGACGGGTGTGGAGAGAGAGGCCAAACTAGGAGGCTTGTGGGAGCACCTTCACCTTCTGACCTCAGCCAGTACAGGCATCTACATACCCCACTGCCCAAACTGAAGAGCAAACATGTGTTCCCTTCATTCCCAATACAGTGCAGCTTAGAAAAACCCATGAAGGTTTAACCAATTCTGCCTCAGGCTTTTTGAATGTCTGTACCTAGCCTAAATGTTAATTTCATGTTCATCTGAAGTCTCAGCCCCAGCTGCGTTATCACTCTACACATATGTGTATAATACAATATGTGTAAGTAGCTAGTATTCATATTCTGAATCATCTTTAAACTTGTATAGTTCTGTCACTTGCTAGGTCTTCAAAATTGATCTGGTTATCAAACATACAACTCAAATCCTCTCATATTGCTGTTAGAGCAGGAAGCAGCATGACTAATGGAACCTGATATGAGACTGTATAGTGAAGTCAGTACTCTCCACTTGGGATAGTTAAACTGTGGGAGTTTTTACATATGGTCTAGAGAAAATTAATTTATTTTCCTTCTTTTTTCTTTTATTTGTTTATGCTGGAATCTTTGTCTAGGATTTATTCATATACAGCAGGTACTTTTCCCAAACTGAGGTGAAAAAATAGGCAAATGTCTGTTAGCAGAGAGAGAATTGTTTCCCCTTAAAAATCCCTTCTATGTTTTGGCAAGAAGGTAGTAATAGGGAAATGACTTCTAGTTAGCAGACCATGAAAAGTTTTTCTCCCTAGTTTCCTTAAAGGCCTACTGCTGAATACCTTGGGGCAGATCTCCCACTGGTATAAATTGTTACAACTCCTTTGAAGTCAAGCTTGCTTAATTTTCAACCAGCAGATGTGTAACAAATAATAAGAAAATACAATGAAGACATCAACCTAGGCTCTGTTTTGTGTGCACCTGCAAATGTCACCTTACAACTGAAGAATATGTTGTTTATATTTTATACATATAAAATTGGCCTGGACAAAAACAAATTTTAGGCTTTAAGATATTTCAGTAATAACAGTCTAATATATAATCTATTAATAAATTTAGAAATAATTAAAATAGATTTTATTGCCAGCAGTACTGTTTAGAGACTGTTGTGAAAATAAATCTAAAATCTAAAAGAGATATAATATTTCATTATAGTTCCTACAAGACATGAGGACCAAGACATTCTTATTTATTAAATAAAATGTGTGCAGAGCAGACAGAGTGCCGACACAGATACATTCTATCGGACTGGAATTAAGCCAATTTTCAAAGATGTAAATTTTGACCCAAAAAAGGAAATTCATAAAGAAGAAAGTTAGTAGGAACAGCTCCTTTACATATGTGACACATTCTTATCAATCAAACTTGAGTTAGAGGAGTACTACCTACAGTATGCTCAAATTACTCAAGAATAACATGTCAGCTGCGATCCTCAGAAAACCTGTCACTACATTGAAAAATGTGGATGGTATAGCACTGACAGTCGGACAAAAGGAAAGCTTTTTAGAGAGAAACTGAAACCCTGCTGCAATATGTTGTATGCATGGTGGTGTAAGCTATCCCACTGGCAGTCTGATGCATCACAGTGAATGCCAGAAATGTATCCCAGATTTCTAAGTCTGTGCTATGTGTTATATGGTAATGGGTCTATATTGGAAGGAATGAAGTTAAGTATAACAAAATGCAAAAGTTAGGAAGGTTAGAATCCGTTTGCAAATAGAATCAGGCTGCATTTGTACTCTCAATAAAGACAATAATGTTAGGTCTCAGAGCTAGGATTTCCATCTCTTTGGTTGGGACTCCATACTACTGCCAGGTGGTTTCCACTCCCTAATCCAGCTTCATATGAGCTGTGTTCTTGTCTAACCTAACGAGTAGAGAGTGTTTGTGAGTCATTATTGAACCTTTTCTTCACGTTGGTATGAGGGCGTGGAGATGTTGCCTAGCAGATAAATTTAAAGCTGAAATTTTGATCACTTGTATCCTAAGTTTTTTTGGGGAAATACATTCTGTCCATCTTGTTGCTTTCTCAAATTAACCCAATAGTTTTCACTGGGTGCCTACAGATGTTTAGGGGCCATGCTCTTACTCATGGTGCCTTACAGAAAGCAGGATGGTTTAGAACCCCCTCCTCTCCCCTGACCCAACAGATGTTTGCCTGGTGTGTTAGTCGGCCTCAAGCCTGCCTGAGTCGGCCCTGGCCAGCTGGTGGAGGCACTCTACCAGGAGACTGTCGACCTTCCTCTCTCCCCAGCCCTGCCCCTCTCCCCTTCTGGGTGAAAAATGTAACTTGTGTAAGCACCCACTTTGTGTCATGTTTGTATTTTAGAATAGTGGAGGAAACAATGCCTATATGTTGCTTATTTTTGTAAAGCATTTAAGCAATGTTGGGAATAAAATAATCTCTATAAATATAACCATGGTATTAATTAATAGACTTTTAAGTACTATATTGGGTTCAAGATAATTTAAAACCTCTTATGATGCCTTATTTTCTGTGACTTTTCTTCTGTATTAGGGCATCAGTTTAGGTAGCAATTTGCAAGTGGCTGAGTTGCAAACAACAAATCAAACAGCAAGAAAGCTGGCCTTTCTTTTTCCCCCCTATCAGCTTCTAGCATGCAAGTTCTATACACTGTGGTTAATAAATATCACATGAGATACATCTGTAAATCTTGCAACATTTCCCACCATGATGTCTTTGTAATGAGAGACCATTAATCCAATAGAACGTACCAGTTGAAACAATGCAATAGTACATTCATCATCATCCTTTCTTCTTCGACAGGAAATTCCACAATGTACAAAAAACTCTCCATTTTTGCAGTCCTGTATATTCAAAGATTAGAATTATTAATCTGGTCTATTTTAAGTTCTCTCATTGCTGGCTTCAAATACATTATTTTCTTGAACAAGTTCAATGATAAGAAAATCACATCCTTCTTTCTAATGAGTCCTCCACTTTAACACTTTCATTCAACTCCAGAAACTCTGGTCCCAAAGGTAGCAGATTTATTATAGCCAGAGACATAACAGCTTCCTGAAAGACTTCGAATCTGCAATTAGCTTTTCACTGGAACAATCAAACTTTTCTAATGTACTTTGACAGCCTGAGTTATTTGAAGGAGGTCCTTCAGGGGGAGAGTTAGGAAGTCTTGGAACATCATAAAAGAGGAAGACTGCTTCAAAAGACCCTTACCTTTTCTATCATTAAACTTTGACTTTCCACTGGAAAAATATTAAACATAAAAACTGAATTCTCATCACATTTAAAAAGAGATTGAAGCAAACTGATGTCGGATATGAAACTGAAAGAGTTTAACACCATCATGTGTGTCCCCCTCTAGATCTATATGAGTCTTCCTTCCTTTTGTAGAATACCATCATTGGATTGGCTGAATCAGTTTATTTTTTAGGGTGCCTATACATGAGCAGCAAGGCTGCTCCAAAGCATTGTAATTGTAGCACATCAGAGCAGACTAGATTAATCGAATCTGCTGGAGCATGGTAATTACCATGCTCCAGCAGCCTCCAGTGTCTCATATGTCAGCGTCCCTGCATTTCAAAATGGCGGTGCAGGGCTTTAGATAAAGTGCCCCGTCGCCATTTTGAAGTGTGGGGCAATGATACACAAGATGCTCCAGGTGTAAGATGCTCCAGGTGGGGGGGGGAGGGGCACAAGATGCCCCTCCCCCCCCACTCCCGGAGCGCATGTATAAATTCCCTTATATTCTAATCCTTTGGTGTAATGTCTTCTACCCATTTCTATTGCTACTTTTGGGACTGCTGCTTCATCAAGAACAAATAAGGTGAAAAGGGATATATGCAAAGGGGTGATTTAATAGTACAGGTACCAGCAAATTTAAGATTTCTATTCCACTTTCATTAGTTAAATCAGTGGTGCCCAACCTGAAAGGCCTGTGGGCTGGATGAGTGGATTGTGGTTGGTCCATGGGCCAGACCCTGGGTTGGCACATGGAGTTGGTCAATGGGCCAGATCCTGAATGGCTGAACCCACCCATGTACTGTCCCAATCTGGCTGTGTGCTGCTCCCGTCTCAGGCTGGCCTGATCCGGTCACACACTGACCTGATTCAACTGCATGCTGCCCCAGTTCTATATGCCGAAATCTGGCAATGTGCTGGCTCAATCTGGCATGCAGGGCTTTGTCATGTGGCACACAGAGCTGTCCACAGGTTTGGAAATTTGGCAGCAGGGGAGTGGCAATTAATCCTGCTACTGCTTCCATGCCAGCAAATTTCCAGACTTTTGGGGAATGCTTTTGGGGAACACTATGGAGTTTCTGTGGGCATCACTGGCAATACCTCTCCAGGCTCTTAAGATGATGATGGTAGGTCACCCATGTTTCACATCCATAGAGGAGAGTAGGTATGATGACTAGACCTGAATCATGGTGTCTTTCCAGAGATCATAATAAATAAAGACATACCATAAGCAATTTTCTGATGGAGGCACTTGAACACCAGATCCTGTGGTGGATCTCCTCAGTGTGCATTCTCTGAGAGAAGTTGCTATCAAGGTAGAGGAAGTGCTCAGCTATCTCCATGGCCTTTCCCTTGATGGTAAATTTTGAAGGGAGGTCACTTTCATGGCCTGGAGCAGGTTGATAGAGTACTTCCATGTTTTTAATGTTGAGAGAGAAGCCCACTGTTTGGCAGGCTTCACCAAAAAGATCCAGCATGATCTGGAAGTTTTCCACAATGTGTGCAAGGAAGGCACAGTTGTTGGTGTACTGAAGGGCAAGGCAATTGGTCAATTGTTTTTTAATCATATGCTTAATTTTAACCTTGTGCTTACTATTTTTTTTTTTTGAATAAGGACATAGTTCTGACTTAGGCACATGATTAAATGTTTTCTTTAATCAGGATCCTAGCTCCTAAAAAATATCATAGGCTAAATCTTGAAGTTGTAACTAGTTTTTATGCAGCCCCTACACAGGCAAAATTTCCATTTAAGTGAATGAAACTTTGTCTGTATAAATGTTTATATGTTTGATTTAGGGCCATAGGTGACTGGTAGGAGAGGCATAGGCGGTGGGGTGTAGGAGGGGCATGTGCCCCCACCCCTGACAGGGCCATCCCTGCAGCTGATACTGCCAGTGGCTTCTGCAGGTGCTCACCAGCCCTGTCCCTGCCACCACCATTGTCTTCTGTGGGTGCTTGCCAGCACCATCCCCACCACTGCCACTTGTTTCTGCAGGTCCCCCCACACTCAAGAGGCACCGGTCATCTATACTTAGGGCTTCAAATTTTGCAGCTGATTTGATGCCTGAAGGCATTCAAGTTAAGGATGAATTCCTGGCTCCATCTAAATTAATGGAAGTTGGCTTTAGTAGGGTCAGGATTTCACCTTAGGAGTTTCTGTGAAAGGAAAGGAAAGGAAAGGAAAGGAAAGATGAGTGTTATAATCGTAGAGGTTGAAGGAGTTTATATTTAGGAAGACAAATATTCTGCTACTGCAAGAAGTTCTCAGCTACAATGGCATCAATGTAGATAGGTCTATTAGCATATCTACTCCATTATGCAGTTACTAATTATGTAGAGTATTTTCTCCAAAAAAAAAAAGTAACATGATGATACATGTATTAATCTGACTTTAAGAGTATAAAAACTCAAAAGCTTGGGACAGTAAATGAATGCTTGCATAGCTCTATCCAGCCTTGCCAGCCAAGGTTATTGCCTTTTAACCTTCACTGGTTCAACAATGATAGGTGTGAAATATGCAAGGAAAACCAAGGATGCTTCTTGGTTGGCAGTACTCAGGTAAGTCATTGGCTATGTAGTTAGTGAAAGTATGGAGCTTAATCCACCTGTGAAACTGGATGAGGTCATCAAGAAACACCTGTTAATGTAAGTAGTTGTGCAAAAAATGGAGGAACTTGAGCCAGAAAAATGCATGTTACAGTGATAACATTAACATTGTAGAACAACAATCATGACAGTTATACAGATATTCCAGTAGTCTTGTTCAAGGAAGATAGAAATAAAGCTAGTACACTTACTGTCCTATTTCAGTGAAGTTATAGACTAAGGAATTAAGAAAGGATAGCATAGAAGAAACAATCTGGGTCAGGATCAGTTTGGGGAGGATCCAAAGTCACTTTGGATATGCACAGCAATGCTTATAAATTGAGTAGAGAGAGGGAATGTTATCAAGAACTGTATCATTGTGGGATATTTTACTTCCCAGATATGGGCTAGAGAACAGATAATCATAGGGTTCAGTTATTCCTGGATATGCTAACCAATAAAGTTCTCCACCAAGTAGTGATGGAATCAGTAAAAGGAGACATTACTTTGCACTTGATTTTGATAAGTAATCAGGACATTACTGAGATGGCTGTAGAAGAGCTCATTGTAGCAGATTACCATACTTTGGCTTGAGTGATCATGAGCAGGGATCCTGGTTTTCTCTAATAAAAAATTGTAAATTATCTGATTAAAATTGAAAATTATCTGATTAAAGTCCCAAAATCTTTGATTAGAATAAAAGGCCACTATATAAGTATCAGTTGAACAAATGTTTTATTGATATATTTAAATTGTTAAAGCTATATGGAAGCCTACCAGTACCTCAATCACTATAATAAAATAAATACTAAATACCTATACTAAATATATTTTGGCATTTGATTTTGGGTTTTTCATCATGGAAAATC
>NW_017728947.1:23109491-23124193 GCF_001723895.1 Crocodylus porosus
TAACACTATTTCAATCTTCTTTAGAAATATATGAAGGTACTCTAGTTGTGGAGGGTTTGTGAGTGTGGGTATGGGAGTATATGGGGTTTGTGGGCAGTTGTGGGATTTGTGGTGCAGCAGCAGGCAGCAGACCCTCAGGGGGCTCAAGGCTGTGGCAGGCAGAGCCACCGGTAGCATGTGCTTCTGGCTGAGTCCCAGGGTCTGTATGTGCTGGCACAGTTAGCTCAGTCCACTGGAATGCACCTTCAAACCATAGGAGGTTGGCTTTTTGCCAGCATGTGTGGATTGTGGCACTGCGGGCGGGAGCTGTGCACCATTGAGCCAGGTGGGCTCCATGGCTCCATGGGCAGCTTCTCACTGGAGTTCTGGAAGCCTGCCACAGCATGCCAGCTCCCCCCAGGAGGGGCTTCAAGCTGGTCCCCAGCCCCCTGCAAGCCCCACTTACCTCAAAGGCTCCAGGAGTGAAAGTGAGCCTGAGCCAAGTCCTGGCTAACTGAGAGTCTCAAGCCCTGTCCCTTCCCCCTCTCCCTTCCCCTTGGGACAGGGCTTAGGGTTTGCCATCCTTTTTGCAAAAGCTTCTTGTAGGCTGGAACCCTGCCAGCCTGCAGATTGCTCTTTGCAGAAGTGGAAAATCCACTGGTATCTCTGTTAAAATGAAAACTTCTTTTTTTTTCTTCGTTAAAAGGGGAAATTTGTGGGGGGTTTTCTGTTTTTCCATGGGAAACAGAAAACCTTTATCCCTGATCAAGTGTTACTTCTGTTTAATTTTGAGCAGAAGAATGAACATAAACAGATTTCTTTCTAATGCTTTTCTGTCAAAGAGGCAGATTGAGAAATAAAGGAACCTAGTCTGTAAAGGCGGCTGAACTGAAGAGCTTTGGAGTTGACTGTGGAGAAGGCTTGGAATCTCTTTCAATTAAAGATGCAAAGCTAGCTGGAATTTGTGTTAGAAGCAATGGGAGTAAAACTTGTGGGGAAAGTCTCCGGACTTTAAATGAATAAGCATTTAAAAAAGAATATTAGATATAATCAGAGAGGCTACAAGAAATGAGAGAATGGATTGATCAGAAAAAGAGGTCTTGTAGAGATGAAGAAAGAATGGCCAGAAGTCAACCTTAGTTCATCTTTGCAAAGGAAATTAAAACAAAAAGGAAAAGGGATTTTTACTAAATAATACAAAAGGGAGGCAGTGGGTTCCTCATAGCAAGAGAAAAAAAAGAAAGACTGGGAAAGTGTCTCTATTACATAGCAAAAAACCTGGTGCACAAAATAGTAAGTCCTACAGTAGGGCTTATATTAACTCTATCAGGTGGTATTGATATTGACCAAGGATCTTGATCTTCTCTGTTCAAAAATTACAGATTCTCTGCTAAAAAATTGCAAATTCTCTGATTAAAGCCCCCCAAATCCATGTTTTTCTGTGATTAATACATAACACCACAATATATATATGTATATAACAAATTATTTTATTGATATATTTACAAATTTAAAGCAGTTTGGAAGCTTACCAGTGCCTCAATCACTATAACAAAATAAATTCTAAATACCTATAAATTTGGCATTTGATTTTGGGTTTTTTATCATGAAAAATAAGAGCTCCCCCTCCCTGCTTTGCTTACCAGGAAGTGGATCCAGTTGTGGCTGTTGTTCCTCTCCCCGCACTGTTTTGTGGTACTGAGCAGCCCTGGTATGCCAGTGCCCTGCCCATGACATTGCCCCTCAATCCCCACTCACAGCCCCCCCAACCCTGCTGATGCCCCTCACTCCTCACCTACAGCCCCCCCACCTCTGCTGGTACTTTTCACTCCCCAACCACAGCCCCTGGGCCCTGATGGTGTCCTTCACTCCGCAGCCCTGCTGGTACCCCTCTCTTCAAAACCACAGACCCCCAGCCCTGCCAGTGCCCTTTACTCTACATCCACAGTCCCTTACCCGCTACAGCACTGGCTGAGCCCCAGCTGCTGCCCACAGGAAGCAAAGGCTGTTGCAGTAGAGTGGAGTGTTGAACCCAGCTTCCCCTCCTCCATGGATGACATAGCTGGAGCACAGCTCACTGTGGGGAGGAGAGTGCAGGCTGCCCACTGTGGACACAGGCTCCCCGCCCTGCTGCCCTCCCCCTGGGCAGCCAGTATCTGCCCCATGCACAAATCTAGGGGACACATGCCCCCCATGCCCCACCAGGAGCCCTTATTGTGGTGGGGAGCCAGCTTTCCACCTCCCTTCCCCCCAACCCCAATGAGCCACCCGCAGTCCCATCCCACTGCCAGCCCAGGCCCTGCAGCCCCCACATTCCAGCCCCAGGCCCCACGCACCAACCCAGCTAGGCAGCATCCCCAGCCCTGCCCGTCTCCCTCTCTCCCTCACTATGGGAACTTCAATTCCCCCCACCAAGACTTACCTGTGTGGAGCTGATCTCATGTTACCTGACTGGCAAATGCATATGTGTGTGTGCGCATATGTACATTGCACCCCCTACCTGATCGCCCTTCTCCTGTTCCCCACAACCCCTTGCAAGCTGGAACTCTGCCAGCATGCAAGGGGGAATGCACCATTTCCTGCATTTTTTTCCTTTAAAGGAGACAATCTGTGTTTTTATCCTTAAAACGAAAAAATCTGGGTTTTGAATGAAGATATGGAAGAAAGAATTTTGAATGAAGATATAGAAGAAAATGAAAAATTAGATAATATGCATATTGGGTTTACTAGAGAGAGATTGCCAGAATAACCTCGAATTATTTATCTTTGATAAGAGAACTAATTTTTCTAGGCATAGACTTCAGTAAAGCACTTGATATGGTTCCCTGTGGAAAATTAGTGAAATTGAAATAGATGGGGATTAATACAAGAACTCTAATGCTGGAAAGGGACTGGCTAAGGGAGAGTCAGCAAATGATTGTGCTAAAAGTGAAACTGTCAGGCTGGAAGGAGCTGATGTTTCCCAAGGACCAGTTTTCTTTAATGATCATTAATGCTTTTATTAATGATCTTGGCACAACAAGTAGAAGTATAGTAATGGAACATCCTAATGGCCAAAAGTTGGGAGGTAGTTTTCTACAAAGAACAGGACTAGGATATCAGAAAGGAAGAAATGGATAATCTTCAGGACTGAAATAGTAGAAGTGGTGAAAAAATAATATGCTTATGTTAAATTGAGACCTGATTCCACTTAAACCTCAGCAAGTTTCATTATAACACTTGTGGTCACCATCATAGGTCATTAAAAACACTTGTGTTCGCCATCTTGGATTGTTGAATACTTTCAGTTTACTTAATGCTCATTTTGCTTAATGCTTGTTTTTTCAGGAACCAATTAAGAGTGGTAAGCAGGGATCACCTGTAGTACAAAATGCAAGATTGTGCATATAATGACTAATAATATGACCTTCTGGTATAAAGTGGGAGTTGATCAATTTGAAATGATGGAGGAAGAGAAAGACATAGAGATATATTAATTATTCACAGGTTGACTGTGAGCCACCAATATGATGTATCTATGAAAAAGGCAATGTAATTATAGGGTGTATCAGGAGACATATATCCAATAGAGAGGAAAATGTTCGTGTCATGGTACACTATTGGTAAAACCTACTCTGTAATGCTGTATACAGTTCTAGTCACTCATGTTCACGGAAGATGCAAAGTAGGGTTTCTAGGATGATTATGAGTGTGGAGAGCTCATCTCTTATCATGGAGATCAACAGAGGTTGATTTAGGAACATAGGAATGGAAGGGGCCTCCCAGGTTTGTTTAGCATAGCAAACCAAAGCTGAGAGGGGTACTGAATAACTACTCTAAATACCTCATGGAGATAAAAAATAATACAGAGAAAAGATTTATAAGCTAAATTACAAACTTTCTGCCACATCGAGAATTTGGAGGCTAGGTCTAAGAATCAAAAGAGCATAGCAGGAACAGCAACATGCTCTGTCCAGCTATATAGCTAGTGGACTGCATAGATTAGAGCAGGAGGGTCAGACATATTGCCCACAGGCTGGATGCAGCCTGTAGAGGTGGGTCATCTGGCCTGCAGTGCTTCCCTCTGGTCAGATAACTCACCTCCAGATCAGGCCAGCAGGGCTTCTTACTGTGGCTCCCAGAGTCACTGTGCCAGTGTGACCGGGAGATTAATGCAGCGCCACCCCTTACCCATCACTGATTTTCTGGGTTTTGATCACTGGTTAGCATGCAAGTTGGCAATGGGGCAGCTCAGGGTGGTTATGTTAACCCCCACATACTGTCCATTCTGGCAGCCATGATAAGAAACCCTCAAGGCCATATCTGGAAGTGGATGGTCTGGCCTGTTAGAAGCCCTATGGTCCAGCTGTGACCTATAAGAAGCCTCATAGTTCAGATCTGTTAACTCATTTGAGATTGACCGCTCTGGGTTAGAGCAACACTGTAGCTATTCTGATTTACTCTTGGGTTGGCATAAAAAATAGATCTAGTATCAGAAAACTCTCACCAGTTTCTTAGCAGGAATTCTGTTCTCCTATGAGTCTCTTCAGTTGCACTGGTTGGAATACTGGCCAAATTCTCATGTGTTATTAATTTTTTTTTTCACTTTTGTCATATATCATTCTTCATTATTAAGCACTGTCTGCATTCTACTACAGAGATGCCTATATTTTAATGACAAGCTAAATGATTGCTAATATAAAATGAGCAAAGCACACTGGACTGAATAACAGCTATGTAAATTGATATTTCTAATTGCTTTTAGTCAATTAAAAAATATATAAAACCATGAATTCAATGATGGTCAAACAAAATGCTGCAGTTTCAAAAAGTACATGAAAAGGAAGTAGCACAGAACAAGCTGCATTCTTTTAACCTTTGGCCAGTATGCCTGACCACTTATTTTTAAAGAGGTAGAATATTAATCATGAGAATTGGATCTGTATTAGGATTTGTGGAATAGAATAAGGATTGAATATTGCCTTCAAAGTAAATCAAACACAGCAGGACTGTTTACCAACCTATCTTTTCAAGAAATCTTTAAAATAAGGTACCTATCTACAGGAAGATCTTTTTATTTTTCTTTCTACTAAATTGTCATGAAGCTTTGACTCCAGATAAAGGGACTATAATGAAATAAAGGAAACATTGTTTAGTTGTCAAAATGAATTTGACATGTGACATGTGTGGGAAGAAAGAAACTGAATGAGATTGGATACTGGGTCTCTGAAATTTACGTAAGTAATGTGATGACCGTGCACTATCTAAGAGGAAAGCTAGCCATTTGTGCTTGGCAGAATCAACTATTTTCTTGTGTTCTTGATTTTAAATAAATAACAAGGGGTGTGATTAAAAGCAATTAGATATAGCAAATAATGCAAAAATGTTCTGTGATTTTTCTATTTGTTTGAGGGTTTTTTTTAAAAAAAATACATGACTCTTTATGTGCCTCTCACACTCAGATTCCACAAATACTAATTTCTTTACAAGGATGGTAATGGAAACAGTACATTTGAAGCATAGATAGCAGATTGAACAAAAAAAACAACCCTGTTTTTTGAATCTGTAAATGTCAAATTAAGTTTGCTAAGCAGATACAACTAGTCTTATCCAGCTAGGAGTGTGAGTCCAACCAGAATACCTGCAGTTGCTAATATTTCATGTCCTGGGACTAAGGATGATGAAAGACTTTTAATTTCTGCTTAATGTCCCACACAAAACTAGATTGCCCAATGTCTGTACAGGGCCAGCTTAATGCATAGGAAAACTAGGCACATGCCTAGGGCCCTGAGCTTCGGGTGCAGGGGAGGGAGGTGGTCCTTCCCTCCACAGCAACAATGCGAATAGCCCCATCTGCCTCCCTTCCTTTCCCTTCCCTTCTCTTCCCTTCCCCTTCCTTCTGCCAGCCTTGCTGCTGCTGCAGCTGCTTCCTAGGGGTGGCTCCAAGCTCCACTCCCTGCAGGCAGCAACGCTGGGGATAGGGGGAGAGGGGTCTCGACTGGCCCAGGGCCTACAAGTTTGTCTGCCTAGGGCCCACTAAAGGGTTAATTCAGTCCTGTATGTGTAGACACGAGCATATTTCTCCCTGCTTTTTGTGTACTGTGTATGCACATAGAAGCAAGCTGAAAAAATGATGAATTAGTATATTTTAAAATAAAGACCTTGTTTTAAGATACTTGATTGTCTTGTAACAGCTAAGCAGTGTAAGGAACTGTGGTTCCATCAACTTCATAAGGGACATCCAAAATCCTAAAACCAAACTTGGGTAGCTACCTAAAAGAGTTGATGTTCAAATATCTACTTCTAATGTCTATTTGTATTTAAAAAAATCCTAGAACATTTGAAAATGATAAATCAATAGGAAGCTGTAAAATATCCTGGTTTTTTTGATAAAAGCTATGACTTTCCCTGGACTTTTTAAAATAGAAGTTTATAATTTTCTTTTAAATTTTTACAGGATTTTTCCAAAAGGTGTCATGCAAATTCATTAATATACCTAAATTGTCTATGTCCATATTATGTTAATGATAATAGCAGTTGCACTACAGCTTTTTTTTTTAATAAAAGCTTCACAAATCACCTTTGTGGGGATTAAACTGAAAGGTTAGGGAGTTAACATGGGAAATCTGAATTTACTCCTAAAGACTAACTGCAGATGCCTCCTCTCTTATTTATTTATTCCTGTTCAATGTACTGTTTTCAGAAGTTCACATATTTTACTATTTCTGCTAGGGGTACTGCATGCCTGACTCCTATAATTGTTAACAAATTAGTGTTCCTTCAGCATTATGCTGAAAATGTTCCTTAATAGGTTACATCTTTGTCATACATTTTCCCTTTTCAAGTGCTACTATAGCTCTTGTTAGAAAATAGGAAATGCCCTATTAAAGGGTAAGCCCTTTTTTTCTTCAATTAAGTTGACCAGTATATCTGAGTATGCACAAATAAATAGTTTTAATGCACTGTGTTACATAAAGAAAGTGGGCCCAGTTCTTGTTCTCCCTCTTTGCAAAAAGCCTGAAAGCTGCCCTAACAAGGTAGCTTGGGATTTCCTTTGGCACAGAAGAATCGCTAGTTGGGTGAAAATAATTTCATAAATTGCTCTCCTTTTTTTGCTCCACGCTCTCATTCATAGCAGGTATGTCATAGCTTATTATTGAAAGCATGGTAGATAGTACCTTCCTCCTAAGAATATAATATTTATTCTGTTTGTTAAAGAAAAACTTAACTTTAAACAACTGTATAGTGGACAAACTTAACAACAAGAGGTAATTGGTATTTTCTGTTCCTGGGGGTGTGGACAGTTCAAGTGATAGGTAATATACCACTGGCTAGAATTTGCCAGGGGTTGATATTGACTGAAAATTGTTACTATCTAACAGCTGTTTGATAGTCAAGGTAAACCAAGCTGGTGTCAGAGTCTATTCCTCTTTGACAAGTGTCCTGAATTTCAGAAACTACTACGGTGATCGTCACTAGCTGCCATGCTTTTTTGGCAGTTGTTGCAGCAAAATTAAAAAATGAATGAAGTACAGATACTTAATGCCACTCTCATACCACAGCTGAAGTGGTGTCCCTCTCAACAGTTAAAAGGATTAATATTGAATTATAAAGCCTTATGCTACATCAGAACTTCCCACTCTTCCTCCATGCTCTGAAATGACAACTGAGCTGACTTGTTAACAGCCCTTAATTAAAGATGTATCTATACAGTGTATGCTGTGCTTATGTAGAGAGAGGAAGCTACCTCAAAATGAAGTAGTTTGGGTCCTGGAAACAATATGGTCAGCTGGACTGAGCTGAAAGTCTAATTAGCCCAGACACAGCATCCTACATTACCCTTATTTTCCTATTGCTAGTCTCTAGGAGCAAATGATGAATCCTCCCATCTTTCTATGCCAGCTCAGTTTCTCTGGCTGGAGCAATGAGGGTGGAGCTAAAGCTTGGCATCTCTCAAAGTAGTTCATGAACTGGAAGAGTGGGGAAATCAAAGTGCAGTTCCTGCTCCCCCACTGTGCATCCATGTGAAGTGAAAAGAGATATACTAGTAAGTGGACACTTCCTCTCATGCCTCCATGTGACTTTGTAAGATATGTGGGGAACAGATTAAAACAACAAAAAAATGGCAGAACACTTGTACTAAAACTTAGGTGCTCCTAGACTTCCAAACTCGGCTTCAAAATTCAAAATTCAGGAAGCAGAGGTCCTCTGTTTGCAAGCTGATACATATTGGGGGCCATGTGTTTTCAGACTATGGAAACTGATTCAGAACAGAGTATGTTATTGGTGAATGGGGTCTGTGCACTGGGAGTGTGTAACAGGAAGTCAGGGGCTCCTGTTACCTTGAAGGATGCTGCAGCAGGCTCACCTGGCTGCGTGGGGGCGGGCAGTTAGGAAGCAGGCTAACTGCTAGAGGGCTAGCAGCCAGAGAGCAAACATGCCCATAACAACAGGACAGGGGCTACCCCTGGGGGGTGACTACCCCAGGAGCAAGCTGCAAACAGTAAGCTAGACAGGGAACAGATATCTAGGCTTCCCAGAAGCAAAGAACTACAAGCAGAGAGGAGCTCCTGAGCAAGATGGCTGTGGAGAGGGACCGGCCAGCACTCAGGCTGTCCCCAAGATGCAAATAGAGAGCTATGGGGCACGTGTAGCCTGCAGGGGGAATTATGGACATAGCATAGGGATACTTATACAGCCAGTGGGCTTGCATTTTTGTTCTAATTAAGTACTGGAGGACTGAGTGTGGCTGTAGGGGGCGGAAGCAAGGCACTTGGGTACCTGAGGGTTTTGAGCCCTGGCAGGGGCACAAAGCACAGGCAGGCCTGAGGCCAAGAGGGGCAGAGCCCAAGCCCAGAAGGGGCCACTGAGAGGATGAGACTGGATTGCCAAGCCAGAGCCAGTGGGCCTAGGCTACCGGTCTACAGCTAATCTGTAGGCTTAAGGCTAAGAAAGCCAAAGCCTACACAGTTGGTAATCAAGTGACATCCACGATGCATGAGTGGAGTTTTAGGGGTGGAAGGAGGCCACAAATAGCCCTTAAGGCAACAGGTGCCCTGGGGTGCGGCCAGGCCCCATTTAGTGCTTGAGGAACAGGACTGGGATCAGCAGGGTCTGGGAGGGACCTGCTGGCTGGAGAACAGACAAGGGCTTGTACTGGGACCCCAGGGTAGCTTTCTTTTTTTACAATAAAATAACTCTGTCAAGGCACGGCAGGTGAGAGAAAAGGGAGGGTACCTGAAGAGCCAGAGCAGGGCAGAAGCACATGGCCACCGGGGGCATCACAGCTGTCCCTGGGGCCCAGTCCTGTCACAGAGTGAAACGTTAATTAGTCCCTATGCTGGCTCCACAACCAACCTGTCACATACCCCTCCTCCTTTACCATACTTCTTTGCAAGAGTTGGTAAGGAGCTGTTCTGCATTTAGCACTAAGTAAAAAGGTAGAAGGTCAGATTATTTAAAGCTTAAATAACTCCTTATACTTTGATGGAGTGACTCCAGATGTACAGTAACACAACTGAGCTAAGACTCTGGCCCTTAGAAAATATGTTGAGGGATGCTTGAGAGCTCCTTGGGTAAAAGTGGGGGTGCAGTCTGCTGGGGAACAAGGAAGATTTTTACTTTTACTCTTTAAGTGGCAGATCTTTCTCAGCTTCAGCTTTTTTATCACCCTGCAATAAAACTGCAATTCATTCATAGAAGCTAATTTCAAACCATTTGCTATTTAAATCACTGAAACACAGTATTTGGTAGCCTTTGAACATTTCAGAACATTTCCAAAGCCTACATTTGTGAGAGAATCATTCATTATATTTTATTAGCAGGAAGTCACAGGATTTGGCACTATAACAGAAAACTCCCAATTTGCATCCATTAGATTTTAGCAATGAGGCATTGCCCATTCTTGGTATAGAATCCAATCTGGATACTGTTTTTCCACCAAGACATGCACAATTTAGTGTACGGTATTATTAGAATTTGTTTTGCCTTGATGAAAAACATTTTAAGTGGTCAGTATTTTGAAACAATTTTTTCTTATGTAACTGATCGTTATGTGTACAATATGTAAGAAAATCTTGTCTATTAATGAGAATGTGAAAGGAGAGGAATCTTTTTTTTTGATCAGTGCTAACCAAACTCTAGGAATAAGGAGGAAAAAAAGATGTGCAGAAAGGTTCAAAATACAGAACTGCATTGTTTGCAAAAAGCCTGCTGTTTCCTTTATGTCTAACTGATCTGTGCCAGAAGCCCTCTTGAATTTCTACAAGAATAGAGCTTCAGATCATCTGCATTCAGTGCCAGAGTCATGGCCCTGGAACCGATAATTGCCTCTGACAGGATTTAATTACCTTCTCCAGGACCTTTTCTCTGTTTGATTGGAGACCACCCCCTGCCTCCGATCAAATCAGACAGTAATAACACACTGAAGCACAGCAGCCAATCACGAGTCAAGTCTGAACAGTGACCTTGCTGAGTAGAAGCTGATTGGTGGTGTCAGCCTTGTCAGCTGTGTCAGTGAACCATCAGACAAGAAAGAGAGAGAGAGAGAGAGCGCGCGAGCGAGCGAGCAGGAGATAAGAGAACAGCATTAATGCTAATGGAGTCTGTCAGCATGTAGGGCTTGAGGTTGCATTTCAAGCATGGCAATGCACAAAAACAAAAATATTATAAAACCAGTGCTAGCTTGAAACATTCAGAATTGTACCTTTTGCAGGAGGCTAGCTGTGAGAATGTATCAAAGCTATAATCCCCTGACATCTCAGATGAGGTAACAGATACATGCACATGACGTGACAGAATCATTTTCACGAAATACTCCCCCTGCGTCTTCCTCCCCAAATAAATATGTTTGAAATTAACTTTATTTCATTAGATAGTGGTGGAATATTAGTGCTTGGTGTGCACCAAGCAGCCTGTGTTTTTTAATATTAACCTGACGCATGCAGTCACTATATTATTTATGGTCATTTTAATATAGACTCTAAGTGTACCTGTGGTTTTAGCAAAGAAGAGAGCATTCTTTTAGCAGCCAGATTTTAGGGTCTTAACATTATTGAGGCAAAGCAACAGCAGAATTTTGACTGTGGTAGTTTTTGCCAAATATTTTCTCAGTAGGGCATGGAAAATCTGACAAGCTCTTCTGCCCCTACCCCGCTTTCTAAACCAAATGTGCTCAGCCTACTGGCTCTGAAAGTGCTAATGCATTCCAGTTGAATTGGCAGGGCTTGGAGGGGAAATAGAGCTTTAAAATGTTGGTAACAAGCAAGAACCAACAGGTTTTCTGTTGGGTTTTTTTGCTTTATTAAAGTGAGAGGCCTGTCTCTGCTCCCACAATAATCCATGGCAAAAGTGGTGAAGTGGGGATGGATCCGAGCTTTCTTAGTCTGCATTGATTACTGCACCTGCTCCACCTAAGAGAAACATGAAAACATTCTGGTAAATGGAGACAGAGATTCTAGTTTCACAATAGCTTCTCCAGATACCTCTGCATCTTTAGATGAAATATTGTATTTGGGCTTATATAGCAGGGCTTCCCAAGGAATCACAGCACCTCTTACAGCAGCCAAACACTAGGGGGACTATTCTTCTATGTCTCCACCAAGGGGAAAAGCTCCAGTCCTCACAGGGTGGGGCACTGGCCCTTCTGCTGTAAGAGGTCCCATTCTCAGGGTGTGATTACAAAAACAGAAAGATAGAACTGAATGCCAGAACTGCTGGAGCAGGGATAAGAATGGTAGAAGCAGTAATGTGGAAAGGGCTCAGGTATTTTTAAACCTGTATCAGCTAATGCAGTTTAGCATATGGATATTGCCATTGTAGAGTCACACTTAGCACTGCACCTTCCATGACACTGACACCAGAAATGCCAAGGACGGGTCTTACTTTGTTCTTGAATAATATGATGAAAGACCCAAGATGGCTTTCTAAATACTGAACAGCAATGTATGCAGGAGCAGGACTTCTGCATTAAAGTGACTAGTCTTCCATATGTCAGCATAGTGCAAGTGAAAAGAAGTGGTTTTACTACAGGGAAGCAAAGATCATATTTTTTTCGGTCCTGGTTTGACTGGAGGGCAATTCAGATAATAGCTATTTCAGGACTATCTGTTGTGCAGCAGTTGCCTGGGATGAAGAAATTCTAGAGAAAGGGGACTTTTCACTCCTCTGCTAAGGAATATAGTATATAGCAGTAAATATAAGTCAAACAAGTGGGTTCACATGAATTTGGGACACCCATTAAAAACACTTTACCAGCTTGTAGCAGATACAATCCAGCTTTTGCTTTTTCTTTATGCAAGGTACCCAATCATGAGTTATACTAAAATGAGCACCTCTCACTCAGAATAAATTCTTTTAAGATACAGAAAAAGTGCACCAGGTAGCACTATCTAAAATGCAGATTTCTAAAGTGCACAAAGAGCTACTACATTTTCTACTATTTTGTGATTTTTCCAGCTGTGAGGGAACATAGACCAGAGTAGAAATTGCTTAATGCAAAATGTGGGAGGGATATACAGTATTTTCCTTTTGTGACATATGGCTGGCAAGTGGCAGTTCAGAAGTGGGTAGCTATAAATTCCAGAGGAAACACATAGTGATTCTCCACGAATGATACACTGAAACACTCGTTTTATGCTTAGGAAACTACTGACTTTGGAATGAAGGATCAGTTTCATGATTTAATCAGATTATATCAGATGTATCCATGCTGACAAAGTAGAAGCAAATGCACAAGATTAAAGATGAAAAAAGTTTTATTGTTAGGATGATAGGGTAGATATCTGGAGACCTCTGCTCAATTTCCTGAGCTGTCAGACTTCTTGGGTGACTGCAGGTATGATGCAACATAAGATTTTTTAAAGTGTCTATCCCATTTGAGCACAAAGGTGCTCAACTCCCAGGTAACCTCCTCTGCAATTTAAATTAGGCCTGGGGAGCTGCTGGATTTCTAGTTAGGCCCTCTGCAGAGAAGACAACAAGAGTGCAGTACAAAGCACAGCACCCATGATCACTTGCACCTAGAAATACTGCCAGCAGAGGCAAGGTTGCCTGTGTTTTTGCATACCAGCCTAGTAAGCACTTGCCCAGAAAGTAGGATCCAGGATTCCAGTCTATCTTCAGCTCAAGAAGACTCAAACTCAGATTTCCCACACAGAGCAGGAGAATACCCCCATGACCATGCTATATAAAATATAGTTGGGATGGAGGCTGACCTACCCAACTTGTTGAAGCTGGGCCATTTGGCAGCCAAGAGTGTGAGATTCGTGGGGCCAGAAGGAAAGCAAGCAGGAAAGGGGGAGTCCTGCTGTTGTTTCTGTTTTGGATTCAGGGAAAGTGTCAGGTAAAACATATACGCAGTTCTGGGAAAAGGGACCATAATGCAGGTCTCTTCCCATCCAGTGGATTGCCCTCATGACCAGGCTACAATTACGCTCCTTCTTACTTTCATTCTGGCTCCAGGTCTCTTACATTCTTGGCTGAATTCAGTAATTGAGCTAAATAAATACCAAAGGTGTGCATTTTGTCATTGTTTGGCATTATTGTTGTTCCCTGCCTGAAGAGATCATGAAAGATTTGCTAATTTCTCTAAAGATCAAGCACATACACTGCCTTTGAAAATTATTCCAGACCAGCAAGTGTTCTGCCCTAATGCTGATTTTGTTTCCGTAAAAAAACTGAAAGTGTTGCCAATGGGAGCAAGATAAATCTGTGAGATACATAGCTATCATAGATATATATCTGTATGTCTTTATTTTTCATTTAAAAGTGCTAAATACACAGGCCTACCCTATGTAAGAAATGTTGTACAAGTCAAACTGTTAGCCAGATGCAGTACTTATCTTTGTGTAAAGAATTTAATAGAGAACTTACATGTAAAACACTTTAAATAATAAAAATAAAGCAGAAATTGCATCCACTTCCAAAATATGTTATGTATCTACTGCTATTGGAATTTTCAATTTTCATTGGCTAACTTCAATAGTAATAGTCAAATCACCAGTTTATTTTTGATGACCTTTAAGAAAAACTACATCCCTTGTATAATTTTCTGGGCTTTGATGGAGCTCTGTCACAGATGAGTGTGGTCCGCTCTGTTTGACACTGGTTGTATAACTAGAAAATTCTTTCGCTAGTAGAATGCTCTGTGTAGTATTAACTGAATGCTCTAATGGTTAGGTCTACTCTGATATCACTATGATGAAAAGAGAAAAGGAAGAAGAGAAATTCACAGACTGAGTCACATAACTTTTTAAGATACTGATCTGTTTGGCTGGACCACATCCTTCTCCTCCCGCCCCGCCCCCCTCCTTTTTAATCTCTTTTCACTTTGCTTTCCTTACTTCCTTCAACTTTCCCTGATCAGCAGTCCCCTTGCATGATTTTCTGTACTTTGCAAGCTGTTGTGAGGATCTGTTGTTTCAATATTTGAAAAGTGCTACAAAAACTTAAGGCAACATCTTTCATTAAACTAACTGTGTACTTGGGATAAAGTTACACAATAGGGCTGCGCAAAGCTTTGGGTGGTGGTTCGATTCAGAGGAGATCAGCCCAATTCACTGGCCAAATCTCTGAATCTGAATCGAATCAGGGGACCAGTTTAAAAGTTCAAAGCTCTCCAAATCTTCAGAAAAGATTCACAGAGCTTTGATGATTCCAGCAGTCTCTGGTGGCTGCAGCAGGGAGTTGCAGCTGACTCCAAGCTGGTAAGTATGAAGGGCGGGGGAGCGGGGGCTGGGGGGACC
>NW_017728947.1:23124308-23149581 GCF_001723895.1 Crocodylus porosus
CTGCTTCTGCCCACCCCACCTCCAAGTATTTTTAAAAAAAAGCCCCAGTGCTCACCAGGTGCTGCTGGGCAGGGCGGGGGCGGTGATCCTCGCTGCCTCCCACTGCCCCACACTGCATAGGGGGCTCTGCCACAAGCCCCTCCATGGGTGCCCCGCCCGGGCCACCTCCGGCCCTTTAAGAAAATAAAAAGCTAAGAAAAGCCCCAGGATTTACCGCTCCTGCGGTAGCCTCAGGGCTTCAGGGGCTCGTGCAGAGCCCTGCACGTGGCAGGAGGCAGTGGGGATCACCCTCACTGGCAGAAGTGGTGAGTCCTGGGGGGGGGTTAACTTTTTTTCTTTCTTAAAGGGCTGGAGCTGGCCTGTGTGGGGCACCTGTGGAAGGGCTGAGGGAATGAGGGGGTGGTCAGGGGGCTCATACAGAGCCCCCCATACAGCATGGGGCAGTGGAGATCATCCCCCACCTGGCAGCACCTGGTGAGCCGGGGCTTTTTCCTCCCAAGTGCCAGGAGCTGGGGCAGCTGGGACAGCCATTGGGAGAGGGGTGGGGGATGGGCCTGGCCTAGCTGATTTGGAGATTCAGCTGCTGCCGAATTGCTGAATCATATTTGGCTGAAGCAAATCAGGACAGTGATTCAAATCACCGAATCAAATCACTATCCTCCAAAGTGGCCGAATCCAGTCTGAAGCAAATACTAGCTGCTTCGCACAGGCCTATTACACAAGGTTTTGAATTCAAGACATTCTCCATCATGTCTGCGTCTCCTACCATTTCTGGACCATCACACCTATGACATTGCTTTTACCTTACAAAAATTTAAGGCATAATTCGGCAGCAGCTACAAAGGTCTGGTCCAGGGTCCTGTGAAGACCATGGCTATCTTCCACTACTCCAAAAGGCTTGAATCAGGCGCTGGATATGGAAATTCCATTGCAGTACATAGGAATTCTGCTTTTGGAGTGCCTGCAGAATCCAGTCCATTAATCATAAGTACAGAGCAGCTATTAGCAATCTGCAGGAAACTTTTCCATATGCGATGTCACACCTAGGCATAATATAGTTCCATAGTTTTTAGGGTTGGAAGGGACCTGAGCAGATCATCAAGTCCGACCCCCTGCCTTGGCAGGAAAAAGTACCGGGGTCAAACGACTCCAGCAAGGTGTTCATCTAGCCTTGTCTCCCAGGGTAGGAGACATCTATAATAGATGTCACATTGTGTTATGATCCTGGAGTTTGGCCCAGGCTCCCCAAATACTGCAAATGTATTGACATAGGCTGTGTTTCAACAAACCTAAGCTGATATGTGACTTCAAGTAGAAGCAAATAGAAAACAGAAGTTCCAGTGAGTTCTGCTTTGAGTTTCTAGGAAAGGTTTAAATTTCAGGCTTAAAAATCCAGTTGGTAGGACATTTTTCTAACTTTTTTTCCTCTGGAAAATATGGATTAGTTAAAAACAAGATTCTTTGTAGGTGAGTTTTAGCAAAATTGCTTGATTTGAAATTTAAAGATGTCAAAATTTCATTTATCAGTTTCAAATTATTTTCCATTGAGACATTTTAGTTTGTTTTTAAAAAGGTACAAAAGAAACACTTTTAAATGGTTAAATTAGAAATGAAACATTTAAACAAAACTGATCTAATTTCCCCCAAAAATTATCACTCTGAAAATTTCACAGATTTGATTATCCCAATTCAGGATGGTGAAAAAAATTGAAATCATGAAATCTTACAAGATGGGAAGACTCGTTTCCTAGTCAGCTCTAATTTTGATTCTAGATTAAACACAACTGAACAATCTGGGCAGAGGAGTTTCACTGAGTATTGTTGAATGGAGGTTTTGTTTTATGCATATGAATGTAATATAGGGAGAGAAGGTCCCAGGAACAGCACAAAAGAAGACAGAGAAGACAGAAAATACCCATGGAGAGCCAAAGCAGCAATCCTGAGGGACAGCTAAGAGGGCTTTTTGTGTAGTGCTGGTTGGAAAAGAGGCTTAGGCTATTGAGCCTTGAATCTTCATCTTGGGTTTTTTTGTTTGTTTGGCTGCTTTTTGCATGCATGGGGAAAACAGGGTGTTGTTGTCACATAGGACTGAATGAAAGAAATACCTGACTTTTCATAATCAGTTTCTTCTAATGGAAATAACTGGCAAAATTTCAAATATTTGACCATTGTTTGGCTTAACATTGGTAACTGTAGATAATGAAACATGCTTTACTTTATTCTGAGCTGTCTTACCCATTTGTATTGTTTCATTTATTCCAAAACAGCACAAAGCATTTTGTGTAGTAGTAATGTATACATTGCTGTGGTTGTGTATAGTGTTTAGCTGGCATAAGGTTCCTGCCCAAAGCATTTTGTAATTTAGTTAATCTTTATAGCACTCACAGAACTTGAGATACGTGCTGATTATCCAAAAGAAAGATACATTTCCTTTAGAAAGAATGGAAATTACTTTAATTCTCAGCTATGCAGTATTATAAGCCTCAAAGCAGAATGGAATAGTATCAAAATTCACAAAAGTGATTAAATAGTTAATGGCGACAAACTGGCTTTAAGACTATGAATCTAATGCTGTTTGTGATCCTTAGTTCCAAACCCCTGATAGAAGCATTACCACTGAGAGCATGACCGGGGGAAATTAATGTAAAAGGAGTTGCTTATAAAATACCAGTGAATGTCTTTGTTTGTGTATGCATTTGGGGAGGGGATTGTTTCTAAAGTGACCCCATCTGCTTAAGTGCACAGCATATTTATTTTAAAACCCTCATAAAAAAGATAAAATCCTGAATGCAAAAAGCCTAAAAATGCATCTAAATTGAGAAACTGCAGCCAATTGATTATTCAGCTGGCAAAATGGAAATTTCAAGTTGCATAGACAGCTAATTGTGGCCTGCCTATGGAATGACAGGTCTATAATTTTTAGTTTTGTGTGCATTCAAAGCCAGTCACCTTGACACTTAGCAGTCCATTATCTGCTGGCCACCGACCATATGATGATATTCAAAGAGTGACAGGTCTTTTCCATTATAGAATGATAAAATGCACCGTGCTTTATTTGGATAAAGCTGTCTTCGCAGACAGAACAAACCAGGTGCTTATCTGATCCCTGCATGTGACAGTGACATTGGGGCAACTTTTGCTGAACCTGTTTAACCTATTTTTTGTTCTTTTGGAATAAAGATGAGTGAAATTGGCATCCTCGGCATTGCTTTCTAAGTGAATGGGTAACTGGTTATTTGCTGCTTTGGATTTTTCAGTATTAAACTAGCGAGAATGGAGAAAACACTGGACTCTAGGTCACAACACTAAATGGTTTAAAAGTTGATGAGCAATGTCTTATTTGTTTATATATATATATACATACACACACACACACACATATATATATATACACACATATATACATTTTTGTTTGTCTTTTATGTGTTGTGTGGATACAGAACAAGGTCATGAAATATCCCCCAGGAGGCTCATTATCAAACAGTAAAAATCAACAAACCACAACAAATCAGGTCGGGACCTAGCATTTAACTCATGCTTAAACAAACAAACAGAGGACCAGATTCAGTCCGGGTTTCTGCCAGTCTCTGCTACACACACCAGGCTGTAATGCCAGTGTAAGTCTGTTAGTGGCATGTGGTAAACAGTATAAGATGGCTGCAGTTTTCTCCCTATACTGCAGGAGAAGAAAAAGAGTCTGAAGGGTAGACCAGGATGGTGATAGAGAGAGGTGTGGATAGTTTGACTAAGGGATTCTCTGATTTTGGAATATCCTTTAAAAAACCATGGAGGAAAGTAAACGCGCTCTTCCTTACCAAAGCCTCGGATTAATGGTGGAAGAGGAAATGCTACTTGCCTAATGAATTTCCCAAGGGCTGAACACACCATGAAGCACAGGTCATGTGATTACAGGAATATGCAAATGGCAAAGCCCCAATTAGAAATGGGCCTGAGCTGAAATCCTGCACTGCGAAAAGTTCAGTGCTGTCTCCAAACTTCCTGCCTACACCCCAGGTTTCAGAAGAGAACCAAATCTAAACCACTGATTCTAACTGCGTTTTGATTTGAGTATTTGCTATCTACCTCATTGTATAACAAAACTACTTTAGAAATGTTTGGCAAATTTTTACAGGACTCTGGTGCAATTGTGTCTTTTTTACACCTCTAACTACAAGTCTGCCTTTTGCGCTCTGGGCCTTATCCAGCAGCCATTGAAATCTGTGGAAAGGTTTTCACTGCTTTTCATGGACAATAGATGAGGTGAGCCCCATCCATACATAGTTCTGAAGGAGTGAAAAATTATCAATAGCATATTTTAGAAATCTCTAAATTCCCTATAATACCACTGTATGTAATTAAATTCTATTTTTCAAAACAAATATCCTTTGACTAACAAGTAGAAACAATAGGATTACATACAGGAAAGGAGGCTTTATAGCTTTTTTTTTTTAAATGATCACATCTTTTATATCGTACATGATTTTGCACTTTAAACTCCTCCCTCATGCGAGACTGAATACATGAGGCCAGGGCTGTCCAACTAGTGGCCTGCAGGTGACATGTGATCTCTGCAGGGTTAACATGGAGCCTGTACACCAGTCCCACCATTGCTTCATCTCTTATAGGAGCCAGGGCATCTGGGTTACCACTCTCCTGGCTTCAGCTTTCTGCCCTGCTCCCGGAGGCAGGGCAGCACAGTGGGAGCGGGGTTTGGGAGGGGTCTGTCTTGCCTGTGCTCTGCATGCAAGGGGGAGTGGGAGAAGAAGAGCCCTGCTATATTAGCAGCAGGAGGTCTGCAGCCTGCACAGGGCATGTGGCCCCACCATCACCCAGAAGTTAAATAGCCCTGCGTCAGGCCAATGTAATCTGCGGAGAAATTTCACATCCCTGAAACATTTTTCTTGTGATTTTTTCCCCCCTCTCTTTAAGATACATCCAAATAAAATATAACCTAAACACCCAGAAACACACCTTTTAGATCCATATATATATATATATATATATAAATGTACAGTGCAGGGCACTTAACTCTGAAGAACAGACTAATGGAGAAAGACTGCTCTGAAGTGAACATTCTGAGATTTCATCTATTCCCTATGTGCTGTAATAACACTAACACACCTTTTACTCCACAGGACAGCTTGTACTTGGGGAATTGTGTTTCATCCAATTTTCTTACAAATAATGAACAAGTTCTGTCAGGTTTATTGGCACTATCTTGTGCACACTTTTTGGTGTAAATTATTTATTCTACTAATTTAACTGCAAACAGTCCTGGACAGTGAGCTTACTGAGGCAATTTCATACATATTGGTTGTAAGTTAATTATTTAGGAATTGAGATATCTCTGGTAATGCCAAATAAGTACAGATCTCATCAGTGAAAGCAATTGAATGCTTCTAGGTTTTCCAAACCTCAGATCATGCAACCATTATATGATGCCCATTAAGTGCTGTGTGTTATCACAAAAGAACACAAATGTGTTTGGAGATAGTGTAGGAGTTAACCCTTTTAGTTCCCATTATTTCCTAGGCAAACACAGGCCTTTGATCCCTATGAGCCAGCTAAGCAGGGTATGCAAATCTGCAAATTATATCTACTAATCTACAATCTATAAACTGGTGAAAGATGTGAAGTCTGATGCCACATTACATATATTTTATGACCTGTTTCAGCCTTAAAGGGCTATTTGGGGATAGTGAAACTTGGACAGCTGTAAGGTTACACACCAAAATCCATATTTAAATAATTTAAATCCAAATATAAATAACTGCAACCTGATTTTCAAATGCCCTGTCTCCAATACAACACCATTTTATGTCAATGTCTAAATATGAATTTGGTTACTTACAGTTTGACAAAAATGTTTTTTGATTGTAGTTGGATTGATAATCAGTATCAGTTTGCTAGAAAAATTGCAAGATATTCCTTTCCTATGTAGCTGATAAAATATCAGCTTTTCTCAGCATGTGTAATTTAGTCTGCAACAGTAAACTTGGATGATTCACTTGAGGCAGGTGTGAGTGTTCAATAGCATGGGCAGGGAAGGAGCAAAGAGAGATGAGGAATGAAAGGAGAGAAAGTTGATGTTTAAAGCAAAGCTGCTTCCTTCCTGTAACCTTTTTTTCTGCAGTAAAAATACTGCAGTGCACTGCATTGTACAGTACTTGACTCCTCACAGTGCATTGAAACCAGGCTTTCAAAAGGGCTGTAACACTTCTGGCTTGCAGTATATTTTATGTCTGTATTTCTGCAACTCAAAATTCAATGTATTTTCTAAAGCCATAGTTATAGTCTGTGCTGTAGGATTTAGAGTTTCATTTAGCATCAGACCTAAGTCTGTGGACCACTGCTGATGGAAAGCCACCTGGAGAGTGCTAACCACCTTCTGCCATCATTCTGCCCTGGCCCCACAGGTGGTAGGCTCATGCCAGCCAGGAGATTTGCTGAGTTAGTGCATCTCCTTGGTCACTTCATTAGTGGATTTCTTATATAGTGGTACTAGAACATGTGTCTGATTTAACTGCAAATGATTATACCTTCTAACTGGGTCCTTACCGGAGTGTCTGGCATCAACACATGTTTCAGGAGTGTTGGTTGTACTAGCTGTGTTGGTCTAAGGACATAGACAGACAAAGTTCTTTGGGTAAATCTGGTCTCTTTTATTAGACTAACTGAAATAGTTGGAAAAATTCTTCTTTACAAGCTTTTGGTACAAACACCCTTCTTCAGGCAGAGGGAGTATCTTGTTTTGTGCTCTCCTGGATGGGATAGGAGCCAGTATGCTTCTATCCCATCCAGGAGAGCACAAAGCAAATGCAGGAGAAGGGGGTTTCCCTCTGCCTGAAGAAAGGGGTTTGTACCAAAAGCTTGCGAAGAATTTTTCCAACTATTTTAGTTGGTCTAATAAAAGATATCAGATTTACCCAGAGAACCTTGTCTGGCATCAGTACTGCTTTCTACCTTTCTCTTAAAGTGTATTCATTCTTCAGTACAGCTGCTTAATTGTTGGAGAGGAATGAAGTTTGTACCTGCTAATACCACAAGAGTACTACGTTGAAAGAATATAATCAGGATGTTCTACTCCATCTCTGGGTCTGCTAGTGAATGGTCATTGAGACCTTTATTTTACAGAGCTAAACTAGTTTAGTTTAGTTATTCCAGAATTTCAATTTTTGTAGTCTGGGTTCATATTCATAAATGTTGGTTCATTAATAAGTTTGGATGTTCTGTTTAGTTAAGATAAGCATCAGAAAGTTTTGACTTATCCTGAAAGTAAAAACACCTCTGAATTTGTTCCTCAACCACATCTATTCACTCCATCTGATCCTACCTTTCTTCTTCCTTTTCCTCATTAGTCTTTAACAAGATCCCTTCTCCTTTGGCAAGCTCCATTGTTTGGAACTCTGAAAACCTAAATCTTAAAAGATGTTGAAGAAAGACTATAATGTTCTGGAAGAACATATGAAGAATCCTAGCTTAAGAAAGCATATCCCAACGTATTAAAGAAAATACCTTGTTATGTTATAAGCATCTTAAGTCATTATAATGTGTTTGAGAAAAAAAAGATAGCAAACTGTTTGGGGTTCCTAGCAGGGATGGACAAGGAAGAAGAAAGCCTCAGCAGCTATCTACAACTTGCTTAAAGTATTATAGAAAATGAACCTTGATGTATATTTATGTCTAGGGCATGTGTGTACATCCTTTTAGCATAAGGCCCAGAAATTACTTATGGAAATAGGAAACAGACAAAGTCTTTTAAATTATATTTTGACAAAAAAATTGGGAACTGAGAGAAGTGAAATGGAAGATATGGAGCAGCAACAGAAATGTATAACATAGTTTTACCTCTATTTAGTTGTCTTCTATTAAGCACTGATTAAGCTGGTGAGAAGTATAAAGATTTCTCCCCCCCAAAAAATTTAAGAACATACATTTTCCTAACCTAGCAGATTCTGATGAAAGAAAAATATGTCTTGAAATTTGACCTGTGGGGACTAGTATGCAATACATATGACTTGACTTATCCTGCAAAGTTCAGAAAAGTATTTAAAAATAAAGCACTTATAATCCAATTATGATTAATTCACCTATTATTTATGCTCACCTGGAATGTGAGTTAGAGCATGAAATGTAAGAGAACTCCTTATAAACCAAAATAATTTATGAATAAATCAATCCACAGCTTGTATACAGGAGAAAATATTTACACCATGTTAGAAAGCGATGAGAAGATAAAACTGCCTTACTGGATCAGACCTATGGTTCATCTCCCCCAGTATCCTGTCTCCTGATCATTGGTTTAGAGAAACCACAACTATTTGTGCTCTCTCTCTCTCTCATTGCACATTCTATATATGTATATATATACATACTTTGTTTAGTCTACAAGGTAAAAATCTACCCTGCTTCTGCATTAGAGATGCCAGAGGAAACACCTCCAACTGTTCTGTTTAATACATATTAATACAGGGGTGGGCAAAATGCAGCCTGCAGGCCAAATGCGTCTCGCCAGGCCATTCTGTCTAGCCTGTGGGGCCCCTAAAATTTAAAAAAAATAATATTTATCTGCCCCTGGCTACCTGCCGTGCGCCCTCCACCCGAAATAATTGCCTGCTCCTATATTAATAGATCTATCACCCATCCATGAGTTTATATAATCCCTTTCTGCCTCTGCAACCTCCTGTGGTAATAAGTTCCACAAATTAATTACATGCTGCATAAAAATGTACTTTCTCTTGTTAGTTTAAAACTTGTCTCCTGATGATTTTAGTGGGTGGCCCCCGCCCCCAGTTCTAGTATTTTGGGACTTGGGGGGATAACAGTTCCCAGTTCACTTGGTCCATACCCTTCATGTTTTTAAAGATCTGTATCATGTCCCACCCCCACCCCAGTCTTCTTTCCAAAGTGAAGAACCCTACCCTTTTTAATGTCCCCTGGTATGGTAACTGCTCCATATGCCTCATCATTTTGGTTGTCTTCTCTGGTCTGTCTGAGTTCTTCTACATCATTTTTTGAGATGTGGAGACTAGAACTGCCTACAGTATTTGAGAAGTGGCTGCACCCTGGATTTTTATAGTGGCATGATGAAGTTTTCTGTTTTGTTTTCAAATCCCTTCTTGATGATGCCCACCATTTTATCAGTCATTTTTTTTCTTTTTTAGACACTGCTACACACTAATCTGATGTTTTTACAGAACTAAAATTCTTATAGTGACTTATGAGGGTTTCCTGAGTTGCAACAGCTAGTTCAGAACCCAGCACTGTATAACTGGGTTTATTTTTCCCTATGTGCATTACCTTGCACTTGTCGACAATGAAGTTTATTTGCCATTGTTTTGCTCATTCACTTAACTTGATGAGATCTTTCTGCAGCGCCTCTCCATCAGCTTGGATTTAACTACCCAGAATATCTAATGTTTCTTCGGACATTAATATTGTCAGGAATTTTTAATTTTAAAATATTTATTTTGCTGACTCAGATATGGGCAACTTGGCTAATCCCGTGCTTAACTAAAGATATGCTTACATTGCAGACTGCAGTGCAGCATAACAATACCTGAGCAAGCAGCAAATGAGCTAGCTCAGGTACAAGAAACAACTTCGCAAGAACTAGTTACCCTAATAAAAAAAAACTGGGTTCATTCCTGTCCAATCTTTTGTTTCTTCTTTGCAGTTTAAAACATTTAAAAATGTTTACATTTTTAACATTGCCTAATAACACATGATGGTATTAACAGACTGTAGGGTAGCATAGTTCCAATGCACTCATACTGTAGGTTATACCTTAAGCTATGGCACTGTAGCAATACACTAGGTTCGTCTAGTTTCTCCTTTGTTAAATCTTGTTGATAGAAGCTTGCCATTGATAAGGCGTGAAACAACCTTTTAGTCCAGGGTCTCTCCCTTGCCAGTTAACAGAGCCCCAAGGTAGCTCCACTATTACAGTGCTATTTAAACCGCTAATCTTTCTCAAAGATGGTGTGTTTAATTCTGTCTGGGGGGAGAATGATGTAGTTTTGTATGCAACACTACCGGTCTTTAGTTTACTTTGTTTGGTACACAACAAAACTCATGGAAGTCTCAAAAAAAACTTCCAAATGCCTAACAAGTTGGAGTTGTTTTGTTTCCATTGAGAACATCCCACTTATGCAATGGGCAAAGATCTGAATAAGAGCTGAAAAAATCTATTTTACTCAGCATTCCAGGATCTAAGAGGCACAGCCCCTTGAGTATAATGTAAACCTTAAAGCTAACAAGGGGAAAGGACTGTACTTTGTACTAAAGTGTATAATGACCTCCAACATATTATTAAACTGTTTTTCAGTTTCCCTCTTAGTGCTGCTGGTAGCACAAAGCTGAAGCAGTGCTGTAGGAAAACTTAGCCTTATACTAGTGGTGCTTGAGTTTCAGATCTAAAGCATTCATTCATCCAAATTGTCTCCCTTAACTTTGCTCAGAGAGCTGTTAGTCCAGCCAAATGAAAATGAGGGCACATACCTGATTTAGATAGACCAAACTGCTTGGAGACGTTTGAAATTAAGGAGTTGACAGATTTGGGGGGTTATGGTTGGAATATAACCTTTAAAAGTCTCTCTTGAGACTAACATTTTGTCTTTGGAACTGAGACCTCTCATTTTCTCCCAAGGAACTGTTATTCTTCGGTATGAAATGTTAAACTGAGATTCCATCTGCCAGTTTCAGAAGTAGGTCAACATTAGATAACTGCATTAGAACTAGCCTTTGCTAGAATTCCTCTTTCTTATACTAATATGCTTGCCATCCCTCTCAATTTTCTTAAGTGAACATGTCTGAGTCTCTTTTGTTTTCAAATGGTCACCCATGATGAAGCTGTCCCTCCCATCCTTCATCACTTACAACAATAGTTTATAAATGCCAAACTGGTATAATCCCACACAATTCCCACTGAAATCAATGGGAATCTCACTCACTTGTATAAGGAATAAATTTTGTGCCTTGCTCCATTGTTCTGAGATATACAATTTACAGGCATGTGGAAAGCTCTGAGTAAATGCTTAAAGACTATATTCAGAATATTTAAATATATTTGGTGGTTTCATTCTCAAGCCTCGCATCCAGCTCATTTTCAGTGTGGCCCATCACTTCTGGTGTGACATTACTGAAAACCTTCTGATTAAAGCCAGCTCTCTTATGCATACTTTACCTCTGTGACCTATGCGTAGCATGAAACCATTTGAACTCCGTCTAAATTGGATCCCCCTGGTTGTAAGTGTTACTGCATGTCAGTTCTATGTCAGTTGGATGGAAATCTTGCTGCAGAGGATGAAAGTTCATGGCTCAGTATTAATCTACTGGGCAAACTACATCTATTGCTTTCAGTTTTCTTGAAATATATTTTCTGATGACCTCTGACAGGTAAAACACAATGTAGAATTTTCTAATATTCATTTTAGTAAGGATATTTAAAATGTATCATGCATCATACCCATATGCCAAAGAAATGCTATGACAGACAATGCTAAGAATGCTGAGAATTGGTTTATTAAAAATGAAGGCTGTATTAATAAAATATGTCTGGGATCATTTTTACCTTATTGTTCTGTTCTCCATATAAAAAAAATATATAGTGGTTTTTCTTAGTAAAGAAGATGCCCTGCCAAGGGCCGAAATATAGTTCTCTTGATATCGTTTGGAGCAGGATTGGACAAAAAAACGTGAAGATGATTCACAAAATTACCTGGACCAGTGCAACATCCAAAGAAAGCACAAAGGTGTTTATGCAATGTATCCTTAACATGCAAAAGGGAACATATAATCTAATGTCAACAAATCCTTATAGGGGAATCTGTATAATCAGACCAAATGACACAAGGGGAGCAAACACATAGGCTGTGTCCCAACAAGCAGGAACGTGTGCTTTTCAGTGCTTCAGAGGTTTTTGAGGTGCTGCAAAATGCACACAGCACACATGAATTGGCTCGCTGTGCTGCATATTTTCAGTGCAATAGCAAAATTAGATTCCAGGAAATCCTGGTATCTAAAAAAAAAAACAGACCAAAAAAGCATGTGCCACCTGAAACCAGAGCCTAGCTGGCCAGAACCTCATTGGCTGCCAGCCAGGCTCCGCACACACAGATCACTGCTGCTGCAGCCCCAAGAGGCCCCCAGGACCACAGATAAGACTGTTGGGGGCAGCCCAGGTGCTGGCCACAGCCTCCCCTACCCTACCTGGGACAATTTGCTGTGTGCCAATGTGGTGTAGGGGCATTCCCTAGGGACAACTAGCAGCAGCACAAATATGTGCTACTGCTAGTTATCCCCAAGGAAATGCATGTGCGTGCTCCCATAGGGGCCTAATTCTCTTTTAAAATGAGAGTGCATTCTTGTCCTACTCCACTAGGGTAAAAGAAACTTCAAGTATTAGTAAATCACATTTATGCCCACTTTACATTAGTGGAAAGGGGCCTTGGATTCCGTGGGCTTGAATTTCATTTACATGATTATGTGTAGATTTATAAATCTCTAAATAAGCCCTAAGTCTATGGTAAAAGTCCTTCTGGTTTCAGTGAAGCAGGACCAGATCCTTTATTCCCTGAAATATGGAAAGTTGATCTGACCCCAAACTACATTTGACATCAATGGAGTTTGAAATGAAGAAAGAATTATTTCCTGGATTGAGCCCTTGTTTCTTACGACAAAATATTTGTAATAAAATACAAATTATATTTTTCATCAGAAGTGTAACAGAGAATCTGGGTGTCCAGGGCCGTGGCAATGCACGGGGTTGATGGCAACATTGGCCTCGTGGTACTGCCAGATGTCTGTGTGGCTGCTGTGACATTTGCTTTCTCTCCTTGTGCGTCAGCTCCTGGGGTTGCTGCCAAGGTTATGTCACCTTAGGTACACTGCTTTTTCATGTACAGAGCATGGTTCTAATTCATACCTGGCATAGTAAGGTTAAGTCCCACTGAAGTCCACTGGTAGAAGTGACACTTATGCCATGGCTGAATAGAGTCCTCTGCACTTACAGAACCCTTTACACCATCACCATGTAACTATCCCACAAAGTTTAAGGTGAATGTCTTATTAACTTAACATTATATTGAACTGCTTGTGCACTTTGCCAGGCATACAGTACCTTTATAAGCTAAGTGAGCTCTTTTTCTCACTGTGCTTACAAGACTTTTCATGAGACAATGCATAGGTGCAATTTGCAGATATAAATAGGATGAAGGTGACTCCTATAGAAGTTGCTGTCTAGCCTGATAATGTGAAACATGGTTCTAGCCAGGCTGGGGCATGAGCAAAGACTTATGCGCAGGTTCCCACAGGTTTTTCTTAATTTGATCTTAAAATTTATGAAGGTTAGCTGATAGTTCATACTGGGCCCATCTACATGTACAGTTAATGTGCAAAAATTTTTTCCGCACAAAATTAAGGCTCATTAAAGCACTCCAGGGTGCATATCTACATGTGCGCCTGTGTCCTGAGTACAACAAATTATGGGAGCAAATTATGCTCAACAGGGAGCAAATTAAGCCCAACAGAACAGCCTAGTCCAAGGATGTTCTTGCTGTGCTCAGCCTGCCCCCCAACCCGTCCCACCCACCCCGCAGCAGCCAGAGGGAGCTCCAGGCTCATCCAGGTACCAGCTCCTAGCTGTACAGGCTGTGGGAGCAGTCCCAATCTGCATAGGGTGGCAGGGGAGGGAGCTCTCCCATCTCAGCCGGCAGTTGCCTGCCACCCCACACAGATCAGGACTCAACCCAATCTTCATGGGCCAGGGAGAGCTGTCCTGGCTGCTGGGCAGCTGCCTCCCAGCCATGTGGAGATCGGGATGGGTCTTGATGCCTGGCAGCTGGGACATCTCTGCCAGCCCTGTAGATATTGGGACACGTCCCAATCTCCACATAGGTGGGAGGCAGCATCCCGCTGAGCTGGAACAGCTCTCCCTGCCATCTGTGGTCCCCTGCTGCCTAGGCTGACTTTAGGCAATTTTATCCCAGTCAGCATCTACAGGTGCACTTTGATTTCTAGTACCTGCATCTACAGGTGCTAGAAAACAGCGCATTAGACTAATTTGTTGCACAGTAATTGCTGTGCATGTGTAGACAGTGATAAATCTAATTTTCAATAAAGTGTCTTGTGTAGATTAGGGTTTCCAACCCCCTTGGATTGAAAGCAATCCAGGAGCATGTGCTGTCATCAAGGTGTGATGCGAACAGGGCTGGGGGCAGGGCTGCCTTCCTATCCTGCAGGGAGTATCTTCAGGAATAGCTTCAGTCAGACTTGGCAACCCTAGTGTAGATGCATCCACTGGTGGAGTGTTTACCTAGGCCGCTGATATATAAGACATCTTAGATGCATACCTCTACTACCTCTAGAGGGAGGCTCCGATTAGAACCTGAATACCAGTTCTTATCCCAACCCTGGGATAGTTCAGATCTGGATTTGGTTACAAATATTGCAGCTCAACCTCTTTGTAAAGTGGCCCCAAATGGACCCCAAGATCCAAAATTCATATCAGATTTTGGATCCAAACCATGGTGTTCAGGGTCACCTTTGTTTTCTTTTCTTTCTTTTGATCTTTGCCACCTCCTTTTTCATTTTCATTAGGATTTTTTACTCCTTATTTTATTCTTCCCCTCCTATCTTTTACTGTAGGTGAGAGGCTTTCCAGACCACTGTGTTCAGTGACAGACATCTCAATGGACAGTTCATTGTGACTACTGGGGTGTTACAAAGATATACCATGGTTCTGCTACTCTCAGTCACTGTCAAAAACTATGGCATGTTTAAGTTTGAAAGCAAAACTGGAATCAACATGAATCCTAGATAGACTCAAAGGTACCTTGGTTAAATTCTAAATGATTTTGATTTTTATAGACTGCTTTTGCCTTTGAAGGCCTACTTTACAATGAGAGCATGATTTGGAATTCTGAGTAATAATGTTATGAAAGATGGCTTTGGGGTCAACATGACTGAAAAACAAAATGTGTTTTAAAAAGCTCCAACAGTGCAGAGTTTGAGCTGAACCATGAGCTAAGAAAGAAAATGACTTTTAACACCTGGGTTTTGAGGGCATCTCTAATATAAAGATGACCTCAAAACCCATGGAAATCATGCCTGGATTGCTTTTAGAAAGGCAAATGTATTACCAGGAAATCCTATCAGAATTGCACTTCCTTTTTCTGCTAAGCCTCATATTTTTCCCCTTTCTCAAAAGAAAAGATTGTCAAGCTGTTTACCATAGATGGAGGGAAAAATTTGGGGGCAGGGAGGGAGGCTGAGCACATGTATGCATGTGCACACATATGTTCCCCCCACCACCAATGGCAAAGTCTATAGGGAAAAAAGCCATGCAGGGGGAGAGTGGGGCTGGGGCTAGGACTGGGCAGGCGTTGGAGAAGAGCCAGGTCTGGGCTTGGGGCCTGCTGCACCCGTGCGGCTGCCCCTTCTTCTGTGGCTGGGGTCGTTACCCGGCGCTGGCAGCCCCTGTGAATTTGCTATGCCCCAGCCCTGCACTGGCCCTGGCTGCCTCCCTGCACTGGCTCCACACCGCCCAGGGGGCCCAGAGCTGGGGGCTTGAGCAGGGCCAGCCTTGGAACTGGGCCAGAGAGGACGGAGCACGTGGGACCCCTGTGCCTACCCCTTCTTTTGTTGTCCCTGGGAGGAACCCGGCACAGCCTGATGGCTCCTCCAGAGGCGTGGTGCTGGGGAACCAAGGTGGGGGGCGGCATGGCCCCCAGATCTTTGCACAGGACAAGGGCAGGCTTCAGCTGCGATCTGGACTCAGCCTCTGCTCCCTGGCTCCACGCCTCACTGCTGCTGCCATGAAAGCAGCATGGCACAGCACCGTGTGCTTTGCTGCCTGGCCCACCCAGCGGCAGGATGCACATGGTGCCACACCACTTTCAAAGCCACATGCTCCCCCCCTACCTTGGCTTTCCAACACCATGCCTCTGGAGGAGCCACCAGGCTCTGATTGCCCCATGACCCAGCCCAGCAATCCCCACAGTACAGCAGGGAGCGGGGCAGGGGCAAATGATTCATCCCTGCCCCTACCTCACTACCTCCTGCACTGTGGGGGTCTCAATCTGCCCTCCCCACCCCACAAGCCCAAGCAGCCATAAATAAAGGAGACAAAGAAACTTACCTGCCTGCTGAGCTGGCTGCAATCCACAGGGTATGAGAGTGTGTGCGCCCCCCGCCCTTGCTGCTGCAGCAACCTGCTGCGAGGAGGCCCTCCAGCCATGCCAGCTACCCTGCATTTGGCGGGGTTGAGCACCTTTAGCTCCCACCTTCTGCCGCCTATGCTGTTTACTAACGTGAGTTGTACTCAGGCCTATTTATAGTTCGCTATATAAAATTGTGTGTTGAAAGTTCTCAACTGTTACTTTAAAAAACAATGGAAGCTGGTTGAAAAATTTGTTTAGCTACTTATGAATTGCCTTTATTAATATTCTCTGCTACCTATATCCAGCACTGACGTCAAGACCTGTAATTAATGTTTGCACAGTGATTTGTGAATATAATGAAAAGAAATAAATACTAAATATCTTAAATTGCTATTGCAATTATTTTATTTTTCCTTTCTGTATAAATAAAGAAAATGGACACTTTTAATCAAAATCTTGATATAAATATTTTAGCCTATTTTAGTTCATTTCCCTCCATTTCAGTTTTTCCTGTTTTTTTCTGATTATTGTTCAGCTCTGTGAGTATGCTGGTAAATGGCAGAAGGAATGACATACATAGCTTGCAGTCTATCATCTGCATTCCCTTTGCATTAGGTGTAACACTGGCATGAAAATCAGAGCTCCAGCTCCAATTTTTCCAGCTGTCTCTGTCTCCCTGTGATCTTTTTGGTACAAATTTTCTGGCATGTCTTTGAATATACAGGCTCACCCCCCTTCCTTGATTATACCTAGGCATGTTGCCAACTCAAAACATGTATAATTTTGAATAGAATCATTGAAGTTTTTGAACATGGGTAATTTTAGTTACATGATATGCTTAAGGGCTTAAAGCACAGTATATTTTTTATTTTTTTTCAAATGTATATATAGTTTAGGCCTATGTTTATTCCATTCAAATGTAAGAATGAAGCTGTATCAGGATCTCCTCTTTCAAGTCTTGAAGTTGTCTTTATGAACTTTTAGACAATTTGTGTCATTAAGGTTACAGTCTTTCTTTCTTAGCAATACTATTACTTGAAGTCCTATAATATATGTTCTATTTTAATCTCTTTGTTTTGCCAGGGGGGACTTGAGTTATAGCCAGGCTTTGTGTTGGCCACTGAAAGTTTTCTTATTAGGCACATGGTTATGTGTAGACAGGCTTCTGCGCCAGGGCCAAACATGGCATTCTTTATGAACAGTCTGTGCCAAGGTTTAAGGCTGAACAATTTAGAGGAGACATGATGTCACTGTCTACCTAAGTGAATTTTGACAGGAATTTTCTGTTGTATTTTTGCATATCAATTTAAAAAATAACAATAATAAAAAGGTCTCTTGCATTTCCTTAGTTTTTGAATTTGCTATGTGGTTTCACAGTCTACGCCCTGCATTTCTCATGCACTACTAGTATTTCTGTTTCATTATTTTTCAAGCACAGTTTGATGACACTGATTTAGCAGTTTCTCACAGTTCACTGCTTCAGTTTTCATCAAATTATATTTCTAGTTACACTAGACACTTTCATCATCAATTTCCATATGCCTCAAAGACATGTAGGGACCAGTTTGCCAACATTGAACTCAAATGCTAGACAATAACTGTAGTAGAAGAGGGCTTATTTTCCCTAGAATATCAGAGAGAGAGAGAGAGAGATCGTAGAATTTTTCAGTTCTTCCTGTTGGCAGGTGGTTCTGCCTGTATGTGTCCAAAATCAAGATTATAAAGTTTTCTGCTTTCAGGATTCAGGAGAGTTGAAGCTTCAGATCAATCATATAATTGGCAAAATCCAGGAACACCCAAAGCAAAGAAATATAGGAGAATGAAAAATGATTGTTAAAACCTTTCCTCTCCATTATAGCTTAGTAATTTTATGTTATGGCTGTTGTTAAGATCAATAACAGGATGGAGACCAAACAGAAGATATTTCTTTTAGGAAACTTCATGCAAGTTTACCCTACAATTTTGTATGAAGAGCCCTGATCATAATCCAAGGACAGAATTTGGTAGAACACATAGAAATGCTACAAGGTGTTGTCTTGTATCCATGAAAATCACACTTAATTTATGCAAAGCACAAAATGAAGTGATGATGCCCACATATCTGAACATAAGAAAGGTTCACCCTGAATAGTTGTTGATAAAGTTGTCAGTAATGAGCCTGTTTACTTGTGTAGACAGAATTTAAATCTGCTAGAAAACATCCCTTAAAATAATCTTCAAGATTTTTAGAAAGCAAGAACAAAATTGTCCGCAGTCCATTATGAAGTTCTTTTAATGGTGCTGAGTGAATCTTTATTACTGTTTTAGCACTTGTTCCCTGTGTGAGGGGCTCCTACTGGTGTCAAGTAAGTGCCAATAATGCAATAAGCACTTGCATTAAAAATGGAGACGTTCTTTGCCCTAACTTCAGGAATAGTGGTTCACAGAATCTTTTACTTACTGCATACAGACTCTTCATCTGAATCGTATAATTCTATGATTGGAAGAATGAACCTGGGAAGCTCTCTTGATTTGCTTGTATCTCCTCAAAAGTTATGGAGAGGTGTATATTCCATTCTTTAGGACCCCTGTTCAGTACTGCTTCTGGATAGAATAAGCTGCATGATGTAGAGGGAAGGGAGCTGTTGTGTAGGTCAAATGTTGAGCAGAATAGATGTTCATGGTAATACCTTGCTGCATTATAGTGTGCCTGTTTTCTATCAATATTGGAATTTTAGAATTAGTTAGCTGGGTGAATGGCTGGGCTATAGCTGAATAACTCCACTGAAATCTCTGTCATGAATCATTGGCTCTGTAACCTGAATTGTGGCATGACCAACTAGTCATTTGAGACTACTGTGAACAGGGTGTGCCTGCTACCTCCTCAGTGAATAACTGTGATACACAACAAAACAGAAAGTCTGGACACCTAAGGCAGTCCTTTCAGCTGGACTTGGACTCAAAGACAAGAAGATGGAGGGGGATCTGTGACAGCTTACTGACTTAGAGACGACCTCTAAACAACTTTTCTCCAGCTGTGTCTTAGCTCCCTCTTTTTCTGTGCTTCAGTGTCTGGGTGTCTGCTTAAGTCCTCCTGATGACCCATGCAGCAACTACAGTATCTGAAATAATGTTAGCATTTTTATGTAGGTATACAAATTAAGTAACTTAACTAACTGTGTACCCCATTTGCCAAGGAATTTTAAATCACTCTGATGTTCTTTTAAATTTTTAGAAGTGCTCAACAGAATGTGCAAAAGAATAAAAGAATTAGCTGTAACCGTGTGTTATCTGGGTGCCCAGATTACTAACTACACTTCTGAAAATTCCAAATGTGATTCAACTACAGTGGTTTGCATCACTTTTTATTTCTACCGAGAGCAACTGGGAATGTTCCAATCAACTATTTAATTTAATTTAATAGGGGCAAGGCAGCAGACGACCATTATCCAGTGACAATGTTCTGGTCCACTGAATATAAAAAGAATGCCCAGAGGACAACTGGTGATATTTCCTTCAGTAGTCTTACTTGATGCTCTATCAGCATTACAATGATGTGTTCTTCCCTGACTGAGGATTCTGACAGCATATGTAAAAGTCACATCTTTAGGAGAATCATCCCCTTCTCAGAGATCTGGAGCACTTAAATGGAGTGTGTGGAAGATAGATTTTGAGTTCCTTCCTAATGTACAGTATTTGCTATGAGGTCCTTTTTGTGAGGGGGGAAAATCAAATAAAACTACATACAAGAAGAAATTACAGGGGAATGAGATTAAAAAATCAAAGCTTTTGACATTGGTCATAGCATGCATTTTCTGAGTCCAATTAGCTGCCATTTCTTTTTTTTCCCTATTCTTCTTCTTAATGTAAAGCAATTCTACAGTGCTTGAGAGCTCTCTAGCTGGCCTGCACAGCTTGCAGTTGAAATCCTCTGACTTCTTTACCTTATTCTATATGCACATCCTGTATTCATACCGGGTACATCCATATGAGATACTGACTGTGCAGCAGCTGAAAAATACTGTGCAGTAGCACGTCACAGCCCTAACAGTGCTAATACACTACTGAGCATTATTATTAGGCTACTGCACAGTAGCGTCATCTAAACATTTGCCAGCACTTCTGTGCAATAACCCTGGTTTACTATGCATTTATTTTAGTACCTGCTAATAACAAGTACTAATTAAGTGTGTAGTAATGACTGCGTAGTAGCGTCTTGTGTAGACATGCCAACTGTTAACTAAGATACCTACCTACTACACATAGTTTTCCAGGCTATGCACGGTAATAGAGAACACTACAGATCTTCAGAGGTTCAACCAGGCTTTTCAGATTTGGAACATCATATCTGCTCTCATGTGATGACTGATTCATTATGTTAGTGCTTGCCCCATTTTTTTTACTTGCTCATGTATAAATACCTTATTCTAAGTCTTTCATCAAGGGAGTAAGCCTGCTTCATAGCAAAATCCCACTGACCTCTGCTGGAATACAATTGGGCCCTAGATCTCTGGTAGAAATTAGAGTTCTACCTGCATATATTGCTACCAGTTAATGTTCACTGGATGATCAGAGTCCTCAACTATAAAATGTTTTCATTCTGATACTGCTCTTTAAAAAAATAATTCAATGCTCTAATCTGAAGATGCATGAACATTGTAACTAGCAAAGCAAATAGCCACAGAATTCAAAATATATGAAGGATCTTTTCAGTGGTGTACCTAAGCCAGAAGAGTTTCAAACATACTAAGGGCCAGATTCTGGTTTTACTCTTGGAGCAGTACTATTGAAACTAGTGAGGCTAATCAAAGAGTGAGCTTCTACTAAACTACTAAACGTGATTTAGGGTGATGGAATCTGGTTGTATGGTCTCTGGGGCAGGATTTGTATCTTCCTGTAAGTTTATTGAGTATAACCTTCACATAACAATATCAAAAAGTACGTTTCTTTCCTTCCCTGTGGAAGGTGCTTAAAACTTTATATTTAGAAAAGTGCTTCCTAAGGATAAACTTTAAAGATGCTTTTCCAGTAGTTTCATAGACACTTTGAGGCAAATTTTACAAAGCAACTCATGGAGTCAGGAGAGAAGTCTCACTGATTTCCACTGGAATTTAAATACTTCCTGACTTCCCTGGAAATGTTAAATTTTTGAAAATTCTACTCTTTCTTACATTTGGAAGAGATAAGCCAGTGATACTAATACTAGAGATGGTAATTGGAATTCGCATTGAAGGTATGTATTTAATAAAATAATGAAATGTCTTGAAAATTTTAATATGTTTCCACTCAGTCTATAGCTTTCTATTTCACTATAAATTAATAAATATGAAAAAAAATGTGTCTAGGATTTCAAACACGTAGAACTTTTTTCTTGCCTTCAGAATTAGGCAGTATTAAAGTAAACAAAAGCTGTGTGTTAGAACCTGAAGAATATTTTGAATTTCAATTTTGAATTTCAGGTAACCAGAAAATCAGTCCTGTGGCATTCACACCAATTAATTTTGTTTTTAATTGCAGAAATATCCCTGAGATAGCCTTGTCAATATGAACATATGAAATCCCAGTCCAAATAAAAACAACATTTGCCACAATTTGTCTGCCTTCCTACCCTGTTCTTTTTTACCTTTGTGTTTTTCTGTTTTATTTTTCAGGATTTTTACCACCTTGTATCAGTGAAGAAGTCCCAAAACAAAATAAAAAATTGCTTTCCAAAAATTGCTTTAATCAACTTGTGAGGAATTATTCTGATGCAGCAGTTTCAAAGATATCCATTTCCTTTAACTTTTTTCATAGTAGTTATTAACCACAGGTCATTTCAGAACATTTTAATTCACATTCCTCTATTCTTTCTTGAATTCTCAACATGACTACTGATAACTCAAAAAATCTTGCCACCTATAGTTGCAAGAGAATGGTGCAATGGACAGGAAATTATGAGCAAAATGGACAAAAAATAGTTTGTTTATTAAATGACTTAGACTTTGTGGCTCCAGTGGCTTTCCAGTTTCTCTGAAAAGGCTGTTTGTCCAGGGGCTGTTTGAAAACGGTGACATAGATCAGCAGTGGACAACATTTTCTACAACATTTCCAGCAGTGCGCTGGAGTGGTCCAAGGGGTTTAAGGGGGCTGGTGCTAGGAACTGGCTGCTTCTCCCTGCTACTGCTTCTTCACCCCACCTGGCAGCACTGCACACATCCAGCTGCAGCACAATTCTGCATGGGCAAAGCCCCCCACCATGAAAGCCCCATCAAATGGCTCTGGAGGTCAGATATGCCCCATGGGTTGCTGCCCCAGATCTAGATGATGATAAATGACTTAGTATTTGTATGTTGCTTTTCAGCCACACGTTTCAAAATGTTCTTTAAATTAGGGAAAATGTTAGAGCCAGATACAGAGCCTGTCTTACATTTCCCAGTCCTGTGATATCCAAGCAGCCCAGGCTAATTCTTCCAGTGAAAAGAAAGGTCAGGTTCCATTTCAGCACTAAAGATGTTCAAGGGGCAAGCCCTTTTTAACGGCAACTTGCATCTGGTGAGGAGGACGGCGACGACACATTTGATTTGAAACAAGAGGAATCCCTTTTGTGCCTTAGCAAGATGACCCTAAAAAAATTGTAGAAAGGCCTGAAGATAAGTCTTGAAAAAAAACTGATTCTGATAAATATTAGTTCGGGCTGTTTAGCTGAGTGCTGTTAATTTGTCATATAACTAAACTGTTTCTTTTGCTCTCAGAATTTCTGTCTAATGAGAATCCAGACCAGTGATTCTAAGTAAGGGTGCTGCAGCACCCCAGGGTGCTGTGAAATCCTCTTCAGCATGCCATGGGGTACTGTAACAATGTTTTTGCTGTTTGGTGTGCAGACACCTACATGTGATTCACAAGATTTCAGATAGGAATTCACAGTATCAAGAGTATTTTGATCAGTTGCAGTCCTTTTGAGTCCTTTGCTAAAGAACTGACTACTCTGTTAGTTTCCCCTAGTCAAAAATGAAGTGAAAACTAAGGTCTGGCATTTTCCAAGGAGTGCTTTGAATCTAAAAAGGTTGAGAACCACTGATCTAGATCCTTCAGGAATTGTGGAAGAATATCTGGTCAGTGCGCACATCCTAAGACTGACCGGAGGCGGCATTTCTTTTAAATGCATTGAAGTAAGCCCTCTACTTACAAAAACCTTTCCAGTACAGTGGGAAAAGCTAGTCCAGCAATTCCCAACCTCTTCCAGCCCAAGGCACACTTACGTTAATAAAAATTTTCTGCGACACACCTGTTAAGGCATTCCCCATCTTCATACCTATTGTAGCTCTTTGCATGGCAAAATTCTGCAGCATACCTGTTCATTTCTGATGGTGTACTTTTGTGCCATGGCACGCTGGTTGGGAAACACTGAGCTAGTTTATAAGGTGCAAAAATCTACCATCTTCTTCCTGACCTCAGCCTAGCACTGCCAAGTATCTCTTGGGCCTTGATGGGCATCATTCCTCAAGTTCAGCTAGCAGCCAAGTTTTATCTCCCTACACTCCCCAATTTTCCAGGTTTCCTTGGGCATTTCTCTCTCCACTTCTTGTGCCCCACTTGAAGGGATTTGGAAATCCTCCTTTGTATCTGTTATCTTAAAGGAACGATTCAGATGTTTGCATCGTTTCTGATGTGAGCGTCCACCGCAATTTCTAATAAAAAGGTATTATCATCTCTGAACCCAGAGTTCTAGATGTTTGCATTGCTTTTTGTCTCAGACCACCACGGGCAACAAATACAGGTTTCCCTCACCAAGCACAGTTTGAAGTATCCATGCTTAATACTTTATATACCATTTTGGCTACCACAGTACGGTTTTGAGTAACCACCGTTTTCCATGGCCATGCATCAGCCTGCCACCTGCCATTTTCCCCATCAGCCTTTTGTCTTGCCAACCACGGTTCTGCCAACCACAGGAACTTTCAGGAACCTAACCCCAGCGGTTGGCGAGCGAAAACTGTACTCCCCTGTCCATGGGTAACTGGTGCCTCCCAAGTCTGGGGGGGCTCCAGATCGCCAAGGGGGGGGGCATTGCTGAGCCTGGACCCACCAGCAGCAAAACCGGCAGTGCACTTCCGCCGGTACTTCTGGGTTTGTGGCTGGCACTTCCAGGGGGCATGCGGCCCATCTCACCCTATGCCTAGCCAATGCCCCTGTCCACACAATGGCTTTCTTAAGAGGAAAATAAAAATGAAAAGAAACGGCCAAAGGACTGCAAAAAAAAAAGGGGGGGGGGAGAAAAAAATGATTATTATCCTCCGTTTTCTTCTGCTTACAGAAGTTCAGTTCTGTGGTAGACACCCCCCCCCCAGCTTTGTGCCTCCTGCCTTCGCGAGGTGCAAGGAACCAGCACCCTTTCCTTTGTGAGGAGGTGCCCGGCGTGCCCAGGCCCCGGCGGGCGCGAGGCAGGTCCTGCTCGGGAAGCCGGGCTCTGCTCTCCCTCGCCAGTTTCCTGCCGCGGTTCGGGCTCTTTGCCCGCGGGCTCCCGGCTCTGACCTCCGTGGCGCAGAGCGGCTCCTTCTCCCCGTCCCCGGGAGGGGACGGCATTGCAGCAGGCGGGGAAGGGGGGGGGGTCCCCCAGCCCTGCTCGGGGAGGGCAGCGGGAGGAGCCGGCTGCGTGTGCGGAGCTCCCGGCCGCCCTGTTTCCTGGTGCTCTGCTCCCTGACCCCAGTGGCAGCGCCTCTCACTGCACCGCTCCGCGCTCCCCCGGCTTCCCTGCTCTCCCTCCCGCATCCAGCCTGCTCTCATTTTCTTTCTTCCTCCCCCCCTCCTTCCTTCCCACTCCAGCCAGCCGGGGGCGGCGGGGGACACCCTCGGGGTCGAAGGTTTTGCCCTGCCTGCACCGCCCTCCACCTCCCAGCCTTTCTCTCTCTCTTTAAGCACCCCCCGCCCCCCCCCCATGGATCGGCTGCTCTCCCAGCACTGAAGGCATCCCTAGGACACACATCATCACCAGCCCGAAAGAGCAAGGTAAATCCAGCCCGATGACAGAGCGAGGGGGAAGAAATCCAAAGGCACCAAAAAAAAAAAAAAAAAAGAAGAAAAAAAGCGTCATAACCAAACACAAAGCCCCGGGTTAGAGGCGCCTTGTCACATCCAAGTGCAAGGGGAGCGGGGAG
>NW_017728947.1:23149681-23167178 GCF_001723895.1 Crocodylus porosus
GGCGCCTTGTCACATCCAAGTGCAAGGGGAGCGGGGAGGGCGCCGCGCAGCAGTGCTCGGGATCAGCCCGGCCGCTTCCCCCCGCGCCCGGGTTTTGTTTGCTGTGGGTTTGTGGCGGAGGGGACCTGCCCCCCCCCCGCTGCCGCCCGCTTGCCGGGGAGGGGGGGAGGGGGCGGCAGGGATTTGGCAGGCGAGGAGGCGGCAGGGGATGCATTTTGCTGCCTGTTTACTAGGAGGTCTCGGGCGCTCGGGGTTATGATGTTAGAGCACGACCGGGGGAGGGTAGGCCAGGGAGCATTGTGCTGGCTGGAGACACCGAGGAAGCGGCAGCTCCAGCGGGCGAAACGCAAAGTACAGTCGCAGCCAGCCTGAAATGTAGCGTTTGTTACCATTTTCTGCATGGGAAAAGAGGGTGGGTTTTTTTGGGGGGGGGGTTGTTTTTTTCTTTTTGGTGGGGGTTTTTTCCCTCCCCCCTCCCCGCACACAAGTCGGGAAGGGGCGCTCCAAGAAAAGTAGCGATTGCAAATCGGTTCCTTTTCTGTTCCCAGCCGGAGTTTCCGTCTCTATTTCGCGTGCATTTGCAAGCGTGCTTTGAAATCCCGAGCCCCGAGGCCTCGGGCACTCGGAAACCTTTTGGAAAAGGGGGATTTTTTTGGGGGGGGAGCAAGTGAGAAATTGACAGCGACAGTCAAAGCGATCGTGGGGGGGTTTCGCCCCCTTGATTAGGCAGCTTGGTTTTCTTCTCATTCCCCCCCCAAATTCATTTCAGTTTTTATTGCAAAGGGGGGAGGGAACAAAACGGAGCTTTATTTCACGGAGCGGGGAGGCGAGAGGATGTAAACTTTATGCACGCAATTTTTTTTTTCTTTTTTGCAGAAATGCTCCCCCCATGGCAATCATAAACACAAGAGCAGTTGCATCAGGAGCTCTCAGGGCGGGTTTGTGCTTCCCCAGGGTCCCTGGGGTGGTGTGTGTGTGTGTTGGATCTGGGTGTATGTGTGTGCGTGTTTGATCGGTGTGGGGGGGGCTAGTGTGTGTTTGATTGGTGTGTGGGGGGGCTAGTGTGTGTGTTGGATCTGGGTGTATGTGTGTGCGTGTTTGATCGGTGTGGGGGGGGCTAGTGTGTGTTTGATTGGTGTGTGGGGGGGCTAGTGTGTGTGTTGGATCTGGGTTTGTGTGTGTGTTTGATCTGGGAGGGGTGTGACTTGGATCTGTGTGAGTGTGTGTGATCGGGGTTGTGTATGTTTGATTGGGGTATGTAGGGGGAGTGTGTGTGTTGGATTTGGGTTTGTGTGTGTGTTTGATCTGGGAGGGGTGTGACTTGGATCTGTGTGTGTGATCAGGGGTTGTGTGTGTTTGATTGGGGTATGTAGGGGGAGTGTGTGTGTTGGTTCTGGGTGTGTATATTATATGTGTTTGGTCTGGGAGGTGTGTGACTCTTGGATCAGAGTGTGGGGTGGAGTGTGTTTGATCCATGTGTGGGGTGTATGTGTGTGTTGGATCTGGGTGTGTTTTTGTGTGTGTGTGTTTGGTTTGGGAGGTGTTGGATCTGTGTGTGTGTGATCAGGGTGTGTGTGTGGGGGGAGTATGTTTGATCTCTGTGTTTCTGAAGTGTGTGTGTGGGGGTCTAGGTGTATGTGTGATCAGGGTGTGTATTGGGAGTGTGTGTGTGTTCTGGGGGTGTATGTGAGAGTGTGCCTGTGCACTTGATCTCTGTCTGTGATATGGGTGTAAGTGTGGGGGTGTCTGTGTGTTTGGTCTGTGTGTGTGTTTAATTTGAGTGTGTGTGTGTGTGTGTGTGTGTGTGTGTGTGTGTGTGTCTGTGTTGGATCTGGGGATGTGTGTGCGGGTTTGATCTGGGTTGCAGTGCCAGCAGCTGTAGTAGAAGGGGAAGATTGAATGGGATGAATGACGTGGGGGGAAAGGGGGATGTTTTACAAAAGCCAGGATGGTGCTGTGTCAGAGCCATTGGCCACTGATTGTGATCAATCAATCTGAGCCTGGGAAAAGAGTGGGGGTGGGGAAGAGGTAGAGGGAGAGAAAGAGCGAAGAAGCACTCAACCCAGCCAGGACTCAGAGCAGCCAGCACAGGGGGTGCCCAGAGGGAGCCCAAGCCAGCAGCCGGGCATGGACTGACTGAGAGAGGAGGTAGTGTGTGCACACTGGTACCAGTCATGTCTCTGCCTGCTCCTGAGAGCCACACAACTAAACCGCTTGGCAACTGGATGATTTAAACTGAGGAATCTGCTTGCCATGGCGTTTCAGGCATGAAATGGGGGGAGTCGATAGTGTGTGCTGTGGGGAAGGAGGGGAGAACAAGGTGGTATTTAGGACTGTTCAGTGTGGGTTGTGACTGGGAGCTCTATGGGGCACATGACTGATGTGTTGGTTGTAGCCGTGTTGGTCTAAGGACATAGGCAGACAAGGTTCTTTGGGTAGATGCGATATCTTTTATTTGACCAACTAAATACTGGGAAAATAGTTTTTTGCAAGCTTTTGGGCACAAACACCCTTCTTCAGGCATAGGGAGAGTTTGCTAACTTTTCATGCCTCTGGCTCACCACATCTGGGAAAGCTACCTTGGGAGTGTGTAGAGAATGGGGAGGATGCCTGGTTTTGCGGGGACAGAGGGGGAAAGAATTTTAAAGGCACACTTACACATCAGACTGGATGCCATCCACCAGACTGGGTGCCAAGGCTGAACTTGGAGGTGCATGAAAAGTATAGCAGGGATTTTAGCTAGTTGTTAAATAATCACCAGTATGCTGTCATAAACTAGGAGAGACCAGATAGGCATCTGATTTCCTCCTAGGTTATTGCTGAGGCCAATGCTTGCGTTCGTATTTATTTAATGTGTTGTTTGCTCTGTCAGAGAGGGTATGTAACAGATACCGAATGCCTACTTGAATAAGAAGGATTGGCATGAAACCTCTTTTTTTAACCCTTCTATCATAAAAGACTTCGAATCTGCATAAGCCAAGTATCGGTCAAAAGGGGGAAGTGTTGATTTTTCCCGTTTAGGATCCAAATGTGTTTGTTTGAGGGGGATATATTTTTCATACCCTTGCCATAGCCCTGGAAAGTGCTTTTGTGTGTAATTTTATTTCTGTTATATTCCAAATGGAATTTTAAATGCTGCTCAGTCTGAACTACCCCTCCACGCGTTGATCTCTTGACACTGTTCAATTTTGTTATGTTAGATGAAAAACCAAAATGGGCTGTGGGGCAAAATGTATATTACGGTCCACTGCTTTAAAAATGTTCTGTCTTGTATGTTTTATCAGTTTTAAAATTAAGCAGGTCTGTACAGTAACGTATATCTTTGTAACATGCTAAACCCTAAACACACCCTGAAAGATGATTATTGTTATTTCCTGAATAACCTCTGACATGTCATTAGCAAAACACAATATACTAAAATACTTTGCTTAATAGTTTTACGATCCTCTTTTTCGCCTAAAAATTATATGGTTAGAAATGGCTAAGAGTGCACACACCATGTTGCACTTGACAGCAGTGAAAAAAAATGCAACTGTTCTTTTGTGCTCATCTTTTGTATGTAATCTTAGTGAGTGCTCGCTGTTAGAGGGGTGAGAAGAAGAGTAGTGATGAAAAAAAGAGCCTTTTTTCTTGGGCCTCATATAAATGTGTTTATGGAAGTTTTAAAGCGCTGTGCATCTGTTTGACAATGTCTTCAAACAACTTCATATTAAAGAAGTGAATAATCAAACACCTGATAGGTGAGCTGTATTGCTATACAAAATCATTAAAGTGGGAAAATGGAATTGAAGAAGTTGGGAGCCCAGTCATCTATTTAACTTTTTTCAGGTTTTTTATTTGTTATTGTTCTTCTATTTAACAGGAAGCTTTGTTTGACTTCTGCCTTATTTAAATATAGACAAAAGATTAAACGTTATAGGAGGCCAACTTTAGTTTTTACTTTTAAAATAACAAACTCAGCTTAAAAGTATTTTATGTCTTTCCAGTGCTCTCTTGACATTTGTTTTATGCCAGTGTGCAAAAATTCTATTTTTGTAATAAATAGATTGAAAAAAGAGATACTTAAGAGAGACTTATTTTTATATGTAATTCATTCTAATGAGCAAATGATTTTTTTTTCTGAGTTAACAGCAATATGAAATTTAATGTCCTGACCTTTGCTTCCACTAGTCTAGTAAAATCACAATGGCTTAGCTTTTCTAAAGAACTAAGCAAATTTTTGTGGTTGCTTTTATGTTCTTGTTTTACACAGTAGATTTTGATTGCAAAAATAAGATTGGACATGTAATTTCCACGTTACTTCCTAATTTATGCAAACGCTGAAATTCTTGCTGTATAAAAATGCATATTTTTTCCTCATAAGCCTTGATGGCTAGCATTCTTTTTAATGACAGTCATTTTTCTAACAGGAAGATGTTTTCATTTGTATTTACTTTTCAGTGCAGTGCAATTATGCAGTTCTACGCTGCATACTCTTCATAGGCTGCATCTCAGAAGAATTACAGTACTTAGAACAGGACTGCAATTTGAAGCAGGTGTTGTGTTTTACTGTTATGCAAAATAACAGTAAAATATAATTGTGAGGGAAATTAAGGAAACAGCTGCAAACTTAGTATGGAAACCACTACATTATGATTAGTAAGCAGTTGTTACACATATCTTACATCACACTAGCAGAGTCGTAAACCTTACCTTGCTGATTTTCTCCTGCCATTTCTACTATACTTGTGAGGGCAGTTTAGTACAAAGACAATATAATGCCTTACAGACACATACTAAGTCACAAGTGTGTCTTTCTCAATGGGAACTTTATGGTTTGGTTTCATCTCGGCTGCCTTTTACTGATACAGGAGATGGAGGAGAAAACCCAATTACTCCAATGAAGGTTGTGGAATTTCTTAACCCAAGTAACATATGGAAACCTACATAGGCCTGAAGTTGTAAAATAATAAAATAAATGGCCTATAGCAGGCCATCTGCCATTTCCGGGCCATTTTTGTAGACTTTTATGCCAAACTGGAAACAAATCTTGGTATTAAAATATATTTTGAATACAAATAGAAGATTTTAAATGTGTGATGTGACACATAACAGACATACTTTTGTTTAGAAGCTAGGAAGAGTCCAAGAATCTCACCATGGGAAAGACATTGTATAGCTTGATGCCTAAGGCTCAGATCAGCCTCTTATCTATTTTATGCTTTCTTTCCCATCCAGGAGAGATTTACTTTTGTAACTTACACAGAAATGCAAAAATCTAATCTTGGGTCTAATAATTAAGAGGACAGATCCTCAGCTGGCATAGATCTCCTAATTTCTTTAAAGTCAATGAAGCTGGAATGGTTTCCCGCGGCAGAAGATGTCTCATAATTAGCACTTTCATACACCTTTGCATCATGAAAGCACTTTGCACACCTTACCTGAACAATTTCACAAAGTCCTCATGACAGAGGGTAGACTTGTCTCCTCATTTAATAGGCTGGGGGGAAATGAGGAGTATATAGGAACTGGAGGTGGGATTTAGATACTGTACGAGTTCCTGGCTCAGACGCCTATTCTCACACAATAGAGTGTTCCCAAACTCAATGCTAAAACATTAAAACTGCCTTGAAGTAGGTAAAGAAAAACATTTGAATTGGAGGTAAAGAAAAGAATTTGACAGACTGCTGTTGCTACAGTTACATGACATTGGATGCACCAACAAACCTCCTAGTGCTTTAGTGATTGGCAAATTGTGAAGCTGGAGCTCAGGTATGAGAATGTGGACAGAGGGGCTCATTTTTCTTTTCTCCTATGGGTAGAATTCTCATAATAGAAATTATATAAATGCCTAGAAAGGAATATCTACTGACAGCAGCAGATAAATCCCAAGTGTTGGTTTATGTATAGAAAGCTCAGTTTTGTTGGTGGAATGTAGCACATGAGCATTTCAGTAATGTTGCTTAATTACGAGCTTTTCTTCACAAATATAAATACTTTGATCCAAAGCTTTCTGAATTTACCCTTTGTTACAGCATTGTAAGATACCCTGCCTTGTATTCAACTTCCAGAAGAGCTGTCAAAATGTAACTGTAAAACTATAAAACAGCACTTCAGAAGGGTTGAGTACATTTGTGGAAAGCCATTTGGACTTTAGAAAGTTAGATCAGTTATTAATTTTCTTAAGATGTAATTAGTACAAGGTGTTTGAAATAAAGAAGAATAGTAAATATGAAGCATTTAGCTAGGTCTTCCCATACAGATTATTTTGTATTGGTGTATTCCATAAAACCTTTTTTTCAACAGTTTTTACTGAAACTGTGAAAAATGAGGAAACCTTAAAGAAAAGATTCAGGAATAATTAACTTTTAGTGATTGAGTGCCATGGTAATGGGTGTATTGTATGGGTAGATACAGATTTCCAAAGGGCCAAATTGAGGTTTAGCAACAGTTTTATCCTTTTATGGGCCTGGGTCTTTAAGCAGTGTCTCTGTGTCTTTTTTTCCTTTGTAGAGGTCCACAGTGTTGATGAGGAGATCCTTGGGTTCAGACGTTGGCTGGAACACAATGCTCTTCCCCATACTTGGCTCTGGAAAGTTGTAAGTTGCTCATGTCTATAAAGAGGAAGGATGGCTCATGGAATTCCTTCACAAGGCAAAGTTACCATAACAGTGGATGAATACAGTTCAAATCCAACCCAAGCGTTTACACACTACAACATTAACCAGAGCAGGTTCCAGCCTCCACATGTACACATGTAAGTTTTTTGAATTTCGCTTTTTAAGATTATTTAAAGTGAGGACTGCTAAGTGAACATTGAGTTTTGGTTGAAAACCTGGAACGATTGTCAAAGAAAGTACTTGACAATGCCTGTGGCATAATGTATTTTGACAAATAGTACATCCGCTCTTAACGCGAATCACTGTCCTCTCCCAGGAGCAATGGCAGAACTTTGTGAAGCTCATCAGAGTATGTGAGGTGCAGGTTCTGAAACCAAATCAAAGCATTCCTGGTTTCACTAGAACTCACCCAGGGACAGTTTCTTTAAAAATGTAAGCCTCCTTCCCCCACCCAATCAGCTGCGAAATAGGCCTAATTGGGACTAATTGTCCCCCCATCACTGAATCCTTTGTCCTTCTTGTTATGAGTGGAACGTGTGCGGCATGCTGCATTCCACTCACAACAAGGAGGACAAAGGAATCAGGGACAGCGGAACAATTAGTCCCAAGAGATACAAATACTGTGTTAAAATAACGTTCATGGCCTGAACTTAAACCAACAAAAGCATGGGAAATTCAGACCTATGTCTCTTTACTTCACCTAGTTAGTCCGTGGTATTGTATGTCTTGTAAGGTCATTCTACAGTGTGGTACCTAGGCACAATGGGGTGCCTTAAGGACTAAGTGGTAGCTGTAACTTTGAATTTCCTTCCTATTGTTTGGTTAAGCCTGATCCTTATCAGTTTTTTAAGTTTTTCTTTCCCCCCTCTTTTTTTGTACAAATAGTCTCAAAAGTATGTTAAACTGTAAAACAAAAGGGACATCTCTTGACCTCACAGGGGCCACTGTTAAACTGAAGTTTGCTTGTTATCTGGCTGTTGCATTTGATAGGACTTTTGCATAATAAAAGTGCTAAAGCAGGATGCGGCTTTATAGCATTCTTGTTATGCAAAATTCTGCCAAGAGTTTGACAATGTAACAGTTCTGCACCTTCCTCTGGGATTTTCTATGGTAAAAATATTCATAAACTCCTAATGCATTGGTGGAGTTCCTGGGAGGAAGGGTTTTCAGGAGCAGCTATTGTAGAGTAGCAACTTTCCAGAGTTGGAAAAGTTGACCTTAATTATATTAAGTTATTGTGGTTGCAAAGATCATATTACTCTGCTTTCAAGCCAAAACTCTCCTTACTGCTTACTGCTCCACAGCACAGATCTCTTATCAGCAGTGCAGATCTCTGTTTCACATGCTGCAGTCCAGATTGCCTTTCTGACTCTCATCAATAGCAATAGAAGTTTTATGTACAGAATAAGCAGTCAAGAGTCATGCTGCTTTAAGCGGCCCATTCCAAATCCCATTGAATCCAGCAGGAATTTGCTATTGACATCAGTAGGAATTGAATCAGGCCGGAAGACTAGAAACACTATATAACTTATGTTTTTTAAAATTCAGTTGACTTGTTCTAGGAGAGTATAGTAACAGTAAGAATGTTTGATCTTGATAGACTCGTTGGTTGTAGCCGTGTTGGTCTAAGGACATAGGCAGACAAGGTTTTTTGGGTAGATGTGGTATCTTTTATTAGACGAACTAAAATATTTTATTTCTAATAGAAGATATCACATCTATCCAAAGAACCTTACCTGCCTATGATGTTGATAATATTTTTGTGCCTCTGTAAACCAAAATAGTTTGGCGCAAGTTTTAAAGGAAAGTTTCATTGAAGTTTTATTGAATTAGTGAAAAAAACTAACTGAAAATGAAATAGGAAAGTGATTATTTGCAACACAATGAAAGAAAGCTGTAGTGGCATTGCTTTTATGTCAACAGTTTAAAAGAAGGGTGTAACTAAATGAGTAAGAAGATGGAGTGGTGTGCAGAGGAAATGACTTTTCAACCGAAAATGAAAAGAACTGGATGGGAGTATGGTAAATTACAAGACATACAGAGGGAGAAAGGCTGAGTTTTAGCAGTAGGTCTGTATAGCAGATGACAAACTTTAGCAAACTGATAGAGGAAGAAAAGGCAGGATTTGGGAAAAGTGTAGAAGGGAGTGGGGGCACCATGGCATCAAGTCTGGTTGATCAGAATAAGGGAGTCAGCTCTGGGGCTGGAGGTAGGAGAGAAGGGCTTCTGAGGAGGATGATCATTTGCCTTCTCGGGGTGTTTATAACAGAGCCTGCATGCGTAAATGAGAAAGAGGACATCACCAGACCAAGACCTTGAGAAGAAAATAGGGAAAGAAATGTTAACAAAGGCACGCTGCTTTTATTACATTGCTGCATGTTCTGTATTGCCACAGAATCAGTATTTATGCAGTACTTTCTTGTTTGGGCTTAATGCCTCTATCTCCCCCCTTCTCCTTAAAGGCAAGTTACAAAGCAGACAGAGTGATAACATGATATTAGTCAGTTAGCAAACAAAATGGTATACTTGAGGAGTAAGCGTTGTGTAGCACAGGTAACTTGTGCTAAGGGCCTAGTATGTTGCTTTGTTTTGTGCAGCATATTGCACAGGTAGAACACAATTTGAGGACCAAGTTATCAGGGAAGATCCCTTGTTTTTTTCTTCAAAGAATTTTCATAATGACGTGTCCATAAGGCATCTTTGTGGGGTTTTTGTCTTTGTGAGTGGAGGTAAGGGCTTATGAGTCAGATAAAAAGAGGCTGCTTAATACAGTTTATTCTGGAATGACTGATCTACATGCATTCTTGTATATGCCACATGCATTCTCACAATGGTATAACATTGTAAATCAGTGGAACTTCGGCATGGAACTGCAGCGGAAATGTTATTAGATTCATGCCTATTGTTTTATGTGAGACCCTCTTTCCCCTTTTCCATTTGATGTCTCTTTTTAGGACAGAGATACATAGTGTAATTAGCACAGAAAAGAGACAATTTCTCTTGTGTTCTAATCCTGGTTCCTACCCTGACACTTTCTGTACAATGAGTGAATCAATTTAAAAGGGCCTATCAGGAAAAAAGGCTTTTATTAAAAGCCCATTTGCTTACTCTAGGTACTAATAGCGGTTTCAGTTTTTTTACAAATGTAACGGAGATTTTCCCCAATTATATTATTTTTCTTTTCCCACTTCCTTTCCTTGGACAAGGTGAAAAAAGGCCAGTTTTGCTTTTTGCATTGTCTTGATTCTGCTTTGTGAGCATATTGATGGCACGCTTTGTTTGGAGAGACCTTGTGACAAAAAATCCTGTTTTCATTAATATTAAAAAAATTACAATATTTCTCCGAGATTTTTGAAACCTATCTGTTTTACATTTTCAGGCTCAGTTATCAGATAGCAATCTGCTTATGGGAGAGGAACAAAACTGCCATTTATGCCCTTTTTGCTTAATAATATCTAAAGAAGATATGAGTGTCTTTCCTCAAAAGATTTTTACTTGTTTTTATATTAGAAATTTCAAGAATATGATTTCTTTTTTCCTCCTGAGTCTGCTGAAGGTCTCTTGGAGGATTCAAAGAAATAGGATAAGATCTTTCACATTTTTTATTGGAGGAATTGAATCTTTAACAATGAGAACTTTTTCCAACTGCTTGCAGACAGTTGGTTAAATTGGACTTAAAAATAATTACAAACAAGAAAGTTATGAACAATCTGAATAGCAATCTCAATTTAGTTTCACTTCTTAGGTAACAATTTCATCCTAACAGTTCTCCAATTATCCCTAATCTAAATCAGGAAAAAGAACATGAAAGAAAATCGGTAATACAATAAACAAGAAGGTAGAAAACTACTTTAAAAATAAACAGATTATCAGGACTTTTAAATAAATTGAGTACATGTATCATTTATTCAGAATAGGAGCTCTTTGGCACAGACCTTTTTTCACCTGTATGCTTATATAGCACCCATCCTAATGGGGTTCTAATTGTGACTAAAACTGTATGGGTAATATTATTGATATAATAAGATAGGGGGAAAGACTTTTTCTGTTAAGCATTCTTTAGTTTCCTATTTTGGCATATACAAAATATTATTCAGTGGAGATGGTTAAAATTGGTTCACAAAAAGAGGCATTTCCAAGTATAAGTAATGTTTTACATGTTATCAAAATGAAACTATTATTTTATTTTCATTCGAATTGAAACAAATATTTCAGCTTTCTGAGTTTTCACCCCATACTCTTTTTCCAAAGGAAAAGGTAGGAAAACTGGGCAAAAAAGAAACCTGAAGCAAGCAGGAGACCAAACTAAAGAGTATTATATATGTAGTTTTTAATAAAAAGGTATTTTTCTTTTTGTTTTCACACCAAATAAATAAAAATCACGTACTTCCAGGGATACTGGGGGGCAGGGAGGATTCTAAAAGCATTCTTTAGTATTTTTCTTGGAAAATATTTAACTATTTTGTGACCAGTCCCTTTGTTTACTCCACAAGAGCATTTGTATGGTTTTTTTAGCTGTAAACCCCCACTCCTTCACACTGCTCCATTTAGATGGATGTTCATGACTTCAGTGAGACTCTGCCCTGGTGTCAGCATCTGACTGTGCAAAATGGTTTGTTGGGATGGGTTCATTGCTTTTAATATATACTTTGAAGATGAATAGTGTAAACATTAATATTATCATATTAAATATATACTTTAAGGATGTTTTATCACTGGTTGGAATAAGGAAAGTGGAGATTTCAGTAGAGAAGCAATGGGACACATTGAAGGGCTAGATTATATGATTACATTATGCTGTTATATCTCCCTTTGAGCACGTCTACACAAGATGCTTCTGTGTAGTCAATACTGCGCATTTATTTAGTACTTGAATTAGCAAGTAGTTACCAGAGTTACCACAGTAGTGCCGGTGAGTGTCTTTTAGGCGATGTTACTGTGTTAGATAGTACTAGACCGTAATGTATTAGTACTGTCAGTTAGGGGTGTGTAAAATGGGTCACATTCAATTTGTATATGGATTTGGCCTGAATTGAGGACAATGATTCAATTAATTGTTTCAGATCACCGTCCCTGATTTGAGTCGGCTGAATCTGAATCTGACGATTTGATGCTGATTCACAGAATCAGTGATTTGGCCACAGACACAGCTTTAAATGTTTTTTTCTACATGCCTCTAGGTACCAGGTGGCTTGTGAATGTTGCGATGCTGGGGTGGATGGAGAGTCCCACAGGAGTGTGGGGTGGGGGCCCCCCTATGTGCTTGGCGGCAAACCTGGAAGTGGACCGGAAGTACTTCTGGCCCGTTTCTGGGTCCACCGGGGACTGCGCGGGAGGCTGTGCCTGCCTGGCTCGGCGATCAGCCATGGGGGGACCCCAGATGCCCCCCAGACCTAGGAGGCACCAGTTACTGAGATGTGGGGGAGCGAAGCTCCCCTGTGCACTCCCCGGAGGTCTTGGTCCACTTCCAGGTCTCCCGCTGAGCACGCTGGGGAGCCCCCCTGTGTTCTTGTGGGACATTCCATCCACCCCAGCATTGCAGCATTCACGAGCCACCTGGTACCTAGAGGTATATAGAAAAAACATTTAAAGCTGTGTCTATGTCTGAATCACCAAATCTTTGTGAGTCTCTGTGATTCAATTTGGAGGGTTCCAATTCAGATTTGGGGATTAAAGCGTTTTCTGATTCTGTTCGGATTTGGAGATTTGGGCACCGAATCAGACGAAATCTCTGCCGATCAAAACTTTGCATAGCTTTACTCTCTGTGCTGATGCACCACTGTGCAGTATTTTTCAGCTACTGTGCAGTCAGTGTCTTGTGTAGACGATCCCTGTGTGGAAACCCTTATTCCAGAATAGAATATGTTAGCATAACTACCAGAATATAAGGATAATTATGCTGAAAAAAATTCAGTATGTAGTTTTATAGTAATGTAACTTACCTGGGGAAGACACATGTGATACATTTTTCTTTCTGTATTGGTCCAATTCTGTACTCACTCAGTCTTTAAAACTCCCACTGAAGTCAGTTTGAGGTCCACTCATATTCTTATGATCAAGGATTTAGTTTCTAATTAAGGCTGATATTATTTATTTATAGTTTATAGTACTTAGGGTCTGAAGGGACCTAAACAGATCATCAGGTCTGACCCTCTGCCCCGGGCAGGAATGGGTGCTGGGATCATATCACCCTAGCCAAATATCTGTCCAGCCTCCACTTGAAGACCCCCAAGGTAGGAGAGAGCACCACCTCACTTGGGAGCCAATTCCAGAGCCTGGCAGCCCTAACTGTAAAGTAATGTCTCCTGATGTCCAGCCTGATCCTTCTCTCTAACAATTCATTTTCTTGACATTTTGTTTTATCAGGACATTCTGAGATCATGATAGTGTATGATAGTGTGGGTGAATATATAATTTAGGTTGGAAGGAAACTGAATATATAATTTAGGTTGTTAAAATCCTAACAGTTGAGTTTTGTTTCTCCACAGGTATTTTGTATGACTGTAGGCAGGTAGAGCACTTAAGGGATTCTAACATCTTAAAAAGTTATAATTTTTTTTAAACCAGCATTTCCTTTCCCTGTGTTACTAGTAACACCTTTACTGATAACATCTAAAAGTTCAATTTACTTCCTAGTGCATCCTCTTTTAGAAGAAATAAAGCAAGCAGACTGAACAAACAAACAAACACCATGGCTCAGACTGAGCAAGGTCCTTAACCTGCAAACATGTATATGGTGAAACATATGTATGCAAGATCAGGGTCTTGCTCTGGATAGTGACAACAGAATAGACACTTCTCTTTTAATTGGTGTATAGGTCTGGTTCTTAGGCTGCAGGACAATGGAAGCCAAGTGTGAACGTGGTAATTAAAATGTTTCATTGAATTTTTTTAAAGATGATGGGAATATTTCTAATAGTCATAATTTTTTAAAAACAGTTATTTTACAAAATGTAAATTTGACATCATATTTGACTGGCCTGTGTCCCTTCAGCTTTCCATTGTGGCTAAAATTCTTCATCTGTTAAAGAAGAAGAATAATACTTATTTACCTGACAAAGACAGTCATTTAATTCTTTGTATTAATATCACTTAAAAATTCTTAAGTAGAAAGTGTTGTGAAAGTGAAAGTAATATCTGGCTGCTGGTTTTGGATTACCAAAATTTAAATTTAGGCTCCAGTGATGTAAATTCTTTTGTCTAAGTGTTCAAGTTTAAAAATCTGAATGAAGTAATTGGAAGTAACTGGAACTATAAGTACGTAACATTAAACCTGACTATAAGTGTTTAGAGGATTGGGGTCTATAAATTAAATTTTGGCCCTAGTGAAGTCAATGGAGCTTGAGTGGGGCCAGGATTACATCTTTTCTGTCACATTTTAGAATATGTGGTCATGTTGTTGCTTTTTTACTGAAAGGTATTTAATCTCTCTTCAATTTGTAAGACATTTAACTTCATTTTTATCATTACAGCTTTATCAATACACCCTACATTAGGATGACCTTTTCCATTATTTAATTCTGTTAATTTTACTCAGTTTCTCATTCATCGGATAAATTTAATGCAGAGGGTTAATTTGACCTTGGACCATTCACTAACCCTTCTATACTTCAGGGTTGTCATCTATAAAACAGAGCATATAAGACTGACCTACCTTTTTAGAAGTGTTTTGATGTCCTTGAAAGAAAGAAGCCATAAAAGTGCTAGTATTATTGATGTAAATATAGGAGATATATTTGAGGGCTTGATTCTGTTTCCATGTACTTCAGGGACAAACTCTCTGTGATTTGTAGTATTAGCAGGAGTGGGCCATAAGTGAAAATTATATCACTGTTAAAAAATACCATATAAATACCAGTGACCTAACTGGGTATTGGATCAGATCCTACTCCTGGGCCAAATTATCATGTGTGGGATCATTTGTGGAAATTCAAGGTCAGATTAAGCTTTCCTGTGGTAAACCCTTTGGGAGGGGGGATAAGAGGGAGGAAATCCCTGTGCATCTATTTCTGATTTACATTAGGTTCCCTTTGTATTGTACCCACAGTGTAAAGAGACCTGTAGGTTGGGGGTAAATCTATCCTCAGACCCTCTCTATCCCACTGTTATCCACTGTGCTCTCAGACTGGCGCGAAGGGACCTTACTGTGAATGAGAACAAGATGCTGTGAATCTTTCTGATGTTCCCTCTGCATTTTACATCTGGGCTGGCATTTAACTCTTGATATGCCCCAGAGCTTGTGGTGATCTGTTGTGATCTGTGTGGATCCCAGACAATCTACAGGAGACAAGAATTGCACAAGTAGAGATCTTGCACAAGCCTGAATCGTGGTGCCACTACCCAGGTTCTTGGCAGCACATGATCAGTAAAGGTGTGCTTTTGCTGAAAAAAGTCTACACTGTGAAGAAGTTTGATAGAAAATGGTTGAAGAATGCTGTTGAACCAGAAGGGGACTGATGTGTGTCCTTGTGAACCCCACCCAGCATGGTATTCTTAATCTCTTTCCCCAGTGCAGAACCCAGAGTACTGCAATGGCAGGGATGGTGATAAAGAGGCAGCAGAGCTGAGCTGTCTTTTCATGCATGAAGAATAGGATCAATGGAGTCTAGTCTGACCTTCTGTGACTGAACTATCAGGGCTTTCTGCCTGATTGTTTTCTGAGAGTGGTAGGGAGGAGATGATACTCTTTACAGAACTGAGCAAGGAATTTGGCTCTGCCAACCCACAATTTTCCAAGTTTGGCAGAGACTCTGTACCTTTGCAGCCCTATTCTAGACACACAGAATAAAAGGCCATGTATGAAGACCATAATTCAAAAATCTGACTAAAATTAGGCACTTAAGGGAAGTCCCAGAAATGTGATAATGGTTCCTTGTGTATTACTACACAGGGCATATCCCCACAGGGGTGTGCGGCTGCCACAGCAACAATGGCAGTGGCACAAAATGCCCTGAGTTTTGTAAAGTTAATTTATTCACTTGTAAACCTCAAACCAGGCTTTCCTAAGTCCCTAGAAAGGAGTCCAACATGTACTGGTGTGGGAAGCCAACAACATTGGCTTCTATGGGCCAAATTCAGATTTGGGTTATGCATGTGCTTGCTTCTGATTTTGGTGCTCTGATTTTCTTATATCTGGCATTTCTTACATGCAGAGGTATGAAAAACAGAGACAAAGGAACTGTACATGCTCACATGCTTGTGCATATATGTGCACCCACACATGCTCACACCCCTTCCCCCCACCCCCCAAAAAGCTTTCATTTCAAGAAGATCCTAAAGGCTAGGTGGTAGGTACAGACATTCAGAAGGCCTGAGCCTGAACTGACTCAATCTCTGCAAGTGTAGATTGAACTGACAAGCAAATGAATAAACATTCACTTCTGATTCTGGAAATGCAGCCCATTGCCTACAGTGATCAGGCTAGAAGCTGGGAGGTGTTAGGTCGAGCCCTTCCTTCACTTCAGGCTGGAGGGAAGCTGAGTTGAGGGGGGGCATGGCCAGGCCCTGGCAGGCTGAGTATAATTGAAGAGGGGTTTAAACCTTGACCCTGGCCTGCAGGGACCCACAGCCAGGGTCTGCCCAGCTTTTGCCCCCTGCTTGTGGCTTAGCATGGCCTGGGGCCCCCAGAACCCCCTTCCCAGCCACAGGGTGATCCCACTGTGCCTTCCCAGCTGCCAGGGCCAGGGTTTTGCTTGGGGTAGCCCAGGAGAAAAGATCAGATCGGGGGAGAGAGGGGAGTGAAATGGTCTCAAGCCCAGGTGGGGACACACAGAGGGACTGCAGTGGTGGCTCCATCCTGGACGTGAGCCCTGCTGAACAGAGGGACCTAGGCTGGGAGGGTCAGGGAAGGGGTTTGAGTGTGTCTGCACTAGCTCAGGGCAGAGCCGAGCTGAGCATGCAGCTGGGAGGGGCAGCTCCTGCATGGTGGCTACGTTTTGCCACTGGAGAGTGGCACCCAGGTTATCCCCTGCAGCGGCGTATATGGCACGGGCTCTTCCCCTCAGCCCTGACTACTATTACCTCAGGCCACAAGGTGTTGAGCTGGGCATGCAATGCTGACACTTCCCTTACTGGGCGGCAGTGATGGCAGCGCAGCATGGCTCCCTGTGCCAGGTGCAGAGCGCTACTCCTCCATCTTCCCTGCTGCCACTGCCATCAAGGGGGCCCTCCCTGCCTGTACTGGTAGGCACCGGCTGTGCTGCTGAGATGCAGTTGGCCACCAGGTAGGCAGATGGCAGCTGCAGGGAAGTTGCAGGGCTAGTGCCCTGCACCTGGTGCCTGGTACATGGGGCTCTGTTGCACCGCTGCTGCTGGGTAGGGGAAGAGTGAACACAGTGTGCCCAGCTCAGTGCCCAGCAGCCCAAAGGATGCAGGTAATAATGCTTGGGGCTAAGGGGCCAGCCCGTGCTGTGCATGCCACTGTGCGGGCCAGGGCTGGCCCAGGCACTGCTCTCCAGTAGTTAGAAGGGGCCCCGGGCAGGAGCTGCTCCTCTGGCTGCACGTTCAGCTTGGCTTGGCTCAGCTGGGCTCTGCCCTGGGCTAGCGCGGACATATTTGAGCCCCTTTCTTGCCCCTCCCACCCCCAGCCTGGGTCCCTCTGCTCGGCAGGGCTCACATCCAGGATGCAGCTGGCACGTCCCTACCTGGGCTTGGAGCTGTTTCACTGCCCTCCCTCCCTCCAATCTGGCATTTGCACCTGGCCTGCCCCAAGTGAAACCCCAGCTCTGGTGGCTAGGAAGGTGTAGCGAAATCATCCCATGGCTGGGAGGGGGGCTTTTGGGGTCCTGGGCCATGCTGAGCTATAAGCAGGGGAAAAGTGGGGCAGATCTCAGCAGGGGTCCTTGCCAGTGGGAGAGAGGAGGAAGTGGGGTTTAATCCTCCTCTGCCTGAGTCTGCTG
>NW_017728947.1:23167278-23233961 GCF_001723895.1 Crocodylus porosus
CAGACTACAGCAAAACCTTCTGGGGACTTTTGGAATCCCTGAAGCAGATAAGTTATTCTCCCTACAGCTCAGTGCCCCCTCCACTCCAGTGCAGGGATGCTGGGGGACTTTGATTTAACTTGAACCAGGAAGGGGTCTGAGGCAGAAGTTCCAAAACCTGGTTTGACCTAAATCAATTAAGTCTGATACTACATTCAACCAGTATTATCTTAAACTAGTTTTGGCCATTGTAAAACTGGTTTATGTGCAGTGAACGTTCTGTTACAGGTTTAAGCCAGTTTCCAATCGCTTAAACAGGTTTATGTTCTGTCCCCAGCCAAAAAATTTCATGAAGTAGAAAAAACATAGCGCAACCAGTGTTGGAAGATGGCCTCCAACATGTGCACAGCTCTCAGATTGTCAGATGAACATTTTGGTTAAGGACACCAGGACCCTATTACTGCCACGTGACTTGTATTTTTGGATGCAGAGCAGAAAGGTCTTGGTATTTATTGAAGGTCTCATCTGCTGCAAATAAGAAATATAAAGACAATTTGTTCTGTTACTGTATTTTGTTGCTTTTTAATGGCATGCAGAAATTTTACCAAACAGAAGTTGACCTTATGAGTTTGTAACATAACTAATGTAACAAATCCATTGTTACAAGAAGTACTATTGTATAGTAAATAAGACTAGACCCATTTAAAAGATTTTAATTCCATGGAAATACCCAAAGAAGACAACAGAATCTAATGCACATTAACATGCACGTGTAGACATACCCTGAATGTATATGGGTGAGGCATTGCTTATGATTTGGCAATTCTTTGTTGCTGAAACCTTGATTTTAGCAGCGGGGATCAGGTTAACCGGTGGCTGACCTCAAAATAGAGCACCAAACAGTGGAGGTCAGCTGGCCCTGACAATCTAGGCGCTTCTACCTGTCCCATATTGCCACTGATATATTAACACTAGACTAGTTCAGTTCTTTTACCTATCTCAAAAAGGAGGATGATACCACCCTATTTCACTGGGAATGTAGTGTTGTATGGCTTATTTATTAGTGTTTGTAAAGGACTAAAAGTTTCTTAGATAACAGCTTTGTGCAATGGGGGGGGAAGAATTTTACTCCATGGATTTGCCTCTTGTCTAAAATTTTGGCTATCATGGAACAGCCAGTGCTGTTTAAAATGTATACTTTCCACTAACTGAGATCATGTCTGTCCCTTCTATATTGTGGTCATTTGTAAAACATGTACTCTTATATTTATGAAAGAAATGAGTAACAACAAAATCAGAAACCAGTCCTGTTTTACTAAGAGATTATTTACACTGTTATACTGTGGTGTCTTGTAGGATTTATTTTTGTCCCAGATTTTGGATTTCTTATTCCAAGCCCTTTCTTCCCTGCATGCTGCTTGACATTAGGGCTTCAAAGACTCCAATAGATGTTGACAAGAAGAGACAGTACTTGAGGCTTCCTCACAGCAGACATCCCACTTATTGTACTGGGCATTACCTTATATCCAGCACATTAGATTTAAAAGCACACAACCATTCAGCTTAGCACAGTGCAGCTCTCTTCCTTCTCAGGAGGGCAGCAGATGGGGAGGGAATGTAAAGGGGTGGGAGGTGGAGGGATGAGAGAGAAAGAGAGAGAGAGAGGAAGAGAGGAACCTTATCTGATATATTTTTATGCCAGGAACTTGTTTTTTACCACATTTACAGTTTCTGTGGCATAAGGAATGGAGCGTAGTGACTGAGAGCAGCAGGGTCAGCACATCACTCTTGAATGTTTAGCTACTGCATCAGTTTGTCGGGAGTGAAAAGTACCATTACTGGATATTTTCCCTCATTCTCATTTTACAGGGGGCACAAAGCAAAAATCACCTATTCTCAATTAGAATAGAAATCTAGCTTTTGAATTGAGTGTTTGCTTTTGATCAACAGTTGGAAAGCCAAGAATCCTTACATGAATTTCTGCAATAAATGGTGAGATTTTGGGAAAAGCATCTGGCAAAATAGGCTGTTGCCTACAAAAGCTTATGCATTTCTGAATAAGTTAGTCTCTAAGCTGCCATTCTGCCCTAGCTTTTGCGGAAGTGAGAGACTGTTTGAAATTCTAATTCCCCATGGTTCTGCATCTCTTTTAACCAGGGATCCTGGTTTTCTCTGTTTAAAAATCTCAAATTCTCTGATAACCCAAATTTATCACATTTAAGCCCCCAAAATATGTGTTTTTCTGCAATTAAAATGAAACACCACTATGTATATAGGTATTAGTTGAACACAGTGTTTTATTAATAAATTTACAATTTTAAGGAAGTCTGAAAGCCTACCAATGCCTCAATCATTATAATAAAATACATTCTAAATACCTATATATTTTGGCATTTGATTTTAGTTTTTTGTTATCATGGAAAATCAGATCTCTCCCTGCCCCCTCTGCTCAACAGGATGAGTGCCCAGCTGAGGCTGTCTCCCCCCCGCTCCTGCTGCTTTGTGGTTCTGAGCAGCCCTGAGATTCTGGTGTCCCGCCCATGCTGTTGCCCCTCACTCCCAACCCATAGCCTCACCCTCCCCACTCCTTCTAGTGACCGTCTTTCCCAACCAGCAGTCCTCTGGCTCTGTTAGTGCCCCTCACTCCTAACTCACAGCCCTCCACTCCCACAGCCCTGCCGGGGGCCCTCACTCCTGACCCATAACCCCCTGCCCCCCCCAGCCCTCCCAGAGGGGGGCTCCAGCTGCCAGGGCTATGGGACCCAGTGGCTACAGCTGCCTGAGCCCCAGCTGCTGTGGCTGGAGCAGAGCATGGAGCCTGGACTCCCCCTTTCCTTCCCCCACGGGTGGCATAGCTTGAGTGGAGCTGAGCGAAGCCTGTGGACATCATGGGAGGATGTGGGCTGCCTGCTGCATGGTTCAGGTTTCTCTGCCCTGCTGCCCCTTCCCTGGGGACCTCCGAAACCCAGCGGGTGGGACTCAGTGCAGGAAGGTGGGGCAGGGAGACTTGGTGCCGCCATTGCCAGGACCTCCATGCCAGCCATGCTGCCAGGGGCAGTGGTGGTAGGGAGTTATGCCCCCTCCGGGTAGGCAGGGGGTGCCTCACCTTGGCAGTGTGGCTGGCATGGGGTTCCCAGTGGTGATGGTGGCAGCAGCAGCACCAGGGCTCCCCACCCCGCTCTGCCCTCCTATGCTGGGTCCCACTTGCTGGGCTGCGGATGCCCTTGGGGGGAGGGCAGTAGGGTGGGGAGCCCAAAGTCCTGCAGTGGGCAGCCTGCATCCTTCCCCCACCCTGAGCAGTCTGGGGTGGGGGGGTACATGCTCACCCCCACCCCAGTCCCCAGACTGGACGAGTCACCTGTGGCTCCATCCTGCTCCCCCAACTGGGCCTTGTGCTGCACATTCTTGCCTTGGCCCCAGGCCCTGGGCACTGGGCACTGCCCTGGCCGGGTAGTGCCTCCAGACTTAGCCCCAGCTGCCAACCCTGCCCTACCCCCACCCTCACCGTGGCTGCCGGGGCCTCAATATATCCTCAACCCCCATGTTGCCTATTGCGCCCTCTTCCCACATGTCCCCTATGCCCTCCCATAGACTTGCCTGCAAGCAGCTGGGGGGGCTGCTCTCCACCACCGCCTGACTATTGCTGGCCATGTGCATGTGTATGCGCACACATGCATGTGATGCCTCCTGCTTCCCATTCCCCACAGCCCCAAGCAGCCTCTTGCAGGCTGGAACTCTGCCAGCCTGCAAGGGGAAACATGCGGTTTCAGGAGTTTTTCTCCTTGAAAGGAGAAAATTGGTGTTTTTCTGCATTTTTCCACCACAAATGGGAAATCCAGATCCCTGCTTATAGCTAAGAGCCCTACCCTGTTCCCATTAAAGTCAGTGAAAACACTCTCATGGGCTTCAGACGGGCATGGCTGGCCTCTAAAAGGCACTGCAGCAAAGTCCCTGGTTTAAAGAGACTCATTTTTAAGCCACGCTTCTTTCAGGAATGTTTATCTGTAATTGTTAAAAATTGCATTTAGGGTTGCCATAATTAACAGTTACTGCAAAGCTGAAAGGAGAGTCAGCCTTTTCAGTTTGTTTTCTTTGTGCGTTTGAAGTGATCCAGTCATTTTCTGCGTTTGTTACTGTGACATGCTCACCCACAGCAGAGAGAGAGAATCAATCTGGAAAAAAATAAAATATAAAACTGCATGTAGTAGGGGTAAGGAATTCAAAGACCAGTGTAGTCTGAAACTGCTCAAACTCATTTAAAAATCTATTTCAAGTTGATGCTAACCCCTTAGATATTAACTTGATTTTCCTTTCTTCTTTGTTTTGAAGAAGAGACGCTCATAGTTTTGAAAGGGGGGGGCATCGTATACATAGAACCTGTTTAATTATCCTGTCACTAGATCTCTGTAGCTCGAATACAATAATATTTTTATTTAGAACAAACTCTTTGAAGACAGAGATCCATACTGTACCTTCTTGAATCCTTTGGAGATTGTTTTAATCGTTCATGCTAAGTTTCTAGACTATTTTGTCTATTAGGAATGTTATGATAATGTGGCAGTATGGATCAAGTACTGTAATAGCAGTTTTAGAGATCCCATGAGAATTGAAAAGATTCCTCTACGGGTACGTGTATTTTTGGTTTTTTTGCACTGTGACCTTTGATGGTCTTTTGCTAGATTTCTTTACTGTGCAGCATCATGACGCTATCACAATATTGAAGAAAGAAAGAATGTGCTTTGTTTACCTCAGAATTTGATACATCTTCTTGGCAACAAAACTAAGACCTTTAGCTTTCACATTTTCACCATTTGTTGTTAATTATCTGTTATCATAAATCCTAGGCCTTGGAGAAAATGGGGTGTTTTGAAAATGTACTTAAGTAGACTAGAGCATTTATTTTATCTGGGCAAAAGGGAATAAGGAGTCCTACTGGTACTGGTTTAAAGGAAATTGAGTGCTCTGAATTTTCAGTCTGATTCAGCCTAGATACCATTAAAACTGAGAGGATTTTCCTGAAATGAGCCTTTACAATTCAGCTATGGTCTAGATCAGTGGTGCCCAACCTTTTGGTCCCATAGGCCAGGTGAGTGGTGCAGGGTTGATTTGTGGGCCCAGTTCAGACTGTAGGCTTAATCTGATGTGTCCCAGCCCTATCCTCAGCCCTGGCCCCAAACTTGACTCTAACACCATGTGTGCCATCCTCGGCCTGGCCTTGCCCCTGACCCTGTGCAGGTCTGTGCCCTGATCCCACACACGGTGGTTTGGAGCTGCCACCCTTGGTGCAGCTTTGACCTCAGATGCGCAGGATTGGGCTCTGCTGCCCCAACCCCAGCCATGCCCCGATGCATGCTAGACTGGGTTTATCCCCTCATCAGGATCTGGTGCATGGGGCCATGTCATCTGGCCCAGGGGATTTGAAAATTTGGTGGTATGGGAGTGGTGGCAGGGTAAAATGCCATTGCCAAATTTTCCATTGCCAAATATCCCAACACTTGGGGAGCCCTGCAGGCTGGATCGCACAGCTCTTTGGACTGGATATGTCCTGTGAGCCAGGAGTTAAGCACCCTTGGTCTACATTCACGAGAGGAACTGCCAAATTGAGTGACAAAATAACTTCGTATCATATTGCTTTTTTGGTGATCTGTTCATACCATATTGTATATGTAAAAATCACTGCTTTCATCCATGGCTTGGCAACCTATGTGTGGCCCATGGACACACACAGGGCTTCTATGGCATGTGGTGGTGGGGGGCTTTGGCAATAGTTTCTTTCTTGTGCTGTTGGGGGCAGAAGTGCTGGCTGTGGGCATTTTCCCCATGCCGCCATGGGGAAAAGTCGTGATGGTGGCTGAGTCCTAGTGTCTGCCCATCCACCTACCTCTGACCCAAACCGGGTCACTCTGACCTGGAGCCTGAAAGGATTGGCGACTTCTACCTTAGTTGACTCTTCCCTGAGAAGGTTGGTAAGGCAGCAAGCTATAGACAACAAGGAGTGTTAGCTACATGCTTTTTTGAGATGTTTGTTTTATCCGGTGTTCTAGTAAAAGGTCTGATCTGAAACCCACTAAAGTCAGGGCAAGTTTTCTGAGTTAAAAAGGTTTTGAGTTGAACCCAAACTAAACTAGGAGCCCTCTACAGTGCAAGAAACAGCAGTTTGCAGGGTGTCAGATTATAAAGGTTGCAGTTCCACTCAGTGTATTGTAAAGGGTCACTACACCTCCTTGCTAATAAAACGAAGGTGCAGTGCTAGAAAATAGCAGGTAAAAAGCACAATGTGGTTAACCAGGAAACAGAGTAAATGAAAAATGAAAGATGGGTACCTTACCCAAAATAAATGGGGAGAAAATGTTGGCATTAAATTTAGGTCTCTAACCTGTACCTGCAGTTGTACTAGCTGTGTCAGGATGTTACTGTTTGCTTAAAAGTCTGAAGACAATCCTGCTTCTAGCATGGCATATAATGATGGAACATGGCATACATTTACTGCAGCATTAGTATCAGAGTTTGTCTTTGGTTTTGTATGTTTGATTATTTCCTTAACAAAGGCATTTTTCAGCTCTTAAGCCTCTAGTCTTTTGCCTTGTTGTTCACAAGGGAATCTTGCCAAGCTGACCAAGAGCTTGTATGTTAAAACATTGAGGCAAGGTCATTCAAACCTTTTTGTGTCATGCCCAGAGCCTAATAGCTTTAAAGATGCACATTTTTTTTTATTCTTTAAAATTTTTATTCTGTTAAGCTTGTGACAAGTCCCACACAGCCTATACTGGGAACAAAATCCACTCTTTAGCTGTATAGGCACATAGAGTTATTGTAGTTGCTTCCTTCACAGGTGTCCAAAAGAGGGCAGCTAGTTTAGTCTTTGTGCCCATTCAGCCTGGTATGTTTCTTCAGAGCATGCCAATGATGGCAGTGACTTTTGTTAAGTGGACACCTCTCCATCAGGAATTAGATTGAGGCCACTAACTTGTTCCAGATAGGTAGGGACCTATTAAATTCATGGTGGAAGTGGGTTGCGTGGCAGCTTCTTTCATGTTGCAGGTTCCCCTTTGCACCACGCCCTTCCCATTGCTGATTGGCTGAGGAGCCCTGGTGGCCCTGCTGTTTTTTACTGACCTGCCCAAAGGCTAAAACAGCACCATATCTAAAACCGTGGTTTTTGCCTCCTTACCGATATAGAGTGAGCAGTGGGGGCCGTCTGGCAGTCGGCAGGGGGTTTGTGAGGGAACCTGCACAGCCCATTTTCACCATGAATTTGGTAGGTCCCTACATATAGGCCACTATATATTCATCTGATTGTAGGGTCTTTGTTTAAAGTCATATTATAAGCAGCGACTTGTCAGTGAAGTCACATAACTCCTTACCAGTTCCTCAAGCCGGGTAATCCTCAGCAATATACTCGAGTTCATAGGCATAACAATATCTCAGGTGGACTGACTAAATTTGGGTTTTTCTTCCTTGTGAGAATCCAAGGTGAAATGGGGCCAGTGTAGGTGTGACTATGGGTATACTTGTTAATTGTGTTTTTTTTTCTTTTTCACAAACACCCATGGTTTTTCTGGGCCACATGCTACAGAAAGAGGTTGCCTTCAAAATGTGCTAATTTTCCTTGCATGAATAGATTGAGAACTATGAATAGGTTAAGAACTGCAGTGCAAGGAGGGTTATCCAAGTTATACAGAATATTTAGAATATAGAGTAATAAAATTATAAACCAGGGGTTGTCAACCGGGAGTACACATGCTTCTGGGGGTACTTGGGAAGGCCCTAGCGGGTATGCACGGGTGGGTGGGGATAGAGCGCCACCCTCCCGTGCTGCTGCCTCCCTGGAGCAGGGCTGGGGGGAAGGAGGGGTGAGGGCAGTGGCGCCCCTCTGCAGGCTGCACAGGTGCTGCCTGGCTGGCTGGCTACAAAAAGTGGGAAAGGGGGAAAGATCGCATGCGGTGGCTACTGCTGCCACCCACCACCCCGTGCTGCAGCCATTCTGCATCTGCTCGCATGCCTTTCCCACCCCTCTGCATCTGGCTGCTGGGGGTACACTTAGTAAAAAATGTTGAAAACCCCTGTTATAAGTTATAGAGAATATGTACAGTGCCTACAGAGGCTATATTTGTACTAAAGGCAAGTTTTAAGAGTAACTCTGCTCCCCCCTCCCAAAAAAAGGTCTTGGTTTGATACCTTATTAAAGTTTTATCATTATATATAATGGGATGCTTTAGGATTTTGGCACTGAGAATATATGATAAACTTAGCTCTATGCACACTTTGACAATTATAGTATTGTAAAAACTCACCATTTGCTATGCTGCAGTGGCTGTAATATCACAATGTCTTCTAAATATAGGAAGGTGTTGTGGTTACTGCACCAGTTGTTACTGTTGAAAATTTAAATGTGTTTGCTGAGTGGTCCTGGGGAAGTTATAATTTCAAAAACTATGATAGTAGAAAATTTGAAAGAGTGTTTACAATATACAACAGGTAATTTATTTTTCCATTAGTTTTGTGCTGCTTCTGCTATTGTTATTTGTGTTTGAATGAGAGTTTTCTGCTTCATGATGTAACTTCACCTCTTCTGGAGCCTGTGAAGAATCCATGGTATTAAGTACTGTACATGAGTTTCTTATTGTGTAGAACTGGGATCTCACAGCCAAGTCAACCTAGAAGTTAGTTGAACTATGAGAGAAGGAAATCCTGTTTATTAAACGCCACATATCTATTGATGATCAACAAACACAGTAGAAGCAATTATTAAAAACACTTGCAAGGTAAAGTAAAATATAATAGTAAGTCTTCCCTCATGTGTGAGAATCCCTCTTTCAAATGGGGTGAGGGGAAACACACCAATCCACATGTGCAATTTAAATGAGCCTGTATTCTGCTTTATAAATATGCACCGGATGCAGGGGAGAAAACCGGCACACTCTCTCAGGATGCTGTTAGGGCCAAGCAGAATCTCATTAGGGACAACTTCAAAGATCAGTTCCTCATGTCCATAAAAACAAGTGTAAATTATCTTGTGTGAGCCTGCTGTTAGCAGTTGCACTGTTACATTATGCATGATTCTAGACTGCACATGGTATGAACAAACTGCACTATGTTCCATTAGTGTTTTTCAATTTTATGCTAAGCCTTGCAACTTAGCAATTTATTGGTGTTATTTTGGCTAATATATTATTTGACTTATAATTTCCTACAGCATTATCTGGTGAGAATGACACAATATCTAGAGAGTGCGTATAAGGTTTGACAGTAGTTACATTATTACAAAGGAATAGGTCACACAGTCCATCCCATTTTATTGACTATTTCACCTGCTTTCTCACTGTAGTGCTCCCCCAGCTGTGAGCCTAGATTTTGGAGGTTACACCTTTTGAATGATTAACTGTGTTTGAAGTGAATCTAGAAGGATTTCCTGGAATAGTGCACTGGGGCACTTGGCCTAAATATTTGTGAACATTAAATAATAACATGTTGGAAGCATATGAACTTGCACTACATCCACACACCTCATAATACATGCTCAGAAGCCAACCTCTTAGTATTATTCAGGAGAAACCTTGAAGCAGAATGGATATAAAGTAGTTCCTACATGCCACACAGTTTTACTGTTTATTGTTCGCCTCAGTAGGACTGGTGTTTAGTCCTAAGACTTTGTTATCTGGCAAAAGCAGTTACAGGTATGCTATGGGATATTGTCTTAAACTCCACCATATTGTTAAACAGAGTTAAGTACATTTGATTATTCACTAGTTTTGCTGCTTTTATTCTGTTTGCTCCTTTGCAATCCAGCTCCGTGTCCCAGTGAAATCAAGAGAGATTCTGTCCTGTTAGTTCTATGTGGAGCTAGAGTGGGCTCTTAATTGTTAATTTCTGAATTGCTAAAGGCTTCTCCAGTCATCCCTGTCAATTAGTAGAGGTCTTGTACATACAGTAGTCTACTACTGTTAACATTACAGATATTTACTAAGACATCATTTGATATGTCTAAGAAGATATGATTTATGTGGTTTGTCATGATAATGTGTGGGCCAAAGGAGCTCAAAATCCAACATGTAGGTGAACTGCAAAATGAAAAATAACTCATGTAAATCTTTGGTAAAATTAAAACAAGGAAAAAGGATTTTCCACCAGTTTTAAAGCTCAGTGAATCATGCAAGGTTATTACTACATTCTCAAGGCTTTACTGGGTGCCTGTTGAAATCAATGTCTGTTTTGATACTGGCTGCTCTGGGCATAGGATATTGCCAGAAGGCTGAGGGAGATCTAAATGGCAGAAACCCTCTTTTTTTCTGACACAATGAATGACATCACAAGCCATCAATTAAAAGGTTGGAAAGAAACATCCAGTTTCAAATAGAAAGATGAGACAGCCTGGGCAGTAATACTTTTTCTACTAGGTGCTTTGTGTAGTAAGAGCTCTTAGAGAGCTGCAGGCTGTCAGCATGGTCCACTGAAGCTGAGCTGGGTAGATGTGGTGGGGGACGAGGAATGGCACTAGTGGCATGTGGCCTGGAAACAGATGCCCTCACCACCTGTTGAACTTGTTGAGAAACTAATCATAATTTCTTCTTTGTCACCCTCCTCCAGTTTTCCTGTGGGAGAAGATGTTCAGGCTGAACATAGATCTTGTATGCACTAGAACAGATTTGTTGGTATAACTGTAAAGATATAACCATATCAAAAAATCTTCCTCCTGAAGACATAGTTTATACTGGCCAAAAATTGCTTTGCTGATATGTTTATACCAGTACAGTGAGCCTTAGTGGCTCACTTATATACTAATATCACTTGGAGCTTTTGCTATTAAAGAAGTATTGCAGAAAACAAAACATATTGTATACCTTGTAATCAACATTCCTACATCAGCAACAAGTTTCTGGTCTGGACTTTTTCATATTTTAACAAAATCATCAAAGTCAAAAACTCCCAATAACTTTAATTATGTTAATTTACATATAACTTGCTTATCTCATAACTTGTTATCAGGGGTCTTGGTTTTCTGTTCGCCACAGAAAAACATGGTAAAACCTGAATTTTCTCATTTTAAGGAGAAAAACACAGGGGGCAGGAGTTCCAGCCTGCAAGGGGCTGGGGGGAGCGGCAGAAGGGCGATCAGGCAGGGGGTGCCATGTGCATGTGTGCATGCACACATGCATGTGGCAGCCAGGCAGCATGAGAGTAGCTCTCCAGCTCCCTGCAGGTAAATCTGGGTTGGGTGGGTGATTGAGACTCCGCATAGTGAGGGAGGGAGGGTGTTGGCAGGGCAGGGCCTGGGGCACTGCCTAGCCAGGGCGGTGTGGGGCCTGGGGTTTGGGGCCTGGGCCCAGTTCAGGAATGCATGGTCAAGGACCCAAGTGGGAAGCAGGACAGAGCTGGGGAGGGTGGGGGAGCTGGATCCCCACCATTGTGCTCACTCCCAGGAGGGGCATGTGCCCCCCCCCCACACACACTTGTGCATTGGGTGGGGGTGGATGCGGGCTGGTCACTGTGGGCTCGGGCTCCCTGCTCTGCTTCCCTTCTACCAGACCTCTGCAGCCCAGTAAGTGGGACTGGGCATGGCAAGGCAGAGCAGAGTGGGGAGGCTTGTTGCCTCCACTAGGGGCCCTGCATCACCATAGTGAGGTGCCCCCTGCCTGCTTGGCAGCAGAAGTGGGCATGACTCCATGCTGCCACCCCTGCTGCTGTCAGGTGGGTGGGGGGCACCTTGTCGTGGTGGTGTGGGACTCCTAGTGGTAGCACCATGTCTCTACCTGGCTCTGCCCTGCTGCACCGGGTTCTGCCTCTGGGCTTCAGAGGCCCTGAGGGCAGGGCAGCAGGGTGGGGAGCCCCACCCTGCAGTGGGCAGCCTGCATCTATCCACCCCAGCGAAGGGCTCTGCTCCAGCTGTGCCATCCATGAGGGAGGAGGAGCAGGGCTCCACACTCCACTCCAATGCAATAGCCACCTGCTTCCATGGGTGGCAGCCAAGGCTCGGGCATTGCTGGGCAAGGCAGGATTCTGCAGACCCTGGTCCTTCGCCCCATAACCCTGGCAGTTGGGGGGGCATGGGGGGGCTGTGGTTGGGGAGTGAGGGGCACTAGCCATGCCAGGTGACTTCAGTTGGGAGTGAAGGGTACCAGCAGGGCCAGGGAGCTGTGGGTCAGGAGTGAAGAGCACTGGCAGTGGTGGGGGGCTGTAGGTCCTTAGTGAGGGGCACTGGCTGGACAAGGGGTTTGTGGGTTTGGAGTGAGGGGCACTGGCAGAGCCAGGGGGGTTGTGTAGCTTGGGAGTGAGGGGCAATGGCATGGGCAGGGCACCAGCATATCAGGGCTGCTTAGCCCCACAAAGCAGTGGCAGGGGGCAGCTGCAGCTGGGCACACATCCTGGTAAGTGAAGGAGGCAGGGAGACTGACTTTCCATGATAAAAAGTGCAAAGTCAAATGCCAAAATGTATAGTTATTTAGAATTAATTTTATTATAGCAATTGAGGCACTGGCAGGCTTCCAAATTGCTTCAACATTGTAAATATATCAGTAAAATACAGTGTTCAACTGATACCTGTATATATAGTAGCATTTCATTTTATTCACAGAAAAACATGGATTTGGGGGTTTTAAATCAGAGAATTTGCATGTTTTTTTTAGAGAAGCTGCTATTTTTACAGAGAGAAAAACAGAAACCCTGCTTATCACTCCATATACAAGGGTGTAATTGAGAATAGAATTTGGCTCATGTTTATTTCTGATGCTAAAAAAAGGAATAAAAAGTCACTGGGTATCTTCCAATTAATTCTCACCTGTTGCATGGAACAGATGGTTACACCCAGGGATGTCTTTGTGATTATATGGTAGTTTGCCACTTTCTGGTAGTTTTATTTGTAACTTCCTTTATTTAATTAAGCAGAAAACCAGTAATCTCTAAATTATCTGACTTTAGAGTGATGATTGCATTAGGAGTTTAGTGAAAATGACGGAGGAAGAAATAGTTCTGTAATATCTTATTCTAGTCTGACTTTTTTTTGTCTGACCATGGCAGAAGATGTTTCAGATGGCAATAAGATAAGAAGTAGCAACGATAGTCATGCTGTAGGGTTACTAGCAGGGCATGAAATAACATCTGGCCATCGGACATTGGAGGTCTGATTCTTAGTTGTATTAGTTGATTGAAATGTTCCTTTCCTATGTTTGGCAGTTCATGCGGCATTCATGTCACAAGAATCCTTCGGGAAAAAAATCAAGCCATTGTGAAAAAAATCTTAGGAACGAAGGCTGAAAAAGTAACACTGCAGAGCTCCACTTTTCATGTACAATATGGTTGCATACTACTTTAAAGTGAAAAAAGGGTTGAGTGATGTGGCAGTTGCAGTCTTTGCTCAAGAAAGACAGCACTAGAATAGCAAAATAGTGCCATAGGTGAGGATTTACAGACTTCGGGAAAAATGGGTGAAGAAGGCTGCATAATAAATAGCTGGTCCAAATCACTGCTCATGTTGCCTCAATTTCATCAGTGCTAAATTCACTTATTTTTTGGTGAGGTGGGAAGAAAAGATCAAATTACAGGAGAAAAACTTTTTTGACTCTCTGATTGGAAAGTCTGTTTTTGATTCTAGACACAAACCTTTTTCCATCCCTAATATAATGCTTTTTTGGAAGGTTCAAAGCTATGATGCAAGATCAAATTGTTTGGAATTTATAGCGGATTTAGTCTAATAAATTTGACAAGCCAAAAATATTTATGCTCTCTTCTTTGTCCATAATAGCACAATAAAAACACTGAGAGAGGATACAATGAAAATTCTAAAGCTTTTTGGTGATATAGACAACCTCTTTTCATTTGTGGCCCCCTAACATTTTTTGAATGGAGGTGCTGATCCCTTTGGAAATTTCAAATGTAGGTGCAGGTATTCACTTACTTTGATCAAAATCATCTTTTCTGGACCACTTAGACATAGCCTGCAGACCCCCAGGTGTCAGTGAACCACTGGTTTGAAAACCACTGGTATATACTATATCTTAATAGAGAGTTAGGGTATAGAAAAACAAACAAATCACAGCAAGTTGAAAGGGATTGGAGGCTTGCCATACATCCACTGCTCATTGGTATATGTATAGCCACTGTGACCTTACAGTAAATGAAAGTTAACCTGTGATAATTTAGCTCTGAATGAAAGGAGGTGAAAACTTTCTTTTGACCTAGAGTAAAAGAATACATACAAATAGTATGCAGAGCAGCTGTACAATATATCTCTGTTCCCTTTTAGTTCATTGTAACTTTTTGTTTGTCCATACCTTTACTTGTCTGGGCACCTCCACATCTTGCCTGCAATTGCTCACTTGGAAAGACAACACTTATTGTGTTTTGTGACAGTCCCTTAATGTAATTTAGTAGATTGAAACAAGGGAGGAACTAGGGCCATATGAACCTCCAGGTCTCCATAGACCATCAGCACAGTGTAAATAAGCAAATGGATACATCCAGACTATAATAATCATGTCTTCATGATAATCTTCCTTCTGCCTTGCCCTTGCTCAGATTGTTTATGGTTTTTAAATGACAGGATGATTTATTCAGTAAATAGAGATTCACCATGGTTAATTTCAGGTACAAAAATTGCACAACTTCGTATAGCTCTTATTGTAGAACTTGGCTATCTTGTTAGGTGCCAGCAGATCATAATAAGTATCCCAAGGCAGAAATTTTGTTTGCATTCATGTGTTTGTTGTTCTTCACAAATACTGTACAAGCTACCTATCATGCTTGGGTTGGAATAGCATTTTTACTATCAGACTGATTGATCTGTGGTAGTTGCACAAAAAATAAGGGCCAAAATCTAATAGAATTCCCTGATTTTAATTTTTTGTTCTGTTATTTTATGTTGCTTCATTTTATTTATTTTTATGTATTATATATTGTGTTTGATTTTACTTCTGTTTCAATGAGTAGAATGTGTAATTTTAGTGCATGCTTTTACCAATAATGACATATCATGTAATATTATTTTATATCATTTATAGGTTGTTTTTTTTTAATTCTACTGTATCATTTTAGCGAAAGCTGTAAATAAATTGCTGTTGCTACTACCACCAGACTGAGAGCTGAAAAGTGAGTGGCAGATGCCAGAAGTCAGATATCTTGTTAAATTCCTGTAAGGTTAGATGTCCACTAAATAGTTGGCTTGAATGATCTGAGTGTGGCTAAGCAAACCTATATTTGCTAAGGTCTTAGGCCTGATGCTACAGCTGGCAGGTCTCTTTGGCCTGAAGAATAACTGAATGGCAAGTCTGTGATTCATGCTATGCTATGGTCATGGTTATTTAGCAAAGGTCAAGGGCAAAGTAACTTACTGGATCATATTGTGTGTGTGTGTGTGTGTGTGTATGTGTGTGTTTGTGCGTGCACTCGTGCAAGTGTGTGTGTGTATGGGGGTGTGTGAGAGAGTTACAGTTGTGCTAGCATGAAAAGTAATATTAAGTATACACATACACATCACCAGCTTTTCTAATGGTGGCTGTCAGATCTTCTATAAACTGTCACATTTGAGGTAGTTGCAATATAAAGGATGCACTAATTCTTGTTTAGCTAAGTTGCATTTAGATGTATATTTGGTGAGAAAAGGCAGTGTAGTCATAGAGTCATTAGAGCAATGGCAAAGTTACCTCTACTGGTGAGAAATTCACAGTGGTCAGTGATTTTGCACCTGAGAGAGGCAATTGTACATTATTTTCTTCACAAGGAAAAACTGTTCACTGAGTGAGAGGGGAATAACCTTGTCAGCAAAGAGGTAGGGCTTCTGGCTCCGAGAGAAGGTGTAGAAGTTAGATATAGTTCTTCATGAGATGGCAGCAGCATCATTTTTAGTAGCCCTGTCTCCTGCCATGGGTACATTGGGATAATACCACTGTTGAATCAAAGTTTGGTGCAACAGCCATATTGTGAAGCAGACTCAACAACTTAACTGGCGCTGGAAGTTTAAGAAGGAAGGGCCTGCTCTTGCTAACTGCTGAAAACCTCTTTTAGGTTTGTAGGTACCTTATGGTCTTTGGGAAATTGGGTGTGTTTAGTAACAGAGCTCATAGCAAGGAGCTATATAGTACATTGTAATAAATAATCAACTGCTGAGAGGATTTCTGGAGCAGGCTGAATTATTCATTGCAAATAAACTATCTTGCCAGTTTAGCTTTTTGTTCTGATGGGGTGTTTACCAACCAGCCATTGAGTATGTGTATTGTCCATAGTGGCTGAATACTTTGAGGAAAAATATCAGTTATGGATGATTGTGAGCTTGTTTTTCATAGTGTCTGTTTGGTCACCTAAATTTCAGAATTGAATGCCTCATTTTCTATTAATTTAAGGTAAGCAAGTGCTGGTTTATTGAGAGGAACAAAATGAAGTCATTTTGCAGCATGATCCTGCAGTATTAAAGTCAAGGGATCAGGCCCTTAATGCCGTTCTACTAGTGACACTAGTAACATAGCCAGGTTACATAGAATTGGGTGTAGAAATGTAAAGAAGACAACCAAAGAACATCATTTCTTACACACGTAATGCTGCATTTACAGGAAATGATGATGTAAGAACAGCTGTTTCTTGCTCTTTGGAGGACTTCCTGTGTCTCCCCCAGCAACTTACTTAATTTCTGCCTCATCTGTAAAATGGCAATAGAACTCCAGTCTCCCAGGAGTGTTAGTCATTTAATGTTTGCAAAATGCTTAGTAAAGTCAGAGAGAAGTGTAATGAATAGTTATTGCGGCCTGCCCAGCTGTCATTAAACTTTACCAGCCCATGTACAAAATGTGTTCTACCCTTGTTGTGATGGAGATAATGTAAAAAATCTGAAAGCGTCTTATTTACACATTGAAGAAAAAATTTATGGATGTGTAAATGAGTACCAGGTTTCATTAGGCAGAATAATAAAAAAAAAAGCCCAGCCACCATCAAAAACTAAAATAAAAATAAAGCCCAAACACCCTGTTAGGTCTGATTACGTGAGAAACTTGTAGCCATCAAAAAGTCAGTTTCTAGCCCTTGTCACTGCAGAGGAAATCTTGTCCCAAAAACTAGTTCCAAAACTAAGGGCTTATGCACTTGGGCTAAGTACAGACTGTCAAAAAGCCTGAAGCTGAACTGATTCAGTCTTTGCAAGTTAGCCTAGGCTGTAGAGTTTTAATGAATAAGCAAATGAACACACATTTACTTTTGATTCAGAAAATGCAGCCACGTCTGCAGTGGCTCAGGCCAGAAGCTGGCAGGTGCTGGAGCATGCCTGCCAGCCACTCCAAGGCTTTTCCCTCATCCCTGCTGGAGCAATGTGGAGTGGCCAGGCCCCAACCAGGGCTCTGCCTGGGGGGAGGTACTAATATTGAATTCATAAATGTCTGAACAAGAATAGTTTTTTCTCTGAAAAACTAAAAACTGAAAATTACAAACACAACCTGGGAGGTGTGTTCTCTTACTCTTCCTGCTGCCCCTGAGGTCTGTGGGATTTGCAGTCCTGCAGCAGAACAGCAGGACTCCACAAGGTTTCTTGTCACTGCATCTTCCTGCTTCCAGGTGCCATTGGGATTGGTAGTCCAGCACTAAGTAAGCTGGCAGAGCAGGGCAGGGCAGGGCAGCTCCGCACTTTGGGGAAGGTGATTTTAACCCCACTTCTTGGCCCCCAGACCCCAGCCTGGGTTTGCCTGGGGAAGCCAGTGAACCAACCCTCACTGCTCCAGCTAGGGAGCAGAGGGCCAGGGCCAGCCCTGCTCTCTGGAGAAGACAGCATAGCTCAGCCCAGCCCAGGGCTGGAAAGCATGCTGGGATGCCCGGAGGGCTCTGATTTAATTTGAACCAGGAAGAGGTTTGGGATAGACGTTTCATGAACCGGTTTGGCCTGAATCTGTTAAGTCTTACTACATTCAACCGGGTTTCTCTCAGCCATTTTGCAACTGGTTTATGTGCAATGAACTTCTGTTCTGTTACAGGTTTAAACCAGTTTCTGATCACTTAAACTGGTTTATGTGTAACTTCTGTCCCTAGCCCTGGGGAAATTGACTAAATAAGCCATTCTGCAAGCATTGTTCTACAACACGGGTAGTCAATATCCAGCCCATGCAGCCATGATATTTGGCCTGCAGGGTTCCCCATGGCTCAGGATATCTGGTAGTCAGGAGTGGTAGCCACCCCACTGCCAAATTTCCAAGTCCCATGTAAACATTGCCAAGCAGTGGTGGCTGTACCATGACACTGCTACCCTGATGTTTGCAGGCAGCCAGGCCGGGCTGTGCAGTTGCTATGCAGGAAAGCCAGGCCAAGGGTGTTGCCACATGGCTGGGCCAAGCCAAGGCTGTTTCTGGGCAGCTGGGTCATTGACATGCAGCTGTCGCTGGGTGGCCAAGTCAGGTCCTGGCTGTACCTGCTCCATGTGCTGGGTAGGGTCCCTGCTGCATCCATCCCATGCGCTACATTGGTCCTCCACTGCAGCCTGTCCCCACATACCGGATCCAGCCTGTGGGGTAGAAAGGTCTTCAGTTGCTGCTTGCAACACAAATTGGCAGCAGGGGAAAAGAAACTAGAAGGCAAATTAAAAAAGAAAGCAACAATTCATTCCTTGTAAGCCGCATGATCGTTATTCCAGTCTCATGATTTCTGGAACTTCTGAAGCATGATTTTTGAATATTTGGGCTTGTTGAAATTCACTTTAGTGCAGATAGCCTACACAAAGCCCTGTACACCATTAACAGCCAGAGTGGATATTAAATTATGGTTACTCCGTGACTTGCTTCTGCCCACTATAATGGACTGAATTTTTACTTATTGAGATTAATTACAAATACATCTAAAGATAAAAAACATTGTACTTGTGGTTTCTGTTTGTTCTACTAAAAGTAGGGTTTGTAATGATTTTCACATGTCTAATGCACTAGTCTAAATAAGCAAATTCAGTCTTTTGTTTTAAAATGTAATCAGCAAGATTGCATTTGCATTGCTTGGAACTGAATCACGTAAGTGAAATTACATTGTCTGCATCTCATTTTCTATCATAAAATGTTATGTGATGCAGTTTGTTTCCGTGCCTCCTAGAGCTTTTCATAGTGATATTCTTTTTCTGAATTTCAAAGCTAGAAAGAATCCACTTCCTTTGTTTGGCATAGCAGTAGTTATTCTTCAATGCATAGCAACATCTGCCACGCAAACCAAGATTTTGATTCTGTAAAAAGTGTGATTTAGAAAGCAGTTGGCTTTCAAAGTTTTCAGGGTCTCATGTTCTGTATAGCAAGTGATGGCTAATTGGGTTCATATAATTAGTGAAAACTTCTGTTTAATGCACTGTAATAGCCTAACACTGTTTCCATTCATGAATATATATAAGTAACATACTGATGATATTCAGCATGTTTGACTATAGAATTGACTTGTGTAATATAATTGCAAACAGAATCACCCAATCTTTTCTTTTTTACCAGCATAAAAGTGAAGGTAAATGTATTTTTAAATTGAGTTTTCTAGAAAGTATCCCTAAGGCAGATTTTTATCTTGACTATAATTCATTTTAGGGTTTATTTGCTTTTTTTTGGTACCTCTTTGAAAATAAATGATTTAACGCAGTAAGAATAATTGTTGATTGCAGAAGTCAGTAACATTTGTGATAAATGTGAGTGTCTCAGATATTCCCACTGAGGATTTCTTAATTCATTAATTTTTAAGATGTAAGTATAAGCAAAAGCAAGATGGTCTTAGATAACCTGTAACATACTGTGGTTGCCCACAAAACCTCTGCTTATTAACTACATTATTGATAAAACCTCCTGATGCTGAATGTAGCAATGCTTCTCATAATGCTGTTTGCCTAAATGTGATGTGTGTGTCAAATAAATGCCATAGACAAGTTATGGTAATGATGCAACAAAAATATTCATTGAATTTTTTATTCATAGAGAAAATAGCTTTTTATGGAGGCTTTTGTTCTAAAAGCATTCAGGAACCTATGGCACAAAAATAATCCTTGCTTAGGAGAAGCTACATGACCTCATCAAATGAAGAAAGGAAAGGGGAAAGAAAGAGAACAGGTTAAAATGAGTATGTGATTTCAAGGTGGGAGGGACTTTAACTCCATCTGGGGTTGCACTATGCAGTATTTTAGTAAAATGTGTGTTGAAATTTCTTTTTCTTAGGTAGCTTTGTCTCAATTGTTAACCCAAACCAGTGTTTGGATCTCGAGGGGTCATGGCATGAACACTAATTGACCTGTATTTTTTTTTGTCACAAATTGTTTAATACGACTGAGAGAAAAAAAGGAAAGGGCATGTGAAAGTACCTTGTACATTCTTTTTCTCGGGTGGTTTTTTTACCTTCCTTTGTTCCTTTACATGATCCTTTACAAATAAGGGAGAGGTTTTAGAAAATGTGAGTTTTATTAGTCTGTTTTAGATATTCACAGTGCAGTAGAGGCCCCAAAAATGTAGTCATCAATTCATGATGTTTTCTTGGATTTGGAACAGTTATTTCTTGAGAGATAGGACGGGGTTCAGTTGTTTACCATGTTTTATCTAAAAGCAGATGTTATCCCTACAAAGTGTCACAGCAATAGATCTCCAAAAAGGGTAAGGGGTTGAGTAGACAAAATAGACTTGATAAAGCTTAATAGCCAAATTCTTCAATGCATTGTGTGACCCTATTGAAGTGGTTGTGAGCTTAGAGTGATATAACAGAGAGCAGAATTTGTCTCTAACCTTGTCTTCTCACTTAAAAAAATTGTATATGGAATAAATATTTTTGTGAGGTTACAGGAATATAACAGAGAGCAGAATTTCTCTTACCTTTTTTTTTTTGCTTTAAAATATTGCATATGGAATAAATACTTTTTTTTTTAACTGAAGTCCTGAGCCTGGTTCTGATCTACCAGAAATCTAATCCTATTGGCTTGGGTGGAATTCATTCAGGTTTAGGCTGCTGAAGGAACATAGGAAGTCACACCAGTGAAATTAGGAGTAGTTGAGATGACCTGTGTGACTACAGGGCATGTAAAAGTTTTTGACTGTCAGTCAGCAGCTTGTTTGGCAATTGGGACACTACATAGAAATCTTTTTTCGTGTAGCTTAGAATCTGGTAGAGGAGTCATAACTGTGGATGATATAGCAGAGGTAATAATAGGAGAAAGGACACAACTGTGAAAAGAGAGTTGAGTTGCCCTATATAGAGCTCTACATTAAATATGTTCCTTTCTCACCGAAAACCTCTTGATAATGTTGTTTACTCAGAAGAGAGGGTCCAAGGTAGCAACATATGACTAAGTCTGAAGTACATCTGAAACATGAAACGGAGTGGTAAAACTTAAACATGCAAGTCTTTTATCATTGCTTGTCTACTTTAAAAGCTTTCATTTGGCAGAAGCTCAGCCTAGATTTGCTGTGCCATGGAGTTACTACATTTGAAGGTTCTAAAAAGCCCAAGTTACAGTTTAGATGTAGAAGAAACCTCGTATCCCAGTCAAGACAAGTTTCCACCTGGTATCACTTCCCACACACGAAATCTGATCAGGAAGACATGTTCCACTTTGAATGTTTATCTTTGTAATGCTTTAGGTACTGGCTCAGATCCACAAAATTAAATATGTTGATAACAGATAGTTTATATCCACTTAATGCTACACAAAGCAATAGTTCATGCTGAATGAATACTAGGAACCTGTTTATTCAAGTTACATACTCTGTCTGCTCATAGATTTTCCACTAATGTCTGTGGGGTTTTTGCATGCATATCATGGCCAATGTATGGTCCTTTGTAAATAAAAACAGGACCTAGTAATGTCTGCCCAGCATGGGTTGTCCTTGCTCTGAACAGGTTTTGTGGCCTCAGCTTAGTCCCCAGTGGAAGAAGCCTAAATCATAAAGCATAGCAGCACACACATTCACATGATTAGCAGTCTGCTTAGGAGAGGGCTAGCACTTATGCTTGCAGGGGAAGCAGGGGGATTGAATTGCATCTCATCCCTAGAGAGGGTGATGCCTTCGGGTCAAAAAGTGAAATCATTGAGAAGACTGTGCACAGAGGTTCTCACTTACATTGTATATTTAACTTGTGGATGAAAGGTTGCGGGGGGAACACTTATGTTTTCTCTACTGCAAGTCAGTGAAATTTCAAGTACAGCTATTGCCCTCCTGATCAAGTATGCATTGAAATAAAAATATCTGAATGATCCTCAAGTGTGTTCTGTAAACACTCAGGGCTTGATCCTGCAGCTTGCTATGCCCTTGGCACTTTGTTCTGCCCATGTAAAGACAGACTTCAGTGTAGGGTCTAATTCTAGGAGCTGGTGAGATCTTCCTGCATGGGGACGGGCATCCTCAGTTCCATTTGCCTTGGCATCCAGGAGTTTCTTTGGTTCTGTATTTAGGATCTCAAACACTTGAGTAATGAAAATCCCAAGTTGTGCCCTTGACATCAGAACATTTTAAAGACGTTGCATACTAGGCTCTTAATATAAAAGTGTATCACAATAAATTGAGGAGATGCTGCAGTAATTTCTCTTGTACTGATTTTTGTTGGTATCTTTTCTTGGTTCTGAATTCTCTCAGTTGTGATCTTCACCTACCATTTTTTCCAGATGGTCTTAATTCTGGGAAAATAAGTAACTTAAAATGTCATGGCAGCACAAAACATGTTAAGTTTCCTTCATCTATGAGGTCTGATTTTTTGTTGTTTATTTGCTTTGCATCTTAATGTCTTTTTCAATCCTCAGTTACCTTCACTTGTGAATAAAATTATATCAGCATTACAAGCCTCCTAGTAAGCTAAACGCTTGGTAGTATTTGTGTATTCAGTTAAAATAATTGGAGTTACCACAAGGATGAATTTACGCCTCTTCTTTTAGGGGATTTCAAATCTCTGTGCCCTAAAATGATGTCTAAATTGTAGTCATCTGTAAAGATGTAAGTTCAGCATTCCAGAACAAAACACTTTTAAGGAGGAAGTGTTTCTTGTTGTTATAGTAAGGGATGAGGGACTTTTCAACATGCAAAAGGGTTTGCTAGTGGTGGTATATCTATATCAGCAAGAGTATTTAGTGGAAGTTAAACATGCATAAAGATTTCAGGATGTGAAATTGTGTTTTAAACATTCTGTGATAATCTGGTTTTTGATATGCATATAAATTTAGGTTAAAATAATCTGGAAAGAGTTGTTCTGCTGGTGTGCTCTGGTTGCTAGCTAAGGAGGAGAACAAGTGTGTCTCTGGCACTTTACACTTGGAGATGAAATCAAGTTGTTATACATGTTAATCGACCTGATACTTATCATTTGTTAGTGTGGAGTTATTGGGTTGGCAAGGCATTTGTAAAATGTGATGGTCGTTGTATAAACTGAGTGCAAACAAGCATTAAACATCATGTCAGTTAGCACATGTTATAACACCATGTCATTTCCCAGGCCAGATGAACCCTTAGAGTATTATTTTCTGGCTGGAAATGTCAGGATATTTGTTGTGATGCTTTGAGTTAATGTAGTAAGAAGTTGCTAACTGCCCTTCCTTTTGGCAAAGAATACAATTAGAGAGGCTATGCTGAAACGAGGCAGCCTGCCTGTCCATTTACCAAAGTGCTTTCAGTTCTCACTGCAAGGTCAGGAACAAGAATTTTAAATATTGAAAAGTTTAATCCATTGTCAAGTCACTTAATTAAATAGGATATAGTTTGTAAAATCATTACAGGAAGTTTGTTAGGAAATGTGGGTTTTAACTTAGATGGTGAAATAACATTATTGTTGAGGTTTTTAGAATCAATTCTGGGGCACAGATTCTTAAGCAGCAGGGTCATGATTGTATGTAGTACAATGTAGCATCAACTTCTTGCTCTCCCACAGATTTGGTATCCAGGAGATTGGAATCTATTAATTCACTCCCCCCCCCCCGACTCATAGCTGCCCAAAATGACCTTACCTTTTCTCCAAGGATTAAGATTACCAATATGTTTTCTGATGCATTCCTGTTATACAACTCATAGGCCAGGTATAGATATTATACTTTTACCAGTATAAGTGGTCAGAAACCATACACCAATCATAATAGAACAGAAATTTGCACACATGGACTGGTTTGAAAATGGCAGAACCCAGTCTAAGATTTGCCCCCTCACACCAAAAGGTGAAATGTATTTTGTTTGCTACTGATTTAGACTACACTGCTTACAGAAAACCTTGTAACTTAAATCAATTCTGCCTTGGCCTCTTGGAAGGTCTGTACCTAGTCTTAGTAACTTGCCAGTTTACAAACACACAGGACACTAATTATACTGTTTTAAACAAATGGAAAAACATGTTTGGACACTTTGGGTTTGCTTGCTGAAAACTTCATCTGCAAATGTACATGTGTGTTCTGTTGGAGATATTTACACAAGCCTCTCAGCCACCTGAAGTATTGGCAACTCAAAGGATCAAAAAAAATGTGTGGGACCTATGACTTCCTAAATCTTGAGATTTTAAAAAGAAAAGTGGGTATTTTTTTCACTTCACTTCTGATTTCTGAATGTCAGAATGCACTTGAAATATACTCTGTAGTCAAGAGAGCTGTAGACCTTTTTTAATTGCATCTGCAATTCTCACTTGATCACTTGACTTCAGAGTTGGAACTTAAATAACAAATATTGTGATATTTATGACAGTCACAAGAGGTGCTGGTGTTTCATCAACATTTTAACAAGGACCTTTCACAGATATATCTACTCTTCACTTCTAATAAACATCACTGAAGTGTGCATGAATCTATGTATATGCACATGCAGGCACACATACTCATGGGGAAAAAACATGATGAATCAATTGTTTTTGTTTTCCCACTTAAACATAATGACCTTTTATAGCCATGGCTGAGAAGGAGGTTAGAAGTACTTAGAAACAAACTTATTTTAAGACCATCTGATGAAAATATTTGTTTTTAATTCTAAAACAAAAAATAGTGAGCGTATTTATTCTATAGAACCATGTTCAGGTAACAGAATTTGAAATGGGGATTGTAGAGAGAAGATGGTGGCATTGCAGAAAGAAAGAGAAATATAAAAACAAATATGAAACACCAGTATCAATGGTGATTAAGTATGAATGAAAATATAAATAAAAATATTTTAGTTCCGACAACACAGATAAATTGTAATGTACTCTTTTAACCTGATATTGTCTCTCTAAATGAGCCACAAAAACAACAATTAAAGTGCAGTAATACATGTGGTTTTTACTTTTGCATACCAACACGCTTGAACTGTTTGGGCTTTAATAAATGATAATTAGGGCAGATTTGCTAAAATGATTGTATGTTCTAATGAAGACAGACGCCGCACCAATATTTGTTCCAGGACAGAAACATGTTCAGATATTTGCGAGATGTTTCTTTATTGCTGCTTGTGACTAAATATGACTGGTGGCAAACAGCCTTGTACCATCTGTAAAGATTTTACAGTTGGGTTAGTTAAGGTGTAAAAAAATGCAGATAAACATTTACCCCAACAGAGAAGAAACTCACTCAGAAAGAAAAGGTGACAATGTTCATGTTATTACCATACTGACATCACCATATAGCTGACAGGTCTGGAAAAGGGTACATTTGTAAGGTCCTTTGTGATGGTCTCTACTCCATTCATCTCCTGTAGCAAACCCAATAAAGATGTTTAAGACAAGTTGGCTGTAAACAGACATCACTTGGAATCTAGGGGCAGTTCGCCCAAAGGCTGCAAGGGAGGTAGGGGCAAGTGTGGAGCACTTGGTTGGAGGAGTGAGTACTTACCTCCTTGCATAGAGCCTGAGAACAGCATCACCCTTAATAGGATCTCAGGGAACCCCAGGGTGCTACAGCACCCCAGTTGAGACTTACTAGTTTAGACATACCCTTAATGAGCCAGACTGCCCCATGACCACAGGTTGCCACGTACAACATATGTAGCCAAAAGAGGGGGAGAAAGGGGCCATTATACTAATTTACTTTTCTGTGTTGCACTTTATGGCTAGTGACAATTTAGCTCTTTGTAACTCAGTAGAAAACCTTAGTGTCCTAGAGTGCCATGGTAACCACCGTATCTGAAAAAAAGATTAAATTAATCTTGACTGATGAGTCAGTATTTATCGTTAGTTGCTATTTCAGATTAATACTGTCAGGTGTCTGAGCTGTAGGATTTTGTAAGGAATTGTGAACCTGAAATACCCGTTTGTGTAATGGGGAGACAATACCTATTCTAAATTTGGATTATCTGGAAACCTGATGATAAAGGTACCTTATTTTCAACTAAGCAGTTGTGTGAGGAGCATTGCTTGTGTGTAAGTAAACAAATAACCCAGTGCTTCTGATTCTTTAATTTGTTTTATAGAGTTTATTCAAGATGCAGGTTACTCTAGAGAGGGCAGAATTTTATATTTTAATATTTTATAGCAACAGTATACAAAATATGATTTATATTGCTTTATAATTATAAATAAAAATTATACTATTTTATATTGTAATAATTTTTTAATAGTTTTAATGATCTTAATCTTTACAAAGCATCAGTGGTCAGCTGTTTTGTAACAGTGGCCAGCAACCTTTCCAAGTGGCGTGCAAGAACAACCCAGCTCTGGGCCAATGTGGGCAAGGGGCTATCGGTGTCAGCTCCAGAGCAGGGGGCTTTGTCTACACCCATGCTGAGGCTCAGTAACTGGAAGCTGAACCCATGTCGCAGCTGTGGGATGGGAACAAGGAAGTGGCAGCTTATGTGCAGCTCCCAAATGCCCAGTCCCAATGCAGTTCTTCATCACCTGGCAAGCACCAGGGTGAGGAAGGCCCCTCACTGGCAGAATACTGCCAAAGCGCCCAAGCTCTGCAGCCTGGATCCAGTGGCTCATCTGGCTGGATCTGGCCTGCAGCCTGGATGTTGCCAATCCCTGTCTTATTTTTGGTGGGATGCTTTTGGTTATTCCATAGGATGCTCTTACGATTCTAAGGATAAACTTTAAAAAGTACCCTGTATGACTGAGATTCTTAAAAGTCAGAGTTCTTATGGTATTTTTAAGCACCTAACATTGGTTTCAATGCAAGGCATCTAAATACCTTTAAGTGTCTTCTCTAAAGTACCTAAGTCATTTTGGAAATTGGGATTTAGTCTCCTAAGTCATATTAGTGCTTTTTAGTACTAATGTTTTTCATTGCTGTATCAATCAAACAATGGAGGCAAACGGGAATTTTGTCGCACATGTCCATCTGATATATGTATAGTAAAGTTTTATTTATGTATTTTTATGGCAAAAAAGGTAGGGATTTACAGCTGGCTGCCCAGAACAATCATTCTGTCAGGTCACCCTTCTCACAGGTTGGAAACAAATATGTTTGCCATCAGACAGTGCCACCTCATGCACACTTTTCCAAGCATGACAGTAGAGTCCGTTGTGTTCATTCTGCCAGCCTGAAACGTTTTGTTTTTCAAACTGCTGCATCTCACAGTGCGGCGGGGAGCTGGGTGCACTGAATGCATTAGGGAATTGGTGAAAGAAAATAGAGTGTTTCCTCCCTATGTCACTGGTTCTACTTTGGTAGTGACAAGGCTGAAGGAGTTGGATGCCCTTTTCTGTTGGACTTCAGCGACAGGTCAGATACCTGGGAGCATTTGAAATTTGCAGTTCATGAATAAATGGCCTCAGTCCAGTTTCTAATGGACAGGTATTCACTTCACAAATAGCATACTTGCCAGCCATCTCAAGGGACTGACTAAGAGCTGACTGAATGTGGAGCTGGCTAGCATCTGCTCAAAGAGGTGGTTGTACAAGCTTAGGGGTGGGTCCCATTCATGCAGTGATATGTGAAAAGCTTGCATTGCTACTAACTGTGCTTTTAGTCTGGATAAAGAGAGAACTTCAGCTTCCTGGGATAGCAAGACAACTACTTCTCTATCTGTTTTGGAGGAATGTTTAGAATAAGGGGAGTTGATGGGCTGGGAATAATTACCTACAGTAGTTTTGTTTTTAATATTGTCTAAGCCAGCACTGCTGAACAAGAAAAGAAATTAAGCTAGAAACATACAGTGCAACATCATAGCTTTCACAAAGGGAAGAAAAAGAGACATCAGGATCTTAATGAATTTGGATTTTGTTATGCTCTTCAGGTTAGTTATTGAATGCATAGAAAATGCCTCTAAGCCAGACTTCAGTATCACATTGACGGGATTGCCTATAGCAGAATAGGAGCTCGGAACAGTAAAAAATGTGTTTGGGAATGAGCTGGAGGGAGTAGAGAAAGTACGGTGAATGTTTACAAGCAAAAATGGGTGCTACAAGGTCCAATGATGCTATTCATCCCTAATGCAGACAGACATATCTGAACAAGGTACAGTACAGCAATGAAAGCAGACGTTCATTTTTTTGTATTGCCTGGAGGAAGCATTGTTGGAAGTGAGGAGATGTTGATAAGATTGTAGCCGCAGAGACCCACATGTTTACTTTGTAATATATTTCTCAAAAATTTCAATTTACCCTCAGTAATGGGAAGGAAGACACCAAATAAGAAAGCACGACTGCCTATAATCACAGTTCTGCCCAGGTTGCCAGTGTGATCTCAGTGGATTAGTGAGTTTTCTCTGTGGTAACAGCCTTATTAATTTCAAACCCTTGTGGGAAAAATCCATTAATTGTATGTTGGAGTTCAGATTTCTTTTTGGGTTTTCAGCTAAACCCATAGTGATAACCAATTATATGGGCCATCTAATCGTACAGTCTGCTCATTAGTTTAAAAAAAAATCTGTCCATTACTAAAAGAAATGCTGGAATATGTGCAAATTACATATCAAAGTGTCCTTTCTAACCTTCTCCCCCTGAAGAAAATGCATTTGCTATACAAAATCCCCCTAAAAATAATGCAGAATATCACTAATTTGCATAAGTGCCCAGACCACGCTTTGGCTGAGTGCATTTTGCAACTCAGCAAGTCAATGAACAAAAACCACAAAAAACTTGGTTCAATTGTCTGGCCCATGCACTGTGGTTTAGGCTTAGTTATTATGATCAGGTTTCCTAGGATACTAATATTTAATCAATGTATTCTATCAATTTCTCATGCATTGTAATGCTTCAGCAATATCTTGTTAATTTTTTTTTCAGTATATGAGCTAGAAGTAAATAAAGTCTGGGTAGTAAGAAAACTAATTAGACTACTTTTCCATTAGAACTCTATTTATACAAGGGTTTGCACTGAAATATTTATTTCAGTGTAAATCTCTGCTATGTGTCAGTGTTTGGAGCTTTGCACAAGTGCTGTTTGCCCTCATTGGCTGCATCTAGACAAGTGTGGCCACATTTTATGTGGTGCAGCATGCAACATACATCACATTCAGCTGTTGCAGTATGGGGGCAGCACGTGTTGCCCTAAACCAGAGCCTGACCAACCAGAGCCATGTCCTGGCTGCCAGCTAGGCTCTGAGTGGCAAGATTGCTGCTGCTGCAGCCCTAGAAGGCCCCCAGGACCCCAGGTAAGTCTCTTGTGCTGACCCTAGCCTCTTCTACCATACCCGGGGTAACGTGCCATGTGCGAGGAGACTCATGCAGACTTTGCAAGACCCAGGATTAGTTTCTTACTCTGGCACAGCTATCTTATACCTCAGTTTCCTATTTGTAGCATGCAAATAATACGTGTCAGAGGTGTTGCTAAATATTCTCAGGCACTGTGGTGAGGGGCAATATAATACTGAAGATAAAGAGAGGTTTACCACACTGTTGATTCACTTATGTAACTTTCTCTAGTTTACAAGTCTGTTGGTACATCTACAGGAGACATTTACTGCAGTTGACTAATTAGCTCCACAGTAAAACATTAGCATCTACACACGTGGTGCTATTAGAATGGAGTAAACGAATTAACTCCACTGTAGGATAGTACTGCCGGACAAAAGTACCATTCTACAGCAGTTATTTACTTTGCCACAGTGCATGTATAGATGCTGATGGGGCTGGCTGGGGCCTGCAGTGCAGGGACTGCCTGCTGGCTAGCTCTGCACTGAAGCACCACCATGCCCCAGCCAGCCCCTCTGCAATATGTTGAGCTGGGTGGGCTGGCAGGTTGACCCCTGGGGTCCCCCCTGCCAGTTGGGGCTGCGCCACCCTGGCTAAACATGCTGTAGTTCTAGGTGTGCCCTGCATATGGTGTGCCTGGGAGCATAGACTCTGGTGCAAACTGCCCCAGAGTTTATTCGGGTACGTTAATTGCATGTGTAGAGCGCTCTGTTAGTCTCTAATTGAGGAAGAACAGGTGATCAACACTTACTTACTTCCAGCAACTCATCTAAGTCTGGATGGGGAAATGCCATTAAGAATAACAATTGTTAGAGCTACATAGTAGGCCATTTGCCTCCCTGTAGTATGTTAACTCAGGGCAATATTCTGTTACTCCATTTCTGGATATGATCTCATTTGGTATGGCTCCATATATCTGCTTTTACAGCACACAGTTCTTTCATGTTTATCTCTTCTTTCTTGTAATGTAATTTCTAATGTATGGTCCAAACTTTCTGCTTTAGAAACCAGCTTAACTTCATATCTTGTGATTGATGCTACCCTAATTTACACCAGCAGAAAATATGGCCCTATGCAGCTCAGGAGATAAATAGAAAAAATATAAGGGAACACTTCCATCCTCTATGTTTTCCTTTGAATTTTGTTTATCTCTCTTATGGGAAAACACTGCACTGTTAAAACTGTAATTTTTTTTTTAAAGCAAATCATTTTATTGTTTTCCATTTATGTTGACTGTTTGCCTGTCTCTTTTCACTCAGCTTGAGTAGTGCACCTCATTTGCTCTGTTTTGCTTTCTTTTTGCTTTCAGTTAGTGGTTTTCAGACATTTATTTCTGTGTTTGTGAGAACCCCGTTGTACAAGGTCCTGTAAAAACATCCAAGACGTTCACTGCTTCACTGCTGGATTTGCTCTACGTATCGTCTGAAAATTACCCCTCACCCAATTCTCGTCCACAGATAAAAATCCATCTTAAATGAAGTGGTACTTAAAGTCAAGTTAACTTATATGTGGGCTTGTGGTTTGAAGTCCAAATGCTACTGATGCTTGAGGTAATCATGCATCATGCATGCATGCTCTATGCAACTCAAGTGGTGATTTGCAATGGGGCTGCTCTCAAGTGAGGCAGACTAACTGGCGAGAAATTTGCTCAGGTATAGATAACTCAAGCTGCCACCGTTGTGAATACCCATAGTCAGAAGCTGTAAGTACACCAAAGTCTTGCAGCACAGTAAAGAAATGTTAATTTATTCTAAGTTATTATAAATTAAATTAAAGCACTCCATGAAATTATTTATTTCTCTAAATGTCAATAAGATTTGAGCCCTTCAACACCTTTTTTAAAGGCAGGACTTATATTTGTATTGCTATTATAGTTGACAAGGTCACTTTAATGTCTCTGTTGCTAAGGAATAGCTGGTTGAGCTAAAATTATTAGAATCACTAACTGAAAACAACAGAAATGTTTTTATCCATAGTTGCTAATGTTTGACCTCACCTTCTGGTGGTATAGACATTGGAAGATGAGGTCTGGGGTTGGTGTGAGAGGAACTGAGGGATTGTTGCCGAGCCCTACTTATCTGATTTTTATGCATGCTTGTGCTTCTGCTGAAGTCAGTGGAAATGTTCCCATGCTTAAATATAGACATCTGTGATAGTGCTTAGCTTTAACTTGGCTGAGATCCTATTGCTCAGCACCAAGCAGGAATCAAGCCTGGGAGACAGTTTTAGCCCATCTGACAGATCTGGTATTTAACAGCCCATGCATTGGTTCATGTAATAAGGTACCTCTTGATTGGATGAAAAAGGTCTGACCAAATTAGACACAGTTTATTTATGAATGTTTGTATCAGGCCTGGGTGTGGAGCAGACCACAATGCATATAATTTTTCACTTTCTACTTTTACTGCCAGGTAAGTATTTACAAATGTGACTCTACGTTTTGGGTTGTCAATGCTGATGTGTTATGGATTTTTTGATCGGGGGACGTTTCTCATGTCTTACTGTTTCATTCCCTTATGACTTTTTGTATCTTTAGATTTGTGTTCATATTTAATGTAAGACATGCAAAAGTTGGTAACCCACGTAACTGTTATGGGATTTGTTATGTGTCTGCTTCAGGGTCGACCCTATCCCATACGACACTCCAAAACCAGCGGGCCACACGCGATTTGTCTGCATCTCAGACACACACTCCAGAACAGATGGCATCCAGATGCCTTATGGGGACATCCTTCTCCACACAGGCGATTTCACCGAGCTGGGACTGCCCTCAGAGGTTAAGAAGTTTAATGACTGGTTAGGTAAGGAATTATTGCGTTTTGCTGACCCCAATTAACCTTTCCTGTCCAAGTGTCACTCACTGCCTCCTAATTGAATTCGCGAGCTTGGAAATCCCTCTACCCTTGCTTCAGTTGTTCTTATATGATGTGCTCTGTCTAGTTTGGGTATGATTCTGTTAATTAAAGATGAATTGAGATATTTTGCTGCATGTCTGAGGTATCTTGGGGCAGGGGCCTCTGTCATTCAAAGGCAAAGGGACAAGAGCTCATGTGTCATCTGTGGGAGTTTCTGAGGTTTAACGTTTTTATATGTTAGGTGTGGGTGGCAGTAATGTAACCAGACATGGGGAAGTCCCTTCTCCCCACACCAAAAAAGGGCAGCATCAAAGAGAAAGTATGTCTGTGAGTTATTCAGCTGGCTTTCAGTTAAAGAAGTGCTGTCATTTTTAACCCTTTGAATGCTGACCTCTACTGTTATGATGTGCAGTCTCCCAGGTTAAATGCAGCTAATATTACACATTGCCAGGTGTATGCTAATAGTTCATTGCATAGGATGAGGGCAGCTCCACAGGGAAAGTGACGGAGAACAGTGAAGTGATGTATGTTTGTCACTTCATTATTCTTCGGCTGAGAACCTGAAGCCAGCCATGTGGTGCATATCACCGTTTATATTAGGGTTACTAAAGAGGCTAAGGTGGCCCAAGACAGCAAGCTTGCCTTCCAAATATTCTTCCTGCTTGAAAAGAATCTGCAATGTTATATAAGGACCTTTTAAAGCATGGACCTGTGATTTTACTGTGCCTCAGTCACTGTACTCTTTTAGCTGCTGTGATGACCATGTCTCTAAAGGCCTTTAATAGCTTCATTAAATCCATGGGATTCTCTTGGCTGGCCCTTTGGGAGGTCAGAGGGGTTGTTTCTTGGTTCATAACAGGATTTTTTTAAAACAAAAAGGCTCCCAAATCCTTAGTCTTTCTCATTTTCCTTGCTTTTCCTCTCTGTTTTGTGCGTTCCATTCTTTCTTTTCCTGTACTCTCCTTTGATTTCCCAGAACTTGTCAAATTTTAAGATTATATGCCCCTATTTTTATGGCTGGGTATTGGGAACAAGGGCTTCCAGTATCCCTCACCAACGTGCTGTAATTATGCCTTTCAAGCCCTTGTCTTGAGAAAGTGCTACCCTTTCTTATTGGTTTAGAATGACCATTTCTGCAATAGCTAGAAAGTGAGAGGTGCTTATATGGGTATGTGGAATGGGAGGGAGCACACAGGGAGCCTCCTTACATACTATGCTCATTGTGCACCCCATGCTGGGACCTCTCACTAATAGGAACTCTATTACATATGATACTCCACAACCAGCGAGCCACGTATGATTTGTCTGCGTCTTAGGTGCACACTTCAAAACAGATGGCATCCAGATGCCCCATGGCGATATCCTATTTGGTGGGACTGTTGGGCAGGCACATCTCCCTATCGGGGTTGAATATGACTGTACCTACGTAAGTCAGCCGCGCTAGGAAAGTTAGCCAGCACTGTTAAGGATGGTTGCTGGCCCCAGGCATTCCAGGTTCCAGGAAGGATTTACTTTCTTAAGACACTAGACTTTGAATGTCCACTGGGACTGGAACTCATGGTAGTGTCTAAATATTATAGTTTGGTGCGTGACTGAAAATGCACAGTTAGGTTCTGCGGTGTTTTCATTGTTTCCTATGGAGTTTTATGGCATTGGAAACAGGAAACATTCTGTGGAATGAAAATGTGTCTGTTATGATGATATTTTATCATAAAAGCCATTGTTTAACATTTACTACATAAGAAATATAACTCATTGAATGGGTTTTGTTTCCAGCTCATAATTTTATTGAATGATTTGTCTTTGTGTGTGTGCACATACAACACATGGAGCGCTGGCAGGGTCAGGGTGTATTAATCCCTTCTTGGGTTTTTGGCTAAGATGTAGCATTCTCTGTTAAAGTTTTTATATCTGACCTCAAATTTGCATCTAGCAAGACAAATTTTGCGACCTCAAGCAATCAATGTCCTACTGAAACTGACAGAAGCTTTTACTGTGAAAGTACCACAGGATTTTTCCCTAACACTTCTATATTTCCTTCTCATAGATTAAGGAGATAGAGCCTACCATCAACTTCATACACAAAACAATACTTACTCTTCAGTTTTCATATTAGAATTGGGGATGAAAATCAATTTTCATCCCTCCATTTATTGGCTGCAGTTATTCTTAGTGTTCTTTCATTTACTTTGTTCTCTTGATTTTTTCCTCACCTCGTATTGGTAAATTCCTCTTTCCTTCTTTGAGGCATAGGATTAAGTCTGTATGCATTCCCTTATATATATGTACTACAAAAGGAAAATGAATAGCTCTGTGGAGGAGAGGGGGATTCCAGTATATCCTTCTTTCCACATGTGTAGCTCCTCTCCCCTCTGTGAAAAATACTATGTCCATTGAGAAAGACCATAGCCCCCAGCACTGCGTGTCATGTATTCCCAGCTCTATGAAGGGCTTCTGTAAAATCAAGGGCAGCGTGGTACACCATAAAGCTGGCCCTGCTTATTCCAGGCCCTGCTTATTTCAATGCATCTTCCTCTCTTGGAAGCATAGCAGTGTGACTTTGGCTCTTGGTCTCTCTCTGCGCTGCAGTCCTTAATCTGTAGAATAGGGACAGGAGTTATCCTCTGCTTCACAGAAGTGTTGTGAGGATAAATATATTCATGATGAGATGGTAAAAGGCTGTGGTAACAGGGCACAGAGGTACCAAAGGCAGAAATGTTTCTCCTTCTGCCCAAGGGCATTATGATACTTTCGTCTGTTTTATCTTAATATTCATTCCACCCTGTTTAATAAGGCCTTATTCTGAAGCCCTCTTGCTCACAGTACACAGAAATCCTATCAAAGTCATCATTTTTTTTTGCAGTGGGATTTACTGTGCCTAACGCCTAGCTATTCTGCTGCAGAATCATGGCAATTGATGTAGTTTATACCATGAGGTAGTTAGGGTAGGTTAACAAACCATCCATAGTTCTCCTCATGGTAAATCAATACATCCTTGCTTCTATTAGGATTTTACAGTGGTATAGCTAACCTACATTAGTTATCTCTTGGTAAGAGTACCCACTTTTTGGCAGCAAAGACAAAGCCAAAGTTAAGATATGAATATCCTAATCTCACATCCCAAGTTTATTTTACTAGATGTGTTCATGAAAAAGACCTGAGCACCTGAGAGCTTCCTTTGCCTTATTACTTCATTTTTGTGTGGTTGAAATACCCACAACATTCAGTAGGTATTGTAGCTGCACAAAATATTCAGGATTGGATCCTGTCTGGTTGTTTCATTAATGCCACCTTTTCCCCGCTCAGCCTCTCTATCTCAGTTGCCTAACCCTCTCTTACACATTGCATCTTTTACTCCTAATAGTTCTATATCTGACCATGTAACTTTTGCTAATTCTAATGCTTTTTCCCTTGACTGATAAATTTTCATTATTGGTTTTGCATGAAAGTCTTCTGGGCTTGTACACTGAATAACCTCTGTGGTCACTTAGTGATTACACACGCTGGCTGAGGTAATTTATTCACTTTGTTTTGGTGTGAACATGTCCCATGGGTCTTGTAACTGCTGTAATCACTTGACCTTAGTGACTGTTAAATGCTTTAAACACAGTTATTTTAAATTTATAATTGTTTTCATTAAAAATCTCTTATAGTAACTTAACTGACCTTGCAGTAAACACAGCATTATATGCTGGGGAAGAATTAAAATGTTATGTTATGGCTAATATATTTCTTCCAAATAAACTCAGCGTATTATTAGATCACTATGCACATTTCTCTCTTTTCTTCTGATTCAGTCATATATGGAAAAAGAAATAGAAGAATATGTCATTATGGCACTATGGACAATAATACAGTATTTTCCTTCCTGTGTACTGAGAAGTGACTGAATAACTGATAAGAGAAAAAGTGAGGTAAAAAGAAAGATTAACACAATACGTATCTTTAATAAGGAAAGAAAAATATTTTGTCCCCCATTAATATGGGCCTGATCTTACAAACCCTTATTCACATGAGTAATCTCCATTAATTTCAGTGGCACTTCTCATGTCTGAGATTCAAGTTGCAAGACTGGTTCCCAGTTTTGCTTCCATTATTTGTTAAAAATATTTGCTGTTAATTATAGCCTGAAATCCTTGTTTTTTTCCTTCACAGGCAAAAAATCTAATGGGTGGAGCTCAGGCCAAATTGGGCTGAATTTTGTTTTGTGTTGCTCTAATGGTTTAAGCCAGGGATATGTATCTCCAGTGAGTAAATAAAGTTCACCTCAGTGATACTGAAAATAGAATTCGGCTTATTGTCTCTCAGCTGCTTGGGACAAGCAAGGTGATTCTTCTGTGTTCTCCTCTCGTCTCTTTAATTCTTTGTCCATTAATATGTTTCTCTTTCGGTTTTCTCTTTACGCTGCTGGTGCATTTCTGAGTAGTGGCAAAATGAGAAGGGCTGAGAATAGCATGACATGCCAGTCATTGAGCAAGTCTGATTACCTTGAGCTACTCTGGTGATAAGGTTATTTATTTCACTAGGATGTACTTGTGCATATGAAAGAAAAGATTGGCTTTTTATATGCAGTATATTTAGTTTGTTCGGTATGCTAATAAAAGAAACAAGAAACTGAATGGGTTTACTGGAATTTGGCAGTTGGCTAATTGTGCTGGATTTATTTGGATGTGGACTCTAATGTCACTGGCAGCTCTGTTAATGCTTGTTTTTATCTGTTAAGGCTAAGTAGAATGAAGTTACTGTGGGTCATGTTGGTGTGTGATATTTGATTAGGTTAATGAAATCAGAAGTCTCCAGTGAAATTGATTACTGTAATGTGAAGTAAAAGATAAAGCTAGAAGAGCAATGATAACGTCGTGTTACTGTAGGAAGTATGAACAGGTGACCTGTTTTAATCCGCACTTGGCTTGTCTCTATTAGCCCTTGTGGAAACCTGAAAGTATATCCAATATTCAGGCTAGATCAGAGGTTCTCAAACTGTGGTCCAAGCTCCATTCAGGTGGCCTGCAGAAAGGTTGCAGAACAATCGAGAATATCTGTACTTACAAGGTAAAACTACTGATATTAAAATATAAGTTGTGTGCTTTGATTTGTAGAACAAAAAAAAGGTTATTAGTGGTCCGCCAAGACCCTCAGCAGTTTTCAAGTGGTCCGCGAAAAAAAGTTTGAGAACCACTGGGCTAGATACTTGCCATAGTAATGTTTGCTTCATAAAAACGGAGTTTATTTAAATAAAGATAAATTGGAGCAAAACAATATAATGATATTTGGGGCCTTCCTTATCACTGTGTAAAAACACAGGGTCACATTCCTAAGTTGTTCCTCGTGTTCGCTTTGGAGTTTGAGGTGTTTTATTTGATTTTTTTTTGTCTCCTTCTATTACTTCTCTTTCCATCTATATATTATTCTTCTTTTTGTTCCTTTTTTGGTTTAGATTTGTCTTTTTTTCCCCCCGCATTCTTGTCTCACTTGTTTTTTCTCGATAAGTTGCATACTCATATCTTCTCTGGACCCGATCATCCATATTAAGCAGGAATATTCAATTAGACTTTTGTGTGAGTGAGGCATGCAGTACACTGAAGAAAGTAAGTCCACTGTGATCAAATATTTGACCTTTCAGGACTTTTATTAATTTCATTGTACTCCTTTTAAAATATTATTTCTCGTGATCGGAATTATTTTGGCTCCTGGTTTGTAACTAATACAAGTACCCTTCCTGATTTATAAAAATAACCTAATAAACTCTAAATTGCCTAAAATTCAGAAGAATATTAAATAAATAATGCTCAGACTCAATTTAAAACAAAAGGTTTTCCCCAGAAAAGTTTGTTAATCTAGTTTTTGAAAATAATTTAGATTCAGTGATTGCTTTTTTTCCTTTTTTTAAGATTAGGGCAAGGGTAGAGCCAGTACCATTAAGGTCAGTAGAAGCATTTGGTAGGAGCAGACTTCCAGTGGTCCCACCCATTATAATGAGAGTTCCTGTTGATCAAGAATTGCAGGATCGGGCCCAAATGGCTGGCTGCTTTGGAGAAGTTTATAGACTTGACTCCTTTAGAGAAGCGTGAGCTTTTGTAGGGTACAACGTACCTCCTCAGAGGTTATCAGAAAGTATTGGACGAATTAAACTGGAGCCAACAAAAGTCCATGCCTCTTTGAACGAGTTAATCTGTAAGGTGCCACCTTGCCTTACCCTTTGACTAATTTTGGACTAACATGGCTAGCTATCTCTCTGTGGTTTACAGATGTTCAGGAGTCAAAGAGGATTATAGGGGCCTTGCGGGTTATTGACTGAACTGTATAGGCAGACTTGCAGTGCCTACCTGCATGTCAATCTACCTGAGAATAATTGTTCCATTTTGTGAACATTGACTTCAACAGTGCAAATAAAAAAAAAAAAAGAAATTAAGGTGCAATATAAATTTAGTGATTTTTTAACTCTCTTGTGTACTTACTAAACCTTTTCTGTTAGTACTTTCTGTGTTTGTTTTGTTTGGCTTTTAGCTTTCTTGTAAATACAGTTATGTTTCATTGGAGCATTGTTTAAGAATTCAGTCTTTCTTTGATTGTGTCTATACCCTAACCTGTAGTATGTTTAACACTGATATAAAGTCCCCAAGGAGAGCACTTGCTCAGGACCTCCAGCCTTGTCTGATCACTCTGAGTAACCCCTGCACACAACCTAGGCTAGGCTTCTACAGTGGAGGGAAGCCCTGGGTTCTTCCAACAAACCCTGGCATTTCAGTCCATGACTCCCCTTGGCTGTCTGTGGCCCTGCCTTTCAGTTCAGCTCCTGAGGGAGAGACTTTAGCTCTTGATAGGAAGAAGGTAACCCTGAAGTTCCAAGCAGCACACAGACAGTTTTTCCTCAATGAAGGCATTTACTGGCACAAAATTAGCTCAGGTGTTCTGTGTCTAGTCTGCACTACCCCAGCTTTTTGGGCTGCTTTCTTGGCAGCTCCATCCATTAGATGGCAAAGAAGATATGCACCTTTATAAACTAATTAAATGGGATATATAGAGAGCAAACACAAGCTTTCATGAACCCAAATTCACTCCCCCAGATGTTGTGAAAGAACAGCCTAAAGCAGAGTATAAAGTGAATAGAGTGATTAGAATACAGTAGGTGGGAGACCAGGAGGGAGGGGGAGGGAGAGTGCTGTGAGGAATACAAGCAAAGAACCCAGAGCAACAAAGGGTCACAAAAGTTAATTCACGTAATGAGATAAGAATCCATAGTCTCTGTTTAAACAGAGAGATCCACACAACACACAACACACTTAACACCAACATCCAGTTGGTAGATGATGTCTTGTTCCCCAATTTCCTGTTTAAATTAAATTTTAAAAATTTTCTGCCTGAGAACAACAATCGTGGGGCCAGCAATGGAGTGTCCAGTAGGGCTATGTGAAGCCTCGGTTCCTGATTTGATTCGTCAGTGCTTCGGCCCGATTCAGTGCCCAAATCACCGAATCCAAATCAGATCAGGATACCCTTTAATCTCTTCAAATTAAATCAGAACCTTCTGAATCGATTTAGAAAGATTCAACAATTTGGCCATAGACACAGCTTTAAATGTTTTTTCTACATACCTCAAGGTACCAGGTGGCTTGTGAATGCTGTGATGGTGGGGCAAATGGAGCATCCCATGGGAGCATGGGGGGCTTCCCAGCGCACGAAGTAGATCAGAAGCACTTCTGGTCCACTTCTAGGTCCACTTGGGAATGTGCTGGGGGCCCCCCCCCAAGCCCCTGGCTCAGCAACTGGTGACTTCTGGGTCTGGGGGGGCACCAGGGGTCCCCCCCATGGCCTAATCACCAAGCCAGGGAGGTGCAGGGGGGCCCTCCAATGTGCTTGGCAGCGGACCCAGAAGTGGACCGGAAGTTTGTTGGGTTTGCTGCTAAGCACATGGGGCGCCCCCAGCACTCCTGTGGGATGCTCCATCTGCCCCAGCATTGCAGTGTTCATGAGCCGCCTGGTACTTTGAGGTATGTAGAAAAAACATTTAAAGCTGTGTCTATGGCTGAATCGCTGATTCTCTGAATCAGCATCGAATCTTCAAATTTGGATTCAGCTGAATCAAACTGAAAACATCTGAATCAACAAATTGAATCACTGTCCCCAGTTCAGGCTGATTCTGTATAGAATATGGCCTGTTTCGCACACCCCTAGTGTCTAGGGAGGGTGAAGCGTTCTGCCACTGGCATTGTATCTTTCTGTAGCTCATGTCAGAATAGGGTTTGTTCATTCTTAATTGTAGAGATCACCAAGTCTGTCTGATGTAGATAGCAGATGGTCATTGTAAGCAGGTGACGGTATATATGACATTGGTAGAATTACAGATGAATAAACCTTGAATGTTGTACTCCATGTTATTTGGTCCAATGATGATGTAGTCTGTATTGTTGTATGGGCACAGTAGGCATTTGGGTCCATTGCAAGACCTGGTGCTTTGGTGAGAATGGGAGTTAGTGTTTTGCTTGAGAGATACCATTTGCAGTGGGAAGGCTGCCTGTAAGCCAGGATAGGTTTGTCCCCAGTGACTACCTAGAGATGATCATTCTTTTCCAGGAAGGGTTAGAGGTCGGTAATGATGTGCTCTAAGGCAGTGGTGCTCAACAATTTGGTCTGGTGGGCCAGGCAGGCAGTGCCTGGTCCATCCGTGGGCAGGATGCCATAGCTCTGTGGGCCAGATTTGGCCTGTGGGCCAAAGGTTAAGCACCCCATTCTTATATTGTTATGTAATAAAGGGCTTAGTCCGTCTGTCTGTCTGTCCATAATGCTTTTGGAACACTCTGATTGGTTAGTGAAATAACCAATCAGAGTGTGGAGCACTGCCATGGGGATGGAGTGGGGGGGGAGGTGGGGCGGCGAGCACCTCTCTTTGGAGAAGGCAGAGTGCCACCATGACAGAGAGGATGGAACAGAGGGGCGAGGCCAGAGGGCCTGGTGGTATGGGGTGCTGGCGGAAGGGGACAGAGGGGACAGTGGGGCAAGCTTCCCCCCCATCTACTCCTGAGAGGTGGCGGTGGTGTGGGGTGGTGGGTGGCTGCACTCCATCACTGCCCACTGGCCCCCCTGTCATTCTCAACAGGCAGTTGGCTAGTATGCATAATATTTGGTTTAGCTCTGGACCCCCAGCAGGGATTTTTTAACCCTTCTTTTCCTGGGCATAAGCTATCAGGGAAACTCAGGCATGCAACATTATTATGACATAAACTTATCTAAAACAAATATTATAATTAAACCTTTAGTCTGTCACAAACATCACCATTAAATTCTTGCATTTATTTACCTTTTTAATCCCTTTGTAGCTCACCCAAATAGGTCATTGGTCTTCAGGTTTTATTTGTATGCAAGTGTCCTGGAGTAGGTTCTTTTCCTATTTCTTTTCTTTCCTAAGAATACAGAGAACAAGTATGAAATTTGCATATCAGCATATTTTTTAAGTTTGGGTAAATATGATGGCACACTTGCCATAGAAAAATAAAAAATTATATTTTTCTTAACCTGATCTAGCAATAAATAAAGAAATGTAAAAAACCCCCATACATTTCTTCTTTCATACCAAGTTCATTCCAATTGCTTCCCGATATTTTAGTCTATTACACTTGTGTCAGCTGAAATTCTTTCTATTTGCTATGTAGAAAATAGCACCCTGAGAATATAACTTTGAAGGTATAGCAGAAGGGATTGTTTCCCTGATACTGATTTTTATAATAAAAACGTCAGTGCAGATATTGCATGTGGAGCCAAGCGAATTTTATACACATATGTACAATTGTTTCTCTTTCTTTTCCTGGCAATTTTTCCTAAAGAAATATCATCATATTAAGCTGTGTGTATTTTTCCAAAGCTGTATACCCATGGGATGTAAAGAAAACTCTCTACACTGCAGTCATTGTAAGTTATTGGAGATATATATTGCAGTGGTGCCTGCCTAACCTTTGTACTACTGGAAAGTGGTATGGAAATGAATAATAAAACAAATCAATGCAAATATTAGGATGTTACCTGAAGTCATTAGAGTACTTGGCTAATAACCCGATCTTAGTTTCAAAGATTAACTCTCCAGATAGACTTAGACTTAAACACAGGAACCATTCCAGCAGGTTAATTTCAAATTTGATTCAAAGAAAGGAGCCAAGGAGCACTTGACAAGTATTTTACAGTTTTTGAACCTGACTTTCCACCACTGTAGTTGCTCTGATGCAGTTCGTTCAATAAAAGGTATCACCCCAAAAAAATCCTTGCCTCTCACATAATTCCTGGACCATCACAGCTAACACTAGAATAATTGCTCTGTCGTTTCATGGATCTGGAGCTACTCTTGTTTAAAGCTGGGGTAGTTAGATTTCAGTCAATTTGCAACCAATAGAAATGTACAAAATCATCATGGTATAGTGCTTAAAAAAATTCCCTCTATAACAAAAAGAATAGTGTTGCCATGAGAAAAATCTGTTACTTAGACACAAAGATAAGTTTCATAAACGTCCGTTTTTTCTAAGCGTTGCTGCTGCATATGATTACACATGCTGTGAATGATTTCAGGACAAAGCAGTCCCAGAGCATGAACTCTCATACTTATTTTTATATAGCTAAATTAATATTGCGTCAAAAAATACAAAGTACATAGTTGCATATCTCTCTACTGCCTCTTTCATTGCACACATCATATTAACAATACCTAATTTTAAAAGTCTTTCAGTTGGTAGAGCATTACATTTCTGCTTAGTAAGAACAATGGTGTCAGGGGTGGAGGAGTTGTTTGGAACAGAGAAGGGTTGGGGCTGCGAGCGAGAAAGAAAGCACTGCAGATTTTAGTATAATGTGTAGTGTTCAAAGAAATTTTATCTCATCATAAAGATTAGCAGGCTGTGTAATTCAATTTAAAACTGGTCGGCAGTGTCCTGTCTATTACAGAGCCCTTTTTTATCACCACTCTGTTATTTTATGTTGTATGCGACTAGAAGTCCGCTTATGCAGCAGAGACAGTATGAATGCTCTTAGGTTTTTTTTTTCTCCTTCCCAGTTCTGTGCATTGAAAGAATTGTTGGTGAATGTGAGATAATATCTTAAGATGAGTTACAAAAATGCTTACTCAACTGAATGTCTTCTTTTGTTGTTGTTGTTATTGCTGTTGTTTGTTTGTTCATACAAAATGAATTTCTTGCAGTCAAGAAGCTACTGATAGTGAAGGTTTGCTGAAAGGATTTGTTTAGATACAGAGCTTGTGTCTCAAAACTCTAATGTTAGCATTTATTCACAGTATCATGGGCATTACTATGCCACTGAAAAGCAACATGCAGCAACTTATGTTAATGCAAGGTTGGCAGACCTTAATCTTATGGTAATTACCCATACTGGGGGTTAATAAATGTTCTAAGAATCACTGTCTTTATTTTCTTTATTGCAAGACAAATGGGCAGCTTTCCGAGCTATGCTTCCTACTGGCTATAACCAGCTTGGGTAACTTGTTAATTAACCCTCTGGTTCTAGTGGGCTGAAAGCCAGAATCTGAGCCTTGACAAAATTTGCTTTGGCTTTTCATATTGGGAACACATGATTCTTGGTATGAAAGGATTAGAAATGAAAAATTCCATGGAAGTCATTCTCAGGTACTGTGAAAAGAGGCAACAGAAGATTTATGGTTGATGTATATTTGGATTTTTTAGTAAGAGAACTTGAAATTTTCAGTGGTGTTCGTGAGGAGATGTATACATTTCATAGTTTGGCCATTTACCCACTTGCTACCTGGTGCTAATTGTAGTAAGAGAGAAAATAGCACAGTGTATTTTTTTGCAAAAAGTAGATTTGCTTTCTTTAATGTCCTTGTGCAAATTTCAGTGTAAATAATAGTAGTCATTTTGGAAACTTCATATACGGGCCACTTTGGACATCTGTTCACATCTGCTCTCGTTCACTTCTTCCAGTGTGAAACTGGAATAATTTTATTGATGTGAAGGAATTAAATGGGATTATTGTATCTGAGCAAAAATGATTCACAATATCTATCCACTGAACTGTCCTGGGAGGTTCTTAGATTTGTGATATGGATCTGGAAACTCATGTCCAAACATTTAGGAACTTCAAATTTTTCAAGTCAAGTCACTCACTTCACTCCACCCACTTACCTTGCTGTCAGCTCTGCTGGTCTTTATGTTGCCACTCTGCACACTAGCTGTGAATTGAATGTTACTACAAACTCACTTACTACAACAGCGTGGGTAGTAAAGGAGGAACAAAGCAGCACAACAGGAGACAGTAACTAAGGAGAACAGCTAGGAGATGGAAAGCCAACATGAAATAAGGGCAAGATAATATCAAACTAGGGGAAGGGACAGACAGAGACTACAAAGAACAGAGGCACTGATGAAATAAAAAGGGAACAAAAATAATACAGGGATGCACCTGCTCTTCTCAGGGCGGAGTGTGATTTCTGTTTAATAAAAACAACATTAGCCTAGTAACTTTCTTTGCCCCCTGAATTGCATATTATCCATGACAAGTGAGCCTTAGAAGATCCACCAGACCTGTTTTGGATGAGACCTTACAAGTGCTGATCTACATCTTTTCTCATGTAGCCAAGGCTCTTGAAGTTCTTAACTGGGCTAGGCTACAGGGCTAGACTAGATTAGACTACTGCTTTTCTCTTGCCACTTTGCCATGTAATCTCTTGGGGTTGTATGTAGCCAGGGATGGAAAAAATTGAATATTTTCAATTAAAAAACGACCACTATATAAGTTACTATTTTGTGAGATTTCTAACAAAAGAGTCAATTTAGGTATTTTTATCTGAATTGCTCCACTCATCCCTACAGATTATTTTAGGCTGCTGGCATTTACCTAAATCTCGCAGTCCCAGAAAAGCACAGTGTATGGACCCTTCAAGGCTTATTGCTGAGAGCCTACAGAAAAGCTTCCAGGGACGAATAAGTTTTGTATGTGGGGATGTGGTGAAGGAGACTCATTCCTCTTCCTTTACTTTCCTCTTAGTGCAGGGGTGACCAACCTGTACTGTAAGTGGCACGGGCAGCAGATCAGGGAAAGGACAGGCAGTGTAGTAGTAGATATTGCAGTAAGCAGAAAGCAAACCTGCAAATTGAACAGGGAGCATAGGGAAGGAATCAGAAAGCAGAGGCACAGGCACATTGTGCCCCACTCCACTCCTATGATTACCAGTAGTCAGTAAGATTGCTCCCCCTCATCTCCACCACACAAATGCTGAAGTAAACTTACTAGTTAAACTCTGGAATAATTTTACGCTGCCAGTGTACTGGGACATATTCCACCCACCAGTAGCTCAAGACACCCAACGTGGTCCACCCTTTTCAAATCCTCTGACTTTTCCTTACTTACTCAGTGGCACGAAGAATGGTCAGCACAAGCACCAATCAGTCACTGCATGGTCTCTGACCCTACAGTCATCCAGGATTTAACTGGATTTAACTGGCCATTCTGTTATTGGACACTTCTCAATCCTTTTCAAACTGGACAGGGTCACCGTGCCTCAAACCTATACCATTGGGGCTTTCACAATGACAACAAATGCCTTTGTGGACAAATTCAAACCATGTCCCACATTGTTAACTTGTGTCCATTTACAATGCTACCTGGTGGCCTTCAAGATCTTCACACTGGTGATGGCATCACCTTAAGATGGCTGAAACAATATGTTGAAACTACATACACCTAAATAAGAAAGCAGGGCAGTTGATCAGGCAGGGAGCACAGGTCAGGGAGCAGAAAATAAGGCAGCAGCTTGGGCAAGGGGAAGAGATAAGAGTAGCACTTGAGCAATTTTTGGCATGTCTACCAAAAAGGTTGGCCCCCACTTCTTTAGTGGGCTGTTTAATGCTGCTCAGTGTAAAGTACCCTTGTTTTGGTGATGGTCTAGGTCCTAAGAATAATTTTACTAGTTTTGCAACTTTTTATAATTATCAGCTATGTAACTCCTAGAATAGCATTCGTATCTGCTCTAGGAATAGCCATCACCCATTCTCTTGGCAGTAACTTATAGTACCATGTGGTTGCTGGATACTGAAGAGAAGGAACAGTAGGGAGCAATGGTTGTAAGGGAGATAAAATACTAAAACTAGTCTCCTGGACTGTTCCAGCGGGGCTGCGCTAGGAGCAAGCAGAAGAAAGAGCCATTGCTTTGATGACTGACAATTCTGCCTAGGTAGGTTAAAATGAATTCTGGCATCTGACTGAAAGACCAGAGAGGACACACATATAGTTATAGTGGAAGCAATAGAGCCATTCATGAACAAGGGCTTCCGTGAGGCCAGCTGTAAAAACACTGATAGTTGCTTTCTAGGTGAAGGGGCAAAAATCTTGGCAAAATGAGGTATAAATAAGAAACAAAATGTTACCATTTCTTAAATGACTGGATTATATTAGCTTTCATTTTTTAATTACCAGCTCTGATTAAATGTGCTTGTCTCCTTATCCTCTGGTGCTTAAGATTTGCAAATCATCCCTTTCTGCAGAAGCTTTTTTTTAACTAACAAAACACTAGAAACAAAGACTAAAAGGATAAGTGAAAAGGGTCAATGGAGAGTAATTGAAGAAGACACAGTAAGCAAGAAATTCAAAATGTTGCTTACCCAACACACTGTCACAAATGGCATTCAGGTGCAAAAGTCTGTTTTGCAGCAAGAATTTGGACATCGAAGGAATCTTTATGTAGGCATGTACAGCATTACTTCATAACCTGAAGAAAATAAACATAATTGAAAATGGAGGCGTGCCGATATAATCATGGCACTTAGCACAGGGATGGGCAAAATGGTAGATCTGGCCGGCAGTTGGAGGCCATTTCCTAGCAGCCCCTGCCCTCATGGCTCAGGCCAGTCTTCATGGAGACCCCAGCCACACCTGCACTGTGATAGCGCAAGGCTGAGGTTGCCATGGAGATGAGCTCCAGCAGCGCTGTCAGGGTGCACGGCAGGGCAGGGCAGGGGGCTGCTCTGGAGCTGCTGGACTCTTGTGATGGGGTGAATTTGGATCACGGCTCTGCCCTGTCACCACTGCAAGGAGCCAGGGCAGAACCGTGATCTGCTGCCTGCGCGCTCCTGCCCCAAGCGTGCAGGCTGCAGATTGTGGCTCTGCTCTGGCCCTGGATCACACTGCCCCCACAGCAAGATCCCAGTAGCTCTGGAGCAGCCTCCTGCCCTGTCCTGCCAGTGTGGCTGGGGCCAGTCTCTATGGCAACCCAAACCTTGCTGTATCACAGCACAGGGGCAGCTGGGGTCTCCATGGAAACTGGCCCCAGATATGCGGGCAGGGGCTGCTGGGGAATGGGGTCCACTGCTGTCCTGCAGGCTGAACTTTGCTCACCCCAGCTTGGCACTTTGCACTTTGCACTTTCAAAGCTCTGTGAAGACATTAATTAACACAGTAAGTGAGGTAACATGAGCTCGCCTTTAATAAGGAAAGGACAAGAAAGTTTGTCTTCTGCTGAACATAATAGACAGGGACACAAGAGATCTAGTGTTAATTCCAACTCCACTGCAGAAATCCTCTGTAGTCTTGGGGGAAAAATGACTGCCTTGGTTACCCACCTATACAGTGGAGATTATAATATTTATGGTATCCTGACACTTAGTTATTTAGCCCTTATCCTGTATCTGCAGATATGCTGACTGGAGCTGACTGCATTGGAGAGTACTGTGCAGACATTTGTATGGTTATCCTCCTAGCAGTCAAGGGTCCAGGCATGAAAGTCTACCCACTTTATAGTAGGGGCAGTCTCTTATCATGTGTTTTATCTACACTGGCATTGTGACCTCTGTGGATGCTTCTAGGCATCTTTATAATATATGTAATAACTGAAGTGGGTTGGCCAAGGCCATACGGAGAGTTGGTCACAAGAACCAGCTGAAATCCAAGGTTATTGCTTTAGACTGTCCTACTGCATACCTCGTTTTGTACAAATTTTCTTGTGAGTCAAACAGGAAGATTTGTTGAGGGTTACTATATGCCCCTCAGTTTTCCAGGGAACCATCTGTGGACAGGTGTTGTTCTGCCTAGAAATTTGTAGATGACTAGAAATAAAAGATAAAAAAAATCCCCCATAAAAAGAATTAGATTTTTTGAAATAATAGGATACAGCTGGGGTGATTTGGTTGTCTCATGTTAGCAGCTAAGAAAGCTCTCAGTGGGCTGGATTATTAAAAGGAATTTTCTTACATGGCTCAGGAGATTAATGATATCCAGGTTCATCTTGAGAAACTGGAATATTTAGGGATATTAAATAACAGGTTGAGCCTGGGCTATAAAAATAGGCAGTCACTGACAGATACCAGTATTTCACAAACACCTTGCACCTTAATATTTTAAAAAATTTACTGTAAACATTGATAGCAACCTCACAGCAACTAGTCATTTGTTTCCAACCCGTATAGAAGAACCTAGAATGAACCATGAGATTTATTGTGAGAGAGGTAGTTTATTGTGAGATACGTTAAGCAGGGCTATCAGGCAGTACCGTCAGGCCTGTATTGATCGAATGCTGGAGGTGGACTTAGTTCAGCTTTTTAAGCCTCTCCTCTTTACTTAACTACAAAATCAGAGTAAATTCAAGTAAGAGTTTTATTTTTAACAGACATATTTTAACCTGCTTCTTTTAACGAACAAATTAATTGCAGAAATGTTAACAATAAAAAAAATCTACAATTGGGAAAGAAATACCCAGGGCAATATTTAAAAAATTATCCATAAATCCTGTTTGCAGATGCGATTTAGAAGCTTAAGTTCCGTTGAAAGTCAATGGGACTTATGCTCTTAATTCTTCTCAACGTTCTGACTGTTTCACCATTTTCCCTTTCCTTCCCTTTGTATGTGTTTTTCATGTGCTGATTATTACTTTTTGTTATATCTTATTATTACTTACTGGTTATTATTTGTATTTGTTTATAATCTTGATATTGTGGTCTAGTAGGTTTGCTCACCATTCTTTCTATATATTAAGCCGAGAAACAAACAATATCCCGTGCTCCAAAGAAGCTTATTATTTCTTGAAAAAACATCATTCTGGTGCATAAATCTAAATAATTGCCTCAATCACCAACTATAACAAAAAAATCCATTAGAAACCTTGTTTAACGTTAGATTTTTTTTTTCCTGGAAAGGTTTTTCTTAACCATCTTTGTAGGCTACGGAACAATTAAAGCAAGTTTTTTGGGTTTTTAGGTAAAATATTGTTTTCCCAGAATTACTGAGCATAGTAATGTCTGATGCATGTGCCCTATTGGATATGATTTACAGACTACAGCTTGTGCCTGATTTTAGAAACAAGCAGTGAAACAAATAGAACAAATTAAATGGGCAAAAGAAACAAAAGGGAGATATTTTGTTATTTGGATGAGATGCTTGATTTCTTTCTTTTAGATACTTTGGCAAATATTAGAATAACGGGTCCATAGACTTCAGTGAATCGGGTCTTTATAATGCAAAATGTGAAAATACTCTTGTGCAGTTTGTCAATCTGGATTTTATATGTTTGTTATAGGAAACTCCTGATTTAAATACAAATTTTTGTCTGAGCAAGAGGTGAAGAATCAGGTTCCTGTCTTGTTTCTTTATTTTAAATAAAGGCTTTCTTTTGACATGGAGGTCTCAATAGTAGCATTCATTGGCCTTTCGAAGTGTAGAAATATATACACATGAAAATACCAGGCCTTTGTCCGTGATAATGATAATTAGTTTAATTACATTCAGCATAATTCTTTTTCAAGATGACCTCATTTTATAGCTTCTTTTCCCATTTTCTTTAAAAAGTAAAACAAAAAGCTTAATTTCAATTTAAATTACAGAAACAGAAAGGGGATATTTGTTAAACGGAGGTCCAGAGCTGTGTGCCAGCCAGTGATTGCTGAGTTTTGTATTTAGATTCAAAGAGAAAATGATTAAAATTGATACAGTGTATGTGTGCACAAGGTAATAGCCACTTCTAAAGAATTATTTCAAAATCTGAAGATTTTTTTATGGTGGATTAGGTTATACAGTGAGTAGGGACTCTGAAAAGAAAATAGAATTGTGTATTGATGCCTTTAGAAATATTATTTGATGGCAATAAAATGTTCCCTGAAATTCCCTTCTGAGTGGAGAAAATGGAGTTTGTTTGCAGTAATTGCATTTTCTAGCATTTGCTTTTGCACTTTCCAATATGAGTTAAGCCAATTGGAACCTGTGATTTGGTTTTGCTTATTGGCAAAAGTACCATGTAAATTGATCTGTGATGCATTTATAGAGAATGCTTTGAAAGTTTTGAAATTAAGATAGTTTTTTCATATTAGATTTTAGATAGTATTAGGGTTCATTTCTATATTTTAGCCTAATGTAATATTAACCAAAAATGTTCCTTTTCAATTTAGTCTTAATAAAGTTCTAGAAAAAGTATTTCCATTTAGTTCCACTGATATTGAGGAGGCTGACTTTATGTTTCTATTGCCATCCTCAGCAGTCAGAGTTCAATATCTGAGCCATTTGAAACTGCATAGAGCTGATATTAGCCTAGAAGTTGTCAGTACTAACGTATTGTGTCTTAATAGATAATTATTTTATGTTCTTGGTTCAGAGACAATGTTTAGTAGTTTTTAAGACAACAGAATAATATCTCTTTACATGTGTATATTCATGAAAACTATATGGGACAGATGCTGATCTACCTTACATTTATATAATTGTGAGATAATTCTTCCTAAATCAAGGAACCTACAATTTCGGCAGACTAAATGTGGGACAAGTCTGATGCATAACTCCTTATGTTACACCAATGCTATTCCATTTAAATTCTTCCTTTCAAAAGTATATACACAACACTAAACTCATTATTTTAGGCCTGCCCTTTGTATGCTGTTGTGTTTGTATGATAAAGTCATAGGATAACTGGCATATTTTTACAAATCTATATAGATTACTTTTATAATGAATGACAAAAGTCTTGGAGATTGTGCACAACCTGTGGTGTCTTCACAATATATATAAAGGGTGAGCTTTGGCTCAGTGTTACCAACTTTTAGGCTATTTGTTATTTTTCTTAAACCCCTGTCTCCTGGATTATGTGCTTATATGAAAAAGCTTACTTTTTAGAAAGTAAATTTCCAGAATTTCTAGCTTCCCAGTTGTAAGGGAAAGCTTGGAAATGTGAACCTTAAGGGCGAGACTTGACTCTGTTTATGTTAACCCCTGGGTGTGTGTTCTGGGTAAGTGACTGAAACCTATAAAATGTTCATGTAAACCTTTTTTTTTTGCGCATAGACCCACTACAAGCCAATTTTGGATTGCGAAGCAAAAAATAATAATAATAAAAAGATGTTGGTGCAGCTGTAATATGTGGCATCATGTTATTGTGAAACCAAAGATTATCATGTATTGTGGTGCTACATAGGTGTTACATATTTTTTCTTTTAAGAAAGGAAAAAAAGAATATTAATCACAAACAGTTACATTAGAATAATGTTATGGTTGAGATGTAAATTCATAAAAGCAAGGAATAAGGTACCCTTGTCACTGCATCCTTAAATCAGCCCCGTTGTAACTAGGTCCTGATGTATTCATGGCCATGTGTCAGGGGTTTTACTGTACCCAGTGATGTTATGTGTCACTGTTATACAATTCATTACATTTGCATAAAGGCTGCATGTTTGAATAGTAAGACTTGCTGTTAGGCACTGCTGGTTTTGCAGCATCTGACTGCTAGTCATAGGCCATACAGCTCAAGTAACATCGCCTAGTTCTGTGGACTCTGGTGGAGGGTCCTATGTTGCATCACACAGCAGGGCTTGAGTTTTGGGTGCTGAGACAAGAGTCCCTCAGCTTTTCCTTGCTTTCATGGGTTTATAGCTCAACCTTGGCATTATTGTAACGTAGTTTTTTGTGTTTAATGTTTCTTAGACTTGGTTTTCCATTGCCAGCATGGAAGAAATCCTAATGCATGAGTTTCAGAGGAGAAGGTAGCAGTCTGAACCTGCTGTGTGGCTCGATCAGCAAGTGTGAGTATTAACGCTAGAGCTGTCAGGCCTTGTGAAAATTAATGAAGCCTGACGGTTACAGAGTGAAAGGTCAGAGGCAGAGCTTGCACTTACGTAACATTTCTGTTTTGTTGTGTCTAACAGCGTTTTTTGACAAAAGGGGGCTTTTATGTATCAGCTTTAGATTTATCACTGGAATGCGAGGGTCTCAGCCTTTACTTTTCCCTGTGCTGTGGTACTGTTTTCTTTGCATAAAGGCAAAACAGTTCAACTTTTTTCTGTTCCACCTATCTTGATGTATTTTCCATGTGTTTTTAGCACTTCCTTCACTGTCCTTCAAAACCAAATGGTGTTTAGAAAAAAGCATCTGTGAATTGAAAAAAATCATCATGAAGGCTTCTGAATTCTAGGGCTTTGGCTGCCATCGCTATTCTTGAATTATGCATAGATTTTGTTTGTTTTTCCACCCGTGTCTTTTGTCCTGTTTTTGCTCTTTTGCTTTACAAGAGGGGTGCTTGTGTGTGTGTGTATAGTTGGAAAAGTATGTATCAAACCACTGGCTTGTTTGTTCAGCCTACTTGTTGGTTTCATAAGAACGTAAGAAGTATCGTACAGGATCAGACTAATGGTCCATCTAGCCAAGTACTCTGTCTCTGAGTGCACCAGATTGCAGCCCCTTTTCCAACTCCTCCAGAACCTTTTGCTGAGATGCTCACTGCACAGCTCCTTGCATCTTTTCTTTTATGCATTCCCAGTCCATGGCCCCAGGTCCTAGGACTGCCTGGTCAACCTCCTCCTGGCTCTGGCCAGGCTGGCCATCTACCAGACCAGGGTGGAGGCTAAGGCCAGGGGGGAACCTTTGTTATTCAGAGGTTGTGTTTTGCACTAAACTCCAGTTGCCTACTTACATTCAGTAGCACTGATGGCTCAAGGGCTTTATTTTTTACATACTAAATAGGCTTTTTAGCTATGAAGGGTGGATATATTCAAGCATCACTGAACTTCATATATTCATTATCTGTTGCTCCAATGGGCCATATTTTCTTTTGATTCTTATTTCCAAGAGTGGTTTTCATATATACCTTATATTCCAGCAACTGGATGTATGGGCTTGTAGCCTCATCTGGAAAGGAGTTAAGTGATTGAAAATGAGTCCTTCCTGTCAGAGGATTGTCATCTTTGTAATGGTCACCCTAACAACTCATTAAACGTTTTCACAGGCTTGGGGATGGATCCAGCAGTTTCATGGAATAATTTGGAATAAATAACATTACTGTTATTCTAGGAGAAATGCAGTAGTTTAGGCAGTATGACATACAAATGGGGAAATGCCCATCAAAACTTGTACCATTCTATGTCTTTTTGTACCCTGTTTGCTACCAAGTGACTTGAGGATTAATTTAGTCAAGAGGAAAGCTAAAATACCGTTGAGTAGGAGATTTGTGTGTGACTGTGCTTATGCTTCCATGTAAAACATAAAAGGTCAGCAGATTATAGACAAAGGGCACCACTGCCAAAAGAAAACATGCCAGAATATTTCATAAATTGTGTCACAGAGATTGAATGTTCTGCACTATCAGGGCTCTTTATTACTTTTTTTTTTTTTGGGGGGGGGGGAGGGGCAGGAATGGGTTGAGAGAACCTGAATACTGTATGCTGTGCCAGTACCCTGATCTGACTGGATGCAATTTATTACTGTGCTTAGTACTACGTGGGGGAGGAGGAAAGCAATAGAAGAAACCTACCCATTACACTTTACTTATAATGAGGTTGTGTTGGCTTTAGATATTTAGTTTTTGTAGTGTATATGTTTGCGGGGGGAGAGTGAAAGTGGGGGGTTAAGAGCAACAGTCTCCCTGTCCCCATCCCCCCAAGGCCCCTTCAGTGGCTTTCAGCTACAGTAAAGGGATTAAAATGGCAGAATCTAAACCCAGGAGAATGTGAAACGAGGTCAGATCATCCTGCCAGTCCTCTGAAAAACAGTGAAAGTACTTAAGTATTTACAGAAAGTACAGCCCTATGAATTATTAAAGATGAATAAAGCACAATAATTGTGATCTGTAAGAAAAAATGGATAGTCAAGGGCTGAAAACAAATAGAGGCATGCCCATAATTAATTATGGTTCAAGTTAGCACACTGTGAGCACACTCACCCCACACAAAATACTTACAGTATGTTTGCTTTGTTGGCAGATGTTGATGTTTTCAGGCCCTTGCTGTCACATGATTCTGAATTTGTAGTCTCCTTTTTGATAAAGGATGTATATGGCAGAAGCTATTGTTGGCACGCCTTTGTAGTGGCCATGAGCCCATCACATAACAGTTGCAACCCGCAAACTAACTTGCTCTGCCCTCATGTTGCTTAAGCAACTGTTCAATGACTACTTGTTAATTTCTCTTGGCTATATCAGGCACATATAGTAAGTGTTCATTACTGTTAAGAGTCTTTGATCAGTTTGAGGTTTATTTCTGCTGATTTCTATGTGATTCCAAAGTAAACCATCCAGTTTTGGCTTAAAAATAATTGCTTGCAAGTAAAATTTCCAGTTTTAATTTGGCAAGATCTTGGTTATATATGTTAATTTTGAAGTACCATGTTCAAATCAGTGTGTGAAATTTAAGACTTGATCATTTATCCATTGTAGCTAGAAGTTTTCTCCACTGAAACTGGCATATGTTGATAACTTGACAGAATCCTGATTTTAACTTGTCCCTCCAACTTTCATCAATTCTAGCTTGTTTTTTGGAATTGATAGTTATGACAAGTATATCACATTTCAAGCCAGTGGGATCTTTTATGTTTCCTGAGAGAGAAGAAAATAGCAATTTTGCTGTGTGCCCAAGAGTCACAGAGAGCAGGAATTGTAGGTACCTGTCATTTCTAGTTTTTAAGTAAAATGAATTGCAGAGCAGCATGTGGCAAAGATGGGGAAGAGGAAGTGGGAGGGGGGAATGAAGTGTGGGACATAAGCTGCAGAGGAGTGACAAATGCCCACTAGCATCTCCTTCAGCTTTTAGTTTAATGCCATACCATGGAGGGTTATTAATATGTATGAACTGCATTTTGTTCAGACATTAGAACCTCTGAAGATGTCTGGCATTTTTGGCGGGGGGAAGAGTTGTGTAGCATTTTATTTTCTGTGCAGTATTAACTAATTTTGATCAGGAAATGTTTGTATTAAAATGCTGCCGAACCCCCATTACCATTATATAAATATTGAAAGGGAGAGAATTCTGACTGTTTCCCTGTTGGCCTCAGGGGAGTAAAGTTGGGCTTGTTATCACAAACATTTATTTCCCAATTGTTTTACATTTGTGCTTTTTAAAAAATTAATTATATTTACAAACCAAACTAAAAATAGGATGGGGAATTTTGTATGGGCATGAATATATAAAGCGCAACTGTGCATTTCTTCAGTGAGAGTTCTAAGGTATGCAAGAACTGCAGACTCTGGCTTCTTGAACACCTTTTTAATCTCCATGATCTCTACTTAATAGTCACCTAGCTAAACCAGAACACCTACTGGAACACCAACAATGGTAGTTTAGTTCTTCACAGTTTTGTATAAATAACTAAGAATAATAAGAAAAGGCAAATATCTATTGAGATTTAGCTAATCCATGGTATTTGTCAAACACCTTTTACCTTTGTCAAATCATTCTCTTGCTAAGTTTATGGAACAGTTTATTTTGGGTGGGTTAGTAACAGTCCATGCACATGTTCTTATCCCATGGAAAGAAAAGGTAAAACACGGCAGCTTAAATCTTCTTCTGTTGAGAGGGTAAACTAGCACAGTTGAACTCCCTATCACTGCAAAATAACCGTTTGTACCTGAGCAGATACTGTGAAACTTCACTCCCTTTTCCCTGCAGCAAATATTTTTGTGTGTTCTTGCCCATAATGAGCATGCACTATATTTGTATGAATCCATACAGATTATCTAGTGGAAAAAGCGTTGGATTTGAACTCAACTCTGATAGGTTTTTGATGTGATTTTCAGCAACTCAGGGCTAGATTCCTTTAAATAACCCAGCTTTTGTTAAAGCACCAAATGTGGCCATATTTTTAAAAGCTGTAACCACCCATCAGATTTATATTTATGCCAACCACTTAAAACCTCTGAATTCTGGCAATATGGCTTCCTTACCCTGATCCAAAGTGCATTCAGGTCCATGGAAATACCCCAACTAACTTTAAGTAGGCTTTGGATGAGGTCCTTAATCTCTCTTAGTTTCCCATCTTTAAAACAAAGATAGTGGAATTTATTTTGGCTCACCCTTTATCTGCCTTGCCAATTTAGGTCTTAAATCCTGTAATGTTAAGATTATATACAGTCTAACTGTGCCACTCCTAGCATGGGATGGGACCCTAGTCTAGAGTATGTATTATCATAAGGCAAACTCCTTTGCAATATACCTGAACTGGATAAAGCAAGGGTAGCTGTGGGACGAAAAGCTACTTAATGAGAACTCTGAGATCCCTAAAACACTCAAGTTACATATTTGTTCCAGTATAAATTGTAAAGAATTTTACAAGATAAGAAGTACTAACAGTTTATTTTGGGACATCACAAAGTACCTCTGAATGGTTATCTTGGGATTGCATCATTGAATAAAACACAAGGAATCAGACCTTGTGGTAAAGATGATATCTTTTATTAAACCTACTAGATCTTTGGGCACAAACACCCTTCTTCAGGCATAGGAGAAAAGTTTGTAAAAGTTCTCCCTGGTAGACATGAAAGTTCATATTTCATAGGAGAGTTTAAGGTATGGCAAAATCTCCTATTTGGCATAGTTCATTTTATGCAGATTTGGCTTAGAGAAAAGTTGGAATAATCTGTTTACCTCAAAGTTGATTGGTGGCAGGCAGGATGTAGTCATATTCCTTCTGGTTATGATGTTTTCATAGTTCACAAAAAAGTAAAAGAATGGCGTGCTCTTCTGGGGAGGAATTTCTTGTGTGGTGAGGTATCTCTGGGCTTTGTGATGTTTCAAATTATCTCGAACAAAGGCAGGAGCAGGGTTTCAGGTGGTAAAACTTGCTTTTAGATGTAAAAGTATGAAGATTTCATTTCAAAATTGAACTGTGCCAAACAGGAGATTTTACCACACCTTTAACTCTTCTATGAAATATGAACTTTCATTTCCAGCTGGGAGAAATTTTACAATCTTTTCTCCTATGCCTGAAGAAGTGTGCTTGTGCCTGAAAGCTGCGAATAAAGATTTTTTTTTTGCAAAAATCTAGTTGGTGTAATAAAAGATATCATGTCTACCACAAGTTCTGATTCCTTTTGCCTCTAGACCAATATGGCTACAACCTGGAAACCTGAAAAGAAGCAAGGCACTGAGCTACTAAACCCTGACTAGAAGGGTGATGTGTGTTCATGCTCGTTCCATGACGTGGGTCAAAACACAGGCACAACTTTTCCAGGGACAAATACAATGCCTGTTCTTTGCTTCATATAATAATATATATTTAGAAGTGTATCACCATCTGATGCATAACGCAGTATCATGTGAGCGTGTTACGCAGATTCATTTATTACATTTCACAACATACTTAATAAGCAGACTAAAGTTATCTCCATGTTACATGCAGATGGAAGTGTGTGATGTGATGTGTCTTGCTGCAGATCACTTCAGAGTTGGGATTGGAGTCCAGGTCTGCAGACTCGCATGCCAATCCTATGCATTAGCTAATTAGACTCAATGTGAAGTCATCAGCTGGTGTAAATCAGCATACTGCTATTGAGGGAAGTGGAGCCATTCCAGTTTGTGCCAGCTGAGAATCTGGCTTAATGCCTGCCAGTTTGTTATCTTTAATTTTGCTGTGCATGCCTTTAATTGTGACATTTCTTTGTTTGACATTACTTTACATTTTAGCAAAATTTCATTCAGAAAGGAGCAGCGTTGATCATTTTTGCTCCTTGTGGAGATACGCATGGATCCTGGGCATTTTTCTCTGTCAGTGTTATCTGTCTACATGTTGTGCTGGCTATGCTGGTGTGGGAAGCAAATGTGCTAATTAAGTGTTCTTTTTGTTATTTCAGGAAACCTGCCATATGAATATAAAATAGTGATTGCTGGGAATCATGAACTGACATTCGATAAGGAATTCATGGCAGACCTCGTTAAACAGGATTACTACCGCTTTCCTTCTGTGTCCAAATTGAAACCAGAGGACTTTGACAATGTTCAGTCGCTCCTGACAAATAGTATTTACTTGCAAGACTCAGAGGTAACAGTTAAAGGATTCCGAATATACGGTGCTCCTTGGTAAGTCTCATTTTAAACATTATGTTTCTATTTATGTCTTTAGCCACAGCAAGAGCTACCGCCACTGAAAATGTATTGAGCCCTGCCCTGTTGTACTGTGTAGCAAAACTGTACTGTGTTTTTAAAGTAAGCCTTGTATTGCGTGGACCTATGCAAACATAGCCACATTGTTTTCCATGAGGTTACTCCTGATTTGCCGTAGTATAAGTGAGATTACAATTGAGCACACTTGGCAAGGTGCTGAATACTGCTGTCCACAGTTTTGTATTGAAGATTTCTGAAGCTGGTTTTCAAATACAACACATCCATCCTTCTTTATCTAACTCTCTTATTTGTTTCATATGTTGTCACAACATATACCCCTGTTATTTAGGTTTCAGATAATGGTATTACTTGCCTTGAATTTGCGCTATAAGAAAAACTGATGGTGTCAGCGTTAGAAAACTGATCCACAGTGGCAATGTCAGTTGCTAAGTGCATTGCAATTATAATTGTGAAATGTTTTCCACCCTCTGTTAACAAACTTACTGTCAGTATATAACTGAATTTGGTAATGCCATACTCATTTTAAATGAGGAACTGAAGCTCCTCTTACATCAAAGAATATGATGGCTGTTTATGTGCTTTAAGAAGATTCCTTCACTCCCACCCCCAGCTGCTTATCTGCTTACACTGCCTAGCTAGTCACAGGTAGCATGTTTGCTCGGTTACTGCCAGTGGTGTTGCTTCTGGCAAGTCCTCTTGCACACTGTGCATAAAACCTGAACAGGAATGGAGAACTGTACAGACAAACGGTGGGTACTGACAGATGTACGTACTTTCCTGCTCAAACTCATGGTGCTTTACATAAAATGGCATGAGTTAAAGTGCCCTCCCCCACAACCCAACAGACATTGGGGTGGGGGGATTGAGCCTGCCTGCAGGAGCCCAAGGAGCCTGTATGAATCTGAAAAGCCACCCCTCTCCCTCAAGGGCCTGTTCCCCTTGCTCCCTGCCCCAGCTCTGGGGCTGTCAGCAGGAAAGGGTTGGGGTTGGGGGGAAAGCAAGCTGCCGGCTGGGGTTTTGCCCCAAGCTGAGCTGGAGCGGGGGATGGGGACTGGGGAGGGTCACGAGGTGGGGGAGGTGCCTTTCATCCACCTGCACCCACAAACCACGTGTAACCACCCTGCAAACCACTCCACATACCCCAGCTGGCAGTTTGTGCATGAGCTCATCGCCTAGCCCTAGGGAACATAACTTCCCTAAGGTGCTCTAAAGTGGAGCACCTTCATTTGATCCTTCATTTGACGAGGGTTAATTTGTTGTGCGGTCGGCCATTTTAAAAGTGCTCTGCTGCCATGCACATGTGTCACAGCATAGCTGTAGAGTGCTTTCAGGGTGCCCGTCTCATGAAAAATGTAGCTTTTGTCTGCACCCTCTATGTCCAGCACTCCTGGCATGAACCACTGATTTTTTATTTATGAGGTTAAAAGTTAGAGGCTTGAAGGGTTTGTCACAGGCTTACAGTTAAATAAATTTGATATTACCTAGTAGAGGTAAAAATCTCTTAAGTCCCACACTCTCTTCTAATTGGTAGAGATTGTTTTAATTCAAGTGAAAAACATCTCTTAAAGACATTTCAAAGTCATTTTTTTTTAAATTGACTTATAGCTTATTAAAGAAGATAAGGGCACAAAGGCTTTGGTAATGTAACATGCTTTTGAGGCTTCTGGTTGAGGGTTAAAAGATCTGTGAGCTTTCTGGAATGTTAGCTGCTCAGATTATGATGATGAGCAGCAGCTTCCTTTATGAGCTCTAGGCAGAGAACTTACAATTTACAGGCAACCTCTCATGTTTGCTTGGCAAGCAACTTTCAAATTAACGTAGGGCAGGTTTTACTTAAACTGAGTAAAGACCATTTTTACTGGCCAGACCGGATGTAATATGTAATATGGGTCTTGAGGAATGTATTCCTTTGAGGCTTGCAACTTGTTGCTTTAAAACAAAGAATCAAATTATATACTCTGCATGTGCACATAAACGCCAATACTGTGAAATGGAATACATTTTCAGTTTTGTTTCTCAAATCCGTAATGATGACCTGTATCCCTCCTCTCTCCAAATGCTTCCAGAAGGCCTTATATTTTGCATATCAGATGCATGAAGTTGAGATGTTTGTTGTGAAGTATTAAGCAACAGCAGATCAAGGAACAGACATTGCCCTAACCAGAGGCTATGAGCAGCACATCTCCCCATGCTGCACGACCATTGAATTCTTAACTCTTCCTCATGATGACTTGGTTCTTTAACCCATTGCACAGCCCTTGGCTAACAGTGGACACACTGCCAGCAAGGAAACTTTTGCTCCAGCCTAGTTGGGTTCTCTAATCTGTCTTGAACAAAGTTGGTAATTTGTATCAAACTATGACAGATTGTTGTAAATGTTACTTGGGTAACTGGTGATGGGGAAGCAGAGATGAGACAATTATTTTAAATTCAGGTGGTTTTAAATCAACCAGTCTAGTCATCTTGGTTTAGTGGAGACGTGATGCTAAAATGGCAGCTTTCATTCGCTGCGCTTGGGTCAGCTAATGGGAAAACATGAAATCCAATTAACTGTCTACATTTTGGGTTGCTGCTTCAGAAGAGATAAAGGTGTATCAGATGCAGGAAAAGTCTTCAAAATTTTGGAAAGGGAAGGCTATGCTTTCATGATGGGAAATGTGTTTTCACTCTTCCTGTACATTGCTTTCTCCCCACATTTTACTCTCACCCTAATCTACTATCATAAATCTTCAAATACAAATCACCCCAAAGGGAGGGAACTTGTGGGATTTTGTGTATACTCATGGCCTGCTTTTCTCAATTAGGATTTTTCTTTTCAGAATTCTGTATCAGAGGTAGAACGCAGGTCATTAACCCAAAAGACACTCCAACCCTAAAATGAGATAAGTTGGCAAGTTCAATTTATATGCATTTTGTTAGGTAATTCCAGAGGGAAAATTCCTCATTTGCTGATACAGCTACTGGTTTTAATTTAAAAAGAGGGATCAAACCAAGAATAACAGCGGTGATTCCGAGAGTTTCAGCCTGTCAGAGGTTTCTAAGAAGTAATTGCCATCAGACTGGGAAAACTAGCTATAACTCATCTATCTATTTAGAAAATGTAAATTGCCAAGTCTGTGTAGCTACAGAAAAGGAGTATCAGTCCACATTCATTACATGTTATTACTCATGGTATGTCTGAAAGCTTTCTAAAGACCTAAGAGAATTCAAGTAGTGCCTCCTAACTTACAATTTAGTAGAATTTGTATGTAGAAAATAACTTACAATACACAGGAGCATTCATATGTATTTGCAATTGGAGTGTGCAGTGGTGCATATCAACAGTCTCTGAGGTGCAGAAAATTTGACTTTAGTCTGATGGGTCTGGGAGTATTAAATAGCATTAGCTGCAGCAAGGTTGAAAGTGGAATGACAGCCATGAAAAGTAGAAGATTCGCAAAAAACAAGGAAGGGAGGTAATTTGCTTATTGAACATCTTATGTTCAGAGGTGCACACCCTAACAAGAAGATTCTCTGATGCTCCTTGAAGAAAGAACATGGGTGAAAACTTTCTATGTAAACTGTAAATTAGCAGTTCTCAACATTTTTTAGATTCAAGATGCTACTCAGACAACACCAACTCTTCTTCTGTACTCATCTTTGAATGTAGAAAACGAATAGAGCAATCTGTTGCAAAGAACTCAGAAAGACCACAGCAGATCAGAATGTTTTTAATACTGTGGACTCTGATTTTAAATCTCTGGATTTATTTTGTGAATCATGTTTGTACACCTAACAGTGCTAGCATTGTCTGGCACCCCACGGAACCCTTGAAGGGCTCTCAGGGTAGCCCAAGGTGATGCAGTACCCTGGTTGAGAGTCGCTCCTGTAGATACATCCACAGAAACATCCTCTGTCTTATGGAGCTGAGTAATTTGGTAGTGAAATACCTGCTGACATATAGGAATATACCAATAGGTATAAGACTTGTGCAGGCCAAAGTCTTATTGACTTCAGTATAAACTTCTGTTTTAAGAGTAGAAGTTTGGGGCCCTTAATACTTACCCAGTACAAAAGATTCTTTTAAATAGATAGCTCGTCAAACTCTTGTAGCAGGCTCACCTTTCAGAGCTTGGGTTGAGTCCCAGGCTAGAGATCCTGCTGTTTTGATTGGTGGAGCCCATCCACCAATCAGGAGAAAGCAAGAGAAATAACATCACACCCCTTTCCTGAGCAGAGGGGGAGAAGAGCTCCCTCGGACCTGACTGAAGACTGCAAACTGTCAGGTCTGGAAGACTTCAGGAGCGGAGCCCTGGAGCATATAAAAGGAGCTGCGTGCCCAGCACAAGGGGCAGATGTGTCAGGGACAGAGAAGAGAGAAGAGTGGGGCTTAGAAGAACTGAGGAGAGCTGCTCAGCAGGGCAAAGCAGTAGCCCAGGAAGAGCTCCTGAAGACTTCTGTTAGCGGGGAGCGTGGCATGGCTCCAGCAGTTAGGCTCTCAGGGTGCAGCATGGTGCACAGCATCAAGACCCTGGGAGCTGCGTGAGGTGGCTTGGGTCTGCAACCTCTGGCATGTGGCCAGAGACATGGTGCACAGGCCAGTGCACAGAGCAGGATCTTTGGAGCTCCTGGGGGATGGCTCAGGTCCTCAACCCCCAGAACAAGGTTGGGAGCTTAGCGCAGGAGGCACTGTACAGAGGGTGAGAGACCCTGGGAGCTTCTTGAGGTGGCTCAGTTCTACAGCTGATGACATGGGGCAGCAGCTCAGTGCAGACGACGCTGGCCAGAGGGTCCGGGAGCAGACCAAGCCCCGGCACTGCACAAGGCTGTCCAGGCCTCCAACCCCTAGCACAAGGTGAAGTGCCCACTACACACAGTGGTGCATGTGGCCCTAAGCCAGGATGGCAGCAGCAGAGTCAGGCGGCAGGAAAATCTGGCAGGGAACAGAGCTTGACTTTGAGAACAAGAGACAACACTTTGGGACTGTGGAGTAGTAAGTTACCCTGGAGAGAGGGTCCCCACAGGGGAGGGACCACCGAGGGTTGCAAAGGGGCACCACGTGGGCTGCTCCTGGGTGATAGTGGGGGACCATAAGAGTGTTTGAGGTTTTCTTCTCCTTTTTCTTTCCCCCCACCTCCTTTCCTATAGTGGTACCTTGGGAGTGGGGCGCCTGCCCTGGAGGGCACCCAGGTAGTCTAAGGACTGCTGATTATTTTTGTGGACTGTGCCTTACAGTTTATGTGAATAAAACAGATATACACACACCCAGTTATCATTTTAAATGCAGACGAACAATAGAACAAACCAGACCAAAGGATATTGATTGGGCAACCTTATAACTCTATTCGTATACAAACCATTACTTCAAATTATTCACATAAACTGTAAAGCACAGTCCACAAATATAATCAGCAATCCTTAGACTACCTGGGTGCCCTCCATGGCAGGGGCCCCACTCCCAAGGTACCACTGTAGGAAAAGAGGTGGAGGGAAATAAATAACTACATATATACACACACATATATATATTATAGGGTTTATTGTTTTGTACATTTGTGTACACACACACACACACACACACACACACACACACACACACATATATATAAAATCCATGTCCTTACCCTTTAATGGTTTTGTTGTAATAATAAATCTTTATATAGTTAAGTAATTGATTGACTGGACCTGACTCTATAGTGGACAGAGGTGGCCCCTGGGCTGTTGTGTCCCTCTACCGCACACTGCCCTGCCAATAATTCCCTCAACTGGAGAAGGAAGTACAAACCCGTGTATACCCAGGCTACACTCTTTTTATTAAAACTTTTTTAAAGTTTTCATAATCAGAACCTACAGATACTGATGTATTCAGTAAAGCATGGGAAGTGAGAATTTGATTTTTATGGATCTCTAGTATCTGTGTCAGAGTGGATAACAGTGTTGATTTAAAAAAACAAAAAAACCCTCAGATTTTTAAATGTTATTTTTATTTAAATTGAATTTCTTATCTTTAAATGCATTTAAATTTTATTTGAAATTATGTCTGGCTTCATTATGCTATGCTTTACTGTAATCTCTTGAAATCATTTAAATGAAATTAAATGAATATTTCCGCAGTTCATATTTTCTTCAGAGAAATTTTAAAGTTGCACTACTGAATTGGTGGAAGTTACTGGCTAAGCCTCTGGAACCAGAGTTTCCTGATGTCCTACACCAGCTTTTCACAGTAGTGCACTTGGTTTGTTTGTGCAAAGAGAATAATTTTCTTCATATTAGTTTATTCACCTAGTTTAGTTAAATAGTGAATGTTGGATATTGAGAGTTGAGAAACAGATAGGGAATCAAGGAAAGCTTGTTTCTTTCCTTTAATTTATGAATAAAAATGAGGCATGAGAGGATGAGATCTTCTAGTTCTAAAGGATAAGGACAAAAGTTGCACATAAACCAGTTTGTCACCATCAGAAAGTGGTTACGGCTGTAACAGAACAGAAGCTCAATGGACATAAACCAGTTAGAAAATGGCTGAAACTGGTTTAAGATAAACATGGTTAAAGGTCGTATCAGATGTAACTGCTTTGGGGCAAACTAGTTTATGAAACTTCTGTCCCAGATCCCTTCTTGATTTAAGTTAAATCACAGTCCCCCAGCATCCCAGCATGTCTTCCAACCCTGGGCTGGGCTGGGCTGGGCTGTCTGCTGCAACAGAGAAGGGTTGGGGGGAGGCAGAGATGGTCCCTCCACACAAATCCCAACTGAGGCCTGGGGCCAGGGATGGGGGTTAAACCCCCTTTGCCCTGAGTACAGAACTGCCCTGCCATGCTATCTTACTTCTGGCTGTGACTGTGGGCTACAAATCCCAGAGACACCTGGAAGCAGGAAGAGGAATTGATGAGCAACCTTGCAGAGTCCTGCTGCTGTGATTGTGGACTGCAAATCCCAGAGACCTTCAAGGGCAGCAGGAAGAGAAAGCGAACACACAACCCATGCTGGCTATGTGGCATGGAGCCATGCTGTAGTGCCCCCTGGCATATAGTTGCAAAAAGTAAATGTCTGTTTACTTGTTAGTCAGTTTAATCTCTGAAGTTTAGACTAATTTGCAAAGGCTGAATCGATTCAGCCTTGGGCTTTTGGATTGTCTGTACTTAGCCAAAATGTCTGTCGGATAATCGGTCCATTTCATTAACTGCAGAGAATACTTCATTTGTTTAATAAATTGGTAAGTTTTGAATGGAAAAAATGCTTTGATAAACTTACTTCTTTTCCACTTAAGGATGTTAAATGAACCATTAAAACAATTTGCTTTTTGTAGTTTTTTTTAAATTGAGTTCCAATATCTATTTAAAGCCGCTTTAAACAGATCATAAATAAAATATAATCATTCAGTAATAAAAAAGAAATGCAGCATTTAACATTTAATAACGTAAAATAAATCAGTAAAAATTAAACAGCTGAATAAATATATGTATTTGTTCACATAATAGCCATATTTTTATTCCCGAAATTTTGCCATGAAAAATTAGGGTGCAGGGATTAGGCACACCCTAAAGCACAATGAGGAAGTATCAGTACTAAATAATAGTTGGAATTTTGTATTAAAGCATGGATCAGTACTTCCCCATCTTGTAAAATCTTACAGTCAAGACTGAACATGAGGCAGAGCTAATGTATGGTGTAGTGGGTTTCTGACGTGGATGAGTTCTGTTCTTCAACAAAGTACATCCTTTCAGAGAAACATCTTTTGAATCTGTTTCTTCAGGACTTTTGGTGCCACCATTACACCAAAGCAATAATTTATTTTTCAAAATGTTGACAGCTGACCCTATTATGTGGGTACATATGGTAACTGGTATCAGGAAGTGCCAAATGTAACATAAAGTTTTAGGTGAAAATCCAGCATGTTTTAACCAATTAGAATCAATCGTTCTTTAGGAAAAATAATTTAAAAAAAAAATGCAACACAAGATTAAAATGGATTATTTAAATCAAGATTTCTTGTTTGCTGATTTTAAATCATGATTAAAATTGGTGATTTAAATCATTGCGATTAAGATCAAGCCAACCTTGTTAGAGCTGGGAAAATCCTGTGCTCTCTTGTCCT
>NW_017728947.1:23234061-23252694 GCF_001723895.1 Crocodylus porosus
ACACACACAACAGGAACAGTGGTATTGTTCAGCAATATCCTGCACCTTTGTCAAGTTTTAGCTTGTTCAGGTCTCAAGAACAGAAACACAAAGCTGGCCTCCCAGTTGCTTTTAATGAATGCTGGTGGGTTTTTCCTAGGTCAGGGAATTTGATCTATAGGGTGATCCAGAGGTCAGGAACAAACAGCTTAGTATAGCTCACCTCTGAGGAGGCAAGGCTTTCATTTGCTTTTTTTAGTAACTCTGGAGGAAGTGCCTTACCTCTTTTTCAGAAGCAAAATTTTAATTGGCATAGATAATGTGACCTTAAAAAGTCCAAGAGCGTTGGAAAACACTGCCACATACTTCAGTCATCTTTTAAAAAAGGATTTTTTATTTTTTCTTTCTTTCTTGTGGTATAAAATTACTTAGTTCGCTCTCTCACTTTGCATGATTTTGTGCATATTTCTGTAATAGGAATTTAAACTGAACAAGTTGCTTTCACTGCTGCCTTTACAAATATGCTTTAATACGAATAGCGATAAGGTTATTACAGCTTCCTTATTCTGATCAGTGCTTTCATACTATATGTTTACCCTGTCAGAAAAGCATCAGATGTTTTTTTTTCCAATTATAAGTTTTGTAATGCATCATGGATTTTGCTGACAGTCTTCAAGTTCTTGAAATAGCGAGCAAATTAACAGCAGATATTGAGTGTGAGGATTAGAAAACAAATTGGCAACTCACATGATAGGATTCAGATATACTAATGGGTAGAATGGGTTTCATTTCTTTTATTTTCATAGTCTTACTTGGTAATTAACTTGTGCCTAAGAAAAAAGAGAAAAAAGAACAGAAATTACTAGGCTCAGCAATAAAGTTCCTTATTGCTATGAGCACTGAGGAAGGCAGAGGGTGAGTAGAAAATACTACTGATTCTGTGCAAGTTTTTCAGGAATTCCAGCATTTATTCAGTAGAAGCCAACAGCTGAGAAAAGTATTGGTAAAGAATAAGGTCTTCTGTCTGTGTGTTAAACAAATACACACTGCTGTAACGTGGTTGTGTTTAAAGGCACAGGCTCCTATTTCATTTTCTTGGCATTTGTCCTTCAGCTCTCTCATTGTAAAACAGAAGAATGTATTCCCTCAGGTCTAGAATTACAGGGGTTTGTTTATATTTTTGCCTCTTTGGGAATGTTACTGATTTCTTTTCAGTCTTTTTGAGATCAGGCTCCCTTCTAAGTTAACAAGTTTCCCATTACTTAAAAAGAGAGAGAGAAACCGTGATGCTGATATTTTTAAAATGCTTTATCCTCTTAAAAGGGTTTTAATGAGAATGTAGCCAGCACAAAGCTAACAGTATCAGAAAGTTAAGAAAGCTAAGCCTGGAAGCCCTTAATTTGCTTTCACTTGGACTTGACTTCAATGAAAGTTTGTCTGAGTAAGGAGTAAGTAAGAACTTGCGGACATTTCATTACCAGATCTGATTTTACATATTGTCTGTCTGCTTGTAGATGATATGTGTGGCGGAATTAAAGAAAATCAGTATAATTTTATATTTCTTTTTTGTTGTTGTGGGAATTGGGACTTGGACTAATTCTTAATCCTTTTGCTACCCCTTGGGTGTTCAGAGCATGATCAAACAAAAGATGAAGGTAGCAAGCTGTCTGCCTCAGACTGCTATAGCATTTTCGTGCAGGCCTGTAGGTGATATGTAAAATTTTGTGACTCCACAATGTGGTTTAAGTGCTCAAGGGGTTAACTGATCAAGGTGGTCTTCTGTTTATAAGTCTATGTATGATCTATTTGAAAACAAAGTCATTCTAAAAGTAATGTGAGTTTCACATACACACACACATGCACATACCACACGCACATACAATTTGTGGTTTTTGTAGTCTTTTCTTTCATTTGGCAACTGTCCAAAAAGGACAAGTTTCTTTTCCTCTTGTAGAGGGTTGCAGTAGCTACATTCCAGGGAATCACTCAATTATGCGCCTGCGTAATTTTCAGCATTGAACGTATGGCTGCGTATAATCACATCATAGCTCATAATTCCCTGAGGTGTAGCTGATGAGTGGGAAGGGGAGCTCCTGCCTGCAGGAGAGGGGGTGGCCATGGGTGTGGGTGTGTGGTTTGTGGGTGTGTGGTTTGTGTGTGTGCGTGTGGGCCACCCTGCCACATATCCCCCACCCCATGGTGCACAGCCCCCACTGCTGGCAGCAGCAGTCAGTGACAAGTCCTTGGGGTGCTCCTGGCCAGGGCAGGCAGAGCCCCGTGTGGTGTGCAGCTGCAGCTGATGCCTGAGGCTGCATGTGGTTCCTGCCTGCAGTACTGTGAGCCCCACGTGTTGGCACAGAGCCAGCCCAGTCTGGCCTGAAGGCGCCCCCCAGCAGGGTGAACTGGCTCAGCTCCATGCTGCTACGTGCAGCCCCCCAGGATTTGCCGGAGCCACGCGCTACTAGGGACTCTGCCTGCTGCAGCCAAGAGTACCCTGAGGGCCTGCTGGTGGCAGGGACTGTGCTGGGGGCAGGTGCTGTACTAGGGAGGCTGTGCATGAAGGGGGCGTGTGAGGGGGTGTGTGGCAGGGGAGCCCACACCCACTCACAAACCCCACACCTTCCCCCACAAACCCCATACACTCCCATACCCACAACACCCAACAAACCACACCCCCATACTCCCTATACTCCTTCACAACCTCCCCACAAACCCCACACCGCCCCACAACTTCACTAATCCTCCCCAGACACACACGACACCCCCCCAACCACCTCCTCATCCCTCCACACACACAAGTGCCTGCATCTGTTTCTAAGGAAGTTTCAAATAGTGTTATATTTAGTTTAATTTGTAAAAAAAAATGTAATTAATTTTGCATAATTTTGAATTTTCTGCACATAATTTTAATTTTTTCTGTGCATAATTCCCTGAAGGTGTAAGTAGCATATGAGTCTGTGGCATTTGTATCTTATTGTGCAACTGGGATCATGTACACCCAGCAAGAAGTTCAAGAAGAGCAGGGATTACTTACAACAACGTTATAATGACCCTCACCCTGACATTTTCACCCAAACCTCCATGGACTTGATGCCACAAATTGTTGAGGCTACTTACGTGAATCAGGAGGTGCTTGTCTCCTCATAGGATTAGATCCCTGTAAGGAGGTGTGTACTTGATTGAATAATATTTCTATGTAGCTTCAGCAATTGTGGTCATTATTTTTCCTTTTTCATAATTGTTGTGATTACAAGAACAATTCTGATTGATTGACCCTGTCATTCATAGGGATCTGAGATGGTGGCAAAAGAAGAGACTGGAGATGGCATGCTGTTGATGTGTTGAGAAAGTATTTCACTTAGGACCAGTAGTCTTAAAAATTAACTTACAAATTCATTCAGAGGGACTATTAAAATCGGGAGGGGGGGAAGGGGGGCTTGTGCTGTGCTCAAACTTCCTTGAGTTTCGTTTTTCAAGTGCTACTTCTTATATTAGGTTGTGCTCTTTAAGCTCCACTGTTTATCTTTTCCTTCTGCTCTGTGTGTGATTGTCCAGGCTGGAAAGAGGATTCACAGAGAGGTAGGAATCCTCGGAGTGCAGAAGCATGAGAGTGCTAAGTAAAGGAGAGAGCTAGGATCAAGTTGACGAGCATGCAGCAATGAACTTGTAAAATAAAGAATCGGAGTGAGGCATAGACTGGGAAGGGAAACTGGGATTCAAGGGACTGGAAAAACAGTTGGTGAAAGGAGCAAGACTGTACATAAGGGTGAATCTGTCTCTTGCTGTAAGACCCAGGCAACAGGATACCAGGACCATTGAGCCAAATGTGTACACAGGGACCCAGCCATTAGGGGTCCTGGAAAGTTAGTGGGCTAGAGACAGACAAACCCAGTCAATGGGAAAGCTGAGGTTTTCCTGACTTAGAGAAATTGAGATTTTCAGACCTAAGTTCCAGAAAGTCTTGTAGGGGAGAACCAGATAAACACTGTAGCCTTAAATCTAACTCTGTAACTATAACAAAACATTTTTTAAAATGATCTATAATTGACCTAATTGGTTTGTGGAAATGTTTCTTCTCGTAGCTGTACAGAAACAACAAGGAAGCAACTTGTCAGTTTATCACCCTTGTTGTTTCTGCACAGCTACAAGAAGAAAAATTTCCACAAACCAATTAAGTCAATCATACATCATTTTTTTAAAAATGTTTCATTATAGTTACAGAGTTAGATTTAGGGCACCAGTGATTGTAGACCTCCCAGAACAGACAACCATCTAAAAAGTGGATGAGTTCTCTTAAGTATCTGCCATTAAGCATACATGATTCCACTGCTGAGGAGATACTTGAAATGTTAGCTGTCTACAGCTTCTGTCTTTCAGTTATTTCCATGACCATATATAACTCTAGATTTGGACAGTATAAAGACAGTCATGGTATGGGTTTGATGTCTTTTGTGAGGTGCAGTTATCTGGTTTAGTTCCATGCGTAATGAAAATATGCCTATTTAAATCGCTATTACAATTGCAAATATTTAGACAGATTAGTGTAGGAAACTGAGATGAATGTAATTGGTCAGGCCTCTAAGATAGCTGGTCAAGAAGAGATTTCCTACATACATATATATGCACAAAAGCAATTTCATTGGAAAATAAAACATTTTCACTTATGCTGAATTTTTTACATTAAAAAGCTTAGAATTTAAGTCAAAGCCTGAAACCAAATGTTTTATCTTAAAGACCTGAATTATTTTGTCACCAAAACAGAAGGTTTTGAATTACATTTCCATGTAATCTGAAATTCATTTTCAGCATTTAAGCATGTGTTGAACTTTGTATACATGAATAGTTTCGCTAAGTCTTTAGAACTACTCATAAGCTCTAAGTTAAACATAGTTTAAATGCTTTGCTGAATTGAGTCTTGAGCGAAGATGTAAGAGACATTTTAGGTGAATTTAAGAGAGTTTAATTATTTAATTATCCTTAATTATTTAAGGATAATTCTTTTATTAAAAAAAGGAGTAGCACTCATCGTGTGCAGTCTGAAGGGAGTAAGAGCCATAAGTGTGGAATGACTGTACAAGTAAATTAAACTAGGAGAAAGAGGGTGGTTGAAGTTTACATTACTTACACCTCAGATCTGCAGTATTGTGAATGGAGATGATGTACAGTTTGAATATAAGAGATGTTTTAATCAGAAAAGGCATTTTTTTAAATGAAATGAAGTTTTAAAAAAAGTTCATGCAAGGTAATACTAGCAAGCGGCTAAATATAGGTTTCAGTGTCATTAAAATAAGGATGTAATGCTGGTTCCTTCACCACTCTGAAGGTAAGATTTCTCAAGATCCTCTCTCCAAGGATGTGGTTAATATTTTTCTACAGCTTATTGATTCAGATACTTTCTAAGTTGACATCTATACATAATATGTAATGTGATCCATATAAAGTCAAGCAAAAATTGAATTTGTGCTTGATATAAGTCAACTCTGATGCTAAATATGAGTATGAAAATAAAGTGACATTAATGTTCTTAATATTTTGACCGGGGATACTTCAATGCAATTTGAGTAGGATTTTCAAGGTGCTCAGCACCCAGTACTCCAATTTAAGTTAATGAGATCTATGAGTATTTAAACCCTTTAAAATCATGCCCACATAGTGAATTGTTTGCATACACTTAATAAAACTTGTCTTTTGATATATGTGTTTTGAATCATTTGCATTTAATGGGAGAATTTCAGATACTAAGAATTTTGCCCACATTCGTCTGAATGTCCCCTGGTTAATACGGGGTGTATATAAGCATCTTTCACAAAACAGAAGGCAGGGAGAGTAGTACCTTTATAGACTCGCTCATTCAGAGAGGCATGAGTTATTGTAGGCTGCAGGTTATTTCTTCAGGTGCTATGAATGGAATAGCTTTCATAGCATCTGACGAAGCAGCCTATGAAAGTTCATGCCTCTCTGAACATACTAGCTTATGAGGTACCATTCTGCCCTATCTTCCACCTAACTTCAGGCTGATGTGGCTAACTAATTCACTCTTTTCATATACCAGTATAACCAAGAAAAAGGTTCAGATTATGCGTAAAGGCACTGTTATTTTGTTCCAGGAATAGTGCATATAGCTGGCATAGAAGTAGCCCCAGGTCCCACTGACCTACACTTCTCTTTTTTCCTGTAACTGGTGAGGTAAGTGCCAAGATTGGAAAACCCATGCACAAGTTGCTTAAGAAGAGTGGGAGAATGGGATAATGTTCCCTAACAAATCAGCTATTAACAAGATTGGGAAAGAGGAATATTTATCCAGAGCTAGTTCTGTGCCCTGGGTGGCAGTGGAGCATTGGGATGCAGCTGTAGCTGGTGGCAGCAACAGTGGCCTAGCCAGCAGCGTGGTGGGTGCTATCATTGAACGCTACCCGCCTTCAAGTCAGTGCCTTAATTGCTCCTCCCTTAGTTATGCTATTGCATTTATCTTCCCACCCTTTCACGGGAGGGGCTATAAACAAGTGTTCTCATACCTTCATGAAGTTGTGTATGTGCTAAGTTAGAGGAATTGGACGTCCTGTCAGCACCTGCAATATCTTATGACCGATGTTCTGCTGTCTTTGTTGTCAGGTGTTTTTTAGGTACTTTTCTGTATGCTCTAACACACCCTGTGCATACCTGTCAACTTACCTATTTGGTTCTGGGGCACTGTCTTTCCATGGTTAGTTAGTTGCTCCAATGGTGTTTACTGGAACCCTGGGACTCCTGATTAGAAGAAAGAAAGAAAGAATTTTTACAGTCTGGTTCCTTGGGAAGGATATGCACATCTCTCCATTGTGAGTCAGTGCATCTCCTTGACCCAAAATGATAGTAGTTTTGCTACCATATTGAGATGGGATTTTAAGTTTGTTCCAGTGAGCTATGTACCTGATCAGCTGTAGGTTTCATATTAAAAGAAAAGATGAGTATTTCATTCTCTTTTCCTTACACATTTAATGCATCTTATTTTCAAACCTGAGATAATGAAGCATATAATAAAAAATGCTACAAGGAAAAAGTCTTTTTTTTAACCTCCCTCTTGGTATTCTGTCTTGATGGTTCGATATTAAGAATGTAGGAAAAAAGTAACATTTGTGCTACTCTGAAAGCTGTAGTTCTAAATGGCATTCCTTATCCAACATAGGCTGTCCCACTGTTGGGCATGTCTGGATGATGTACATTTGCATCTAAATTTCAGGTTCTATCTAGTAAGTGTGTCTCAATCTTGTCATCTCTTATATAGCTTTACAATTCATTTTAATAATAATAAAAATGCATCTTATCGGGAGATCAATTTTTCTTTTTCATAAGCTACTACTCTACTTTCAGTAAACTTTTCTACTACGTACGTAAAGGTCATGAAAGATGTTTTTAGTTCTTTCTTTCCATAATTTTGAAAAGGGATGAGCTCTGGGTGGCAGAGGAGCAGTAGCAAATTAACATTGCCACTGCTCTCCTGCCACCAAATTTCTGGACTTGTGGTAAGTACCCCCCCCCAGATGACACAACCCCATGGGCTGGATCAAGCTGGTGTGTGGCGTCAGTCCTCAGTCTAATCTAACGTGGTCCCTGACCTGGCACAGATGTAGCATTCCAGATTGGCCTGGTACATGGCACCAATCCTGCCCCACCAAATTGAACCCAGGCCATGGCCCCAGCCCTCCTGTGTGTGATCAGACCTGGTATATGGCCCAGATCTAGTGCGCTGCATCAGTCTACAACCCCAGACCCAGAGTGCTACATTGCGTTGGCTTGTGGGGTTGGCTGTCTAGTTGCTGTTGCTTAGATACTTATCCAGGGTAAGATCTATTGTTTCTTCATGCTACCTTTTCAAAAACAGGTTGTTTGTTAGGTTCAGGGGCAGGTTATATGCAAGAATATAGTTTGGCTTCATTTGCAAATCAGTAACTACAACAAAACAAACAATTTAGCCTAAATTTTGTCATCATGCTTTAAAAGTACGTAAGGTTTTACCTGTAGAACAATTTCTGTACAAGCCCCTAATTCCTTCTACCTGTTAGAATAATGGGAGCCAACAGGTGTGCCACAGATTAGTTCCTTATGTGTAACGCTGATCCCTCTCTGTCCCCAAATTGCTGATCTACTTTTTTCTCCCCGTTCTGTGCTGCCAGCCCGATTTCCTCTGCTTTCTGCTTCCTGCCCTGTGCTCCCTGCCCAATCTCCTCCTCTCCTGTTTCCCATCTGCTGCTGTGCTGCCTGTTCCCTCCCTGATTTGCCGTGTGCCACACATAGAAGCTGTCCTTGCCACGTGTGGCATTCGTGCGGCAGGTTGGCCACCCCTGCATTAGAACACTTCATATTTTCTCACACCCTTGATGGAATCAGCAAAATTAGCCTACCACTTCGATTCAGTAGTAAATATCTGTCATCTTCATTCAGGGTTTAAATCCCTGATGTCAAAATGAATCAAGATAGGAGTCCCGTGTTGGGTCTTAGGATCTGCTATTGTGTTCTGATAACATATTGAGTAATATTAATTCATTTCAAACATTTATCATGTGTAGTCCTCAGTTCATGGACTGAAGAAAATATTTCATTTGAAACTTCTGTCGTAATAAGTAAGTGACAAGGGAAACAGAAATTCCTAAAAATAGAACTAGTAATGCATCATCCCACTGAAAAATTTTGTTTCTGTGTTTTTAATATTGGACTTAAGAGTATAAATTGATCATCCTGAGATATGGAGACTCATCAAGCCTTTTAGAACCAGCTGCTTCAGCACAGAATTATGATTCATCTGTACAAGTGAAACAGTGAGACTTGGCCCTGAAGATTTGCCTTTGGTTAATGAACATTAACAGTCACGCTAAGCATAGTGTCCACTTTTCCTTATTTATATTCCAGTGCTGTAACCTATATTCTCTTGTGCCTTTGTTCTATTAATCTACAAAACAGGGCTCGACTTGTGATTAGTCCTTAGAGCTTGTTTCTATTAATCAGTCTGCAAAATAGGTCTAGTTGGATGCTTCATTATAAGTGCTTAATGTGCTCTCCTCATCAGTCTGTAGTGCAGCCTGGCTAGGATTGTGTTAAATGGGACTAACACCATCACATGCAGTGATGCATCCACTGCATTTTCTTTTTTTGTGCATGTTCATTGTATTTCTGTAGGATAATAGAAGAAGAAAAATAATTTTAAAAATCTGTTGAAGATTGTTTACATTGCTTCAGGAATATGTAAATGGCCACATGGTGCTTAGACATTTCTACAAGCTTTATACCAACCAAAAGACCATCCCTATCATGGCAGAATGATTTGCTAGATGTATCTTGAGTAAGCAAATATTTTAAAATGCAAGAATCAGAATTTAAGTTTTGACTGAAAAAGGGTTAGTTTTGAAAATCTACAAGTGCTCATATGATTTTTTTAAAATGGTAGTAGTTCTTTAAAATGAAAACACTATGTGCTGTTGTAATTGTAGTAAGTTGATAGCTTATAGCAGCAAAAATATTGGTATCTAAGAACTTGGAAGTCAAATAGATAATGAACAAAAAGCAAAGTTGGTCCTTATTTTAAAATTGAATGACATGCACACAATAAACAAGCAGCATAAGTGGTTAGAAGTAAATAAACTATTACTTTTAGTAGATAAATTATACAAGTCAAATCAAATAAGATACAAATTTTATCATTACAATGCCATTTGAGGATTTTTAACGAAAATTTTTTATTCAGCGAAGTTCTTTTTCAGTTTTAATCAGTTTAATTATCCTACTTAAATACAGCTCTTACTCTATTAGGAAGGAAGCATGTGTTTTAAAATATCTATCAAAAGGAACAAATCAAACTGCATGTAGCTTGTTTCTAAATTGGCTATTTGTAGTTGATTTATAGTATTTTATCTTTTCTTCTTGTTTTATTCTATATCCATTTGTGTGTTAATACAGTCCATCATTGAACAAAATGACTGAGCGTTATATAACTGCATTTACTGTTTGGGAGGAGAATCAGCCGTGATACAGCAAGGTTTCTTTCACGAAAGTGACTGACCTCTCACCGTTTATATACTCAGGCTTTCCTTTATTTTCATGGCAGATACAAATTTAATTGGTAGGTATGCTTAAATTTTGCATGTCCAAGAAAAAGGGATCTGCTCTTATTTGCAGTTAAGTCAGCATCTAAACTCTCATTGGCTGCAACGGGGATAGGAATGAGTCTGTTATCACTCCATGTCATGATTCAACTGCTAATTTGAAAGGCTTTGGGCCTCCTTTACCCCTAGGTACAAGCTGATTCATTAGGCTCTGTTTTGTCCAGCTTGACCTTTCATGGCCTACAGAGCACAGTTAAACACCAACATTATAACTACCCTCCCTGTTTGACACAGCCCAGACATAATTCTTTCTGTGCATATCTTATCAGGATCTGCTACTGACATGAATGGTTGAGAAGCTTCTGTGCACCCAGCAGCCTATTTCTTAGCAATTAGGAGAATTGGGTTCCAAAATGTATCACTCTTTAAACATGTCACTCACAGTATTTATTTTGTTCTATCAGTTAAGGAGAAGTTAGTAGAGTTCACCACAAGCGGTGTTTGCATCTTACTGTTATAAATCTGATGTGGTTTAGTAGGGAAGACAGACAACAATTGGGAAGACTGGATATCATAGGCTTGAAAAACAATAATAGTAATTACCCAACAACAAAGAAAAAGAAAAAATCTTTGCCGATGGTATGTAATGTATTGAATATTTTTCCTTTCCAAGTATAGCTTGTTTGGATCAATTTTTTTAGGCAAACTGCTGTATGGAGTTTTTCATTTATTGTACTTATTAGGAATTCAGAAAAAATAAAGCCCTAAACATCATTTTCCATTTTTTTCATCATTTCATTTTCACTAGCTTTATCTACAGATATTTTTTTCTTTTTTTATTGTTTCTAGTTATCAGAGAAATCACTCTTCTTGCATTGATTCATTTCGACCTGTGTCTGGAAGGCAGAGAGAATCAAATTAACTAATATTTTACTTTTGCATGTGATTAATGCTAATGCTTACAAAGAAGAAAATACTTTCCTGTGATTTAATTTTCATTCTTCAGTTGATTCTCAGTGATTTAATTTTGTAGAGGGTTGTCTCTCTGCTTATTGTCTTTAGAGCTTATATCATGGACTCACAGAAATTAGAGATGGAAAAGACCCACTAAGTCATCTTGCTAGTTCAGGGTTGTTTTCTGCACTATATTCTGGAGTGCTTTGTCCATTTTATATAACTCAAGCAAAGAGGTTTTAACTATTTCCTATAAAAGACTGTCCTTTATTTATTAGAAGTTACTGACTGGAACTGATAATCAGACTATGCTTTTTCCACTTCTATGATTTCATTCTTTTAACTGAAACCATGTCTTACTTGGCCATCCTAAATAACTCCTTTCCTTTGAAAGTGTTTATGTTCTTCAGATGCATATCTTGCCCTACCTCAGTTATTATATATCTTTAAGTCTTAATTTTTCCGCACATTTTTAGCTCAGCTGTTATACATTTTTAACATTTGTAATCCTTATAAATTAACATCTTCTACCTTGACTGGATTCTGTTGCTCTTCTACATATTCCCTCTATGTTTGTCATCTTTACTGAGGAGTTCATAACTGAAGCATAGTATTGCAGGTGTGATCTCACCCATGTACTCTTTTGGTGGGAGAAGATACTTGGCTAGACAGCACTGGTTTGATGGGGCATGGCAACTCCTATGTCTGTGTGCATCTCACTGTTCGCTAATGTCAACAGCTACTGTAGGTCCTAAACATTGTGGCTTTTTTTCCTTCTTCCAATGTCATGACAATGGAGGTTCATACAAAGTTTGCTGTCAGCTATCACTCATAGGTATTTTTTTTGCTTTCCAGGTTTTTTCTACAAAATATCTTACATATGCATTTTTAGATCCTTTTTTTTTCCTCACGTGCATCGGCTTGTATTATTTCCAGGATAAATTCAATTTTGTTGTTTCCCCCTATTTTTCTGTGCCTTTTGCATGACTTCTCTCTGTCGTTGTGTTCATAACACCTCTCACTGTATTACAGTCTGTGAATGTAATTAATGTTCTGTTTACCCTTTCTTCCAGATCATTAATAAAGACATTAAGTAAAACTGAGCCTAATACCAATCCCCACAGAAATCCAGGGAGCCCCTCCCCCCTCACAGCCATCCCTTTGTTTATGGCCCTTCAGCCACTGATCGGGGCATATGACAGCACTCATCTCAAAGCCAATTTGAATTCATTTTTCAAGAATGGAATATAACAAATATTTTCCAGAAATACAGTTAGGTTCAATCTTTTACATTTGTTCCATGATTTTGCAATTTGTTTGCAAAAATGAAGCATGATTAAATTTGCTTACAATCCATGAAGCCTTCCTAATTCTATGTTGTATGCATATTATTCTGCTATTTGATGATTTAGCACCTTTTTTTCTTTCAATTGTGCTATTATTTTATTTAGTATTGAATTTAGAGTGACTTGGATGGTAATTGCCAGAATCACTCCATAAGTCTCTATTGGAAGAACGGTATCACATTTTTTTCTTGCTTCTTCAGTCCTCTGTGACTTCAGAATAATTGCTTGGAATCAGGATTTTTCCAGCTAATTCATTAGAACTTTGAGATGCAGATCATCTGGCCCCAATATATTGACTTTCCCCAAGGACTCCCATAGCTGCTAATCAACAGCTATAGTCACCCAGTCTTTGTTATTTTACAATTGTACCTGTCCACTTTCCCCTGTTTTCATTTGCCAATTTGAAAAAGCAGCTGTATAATTAAGATGGTTTAACATCTATTATGATTTTTTTTTACATAACTAATAATAAGACAGATTTTTGGGTAAATACTACATTTGCCAACAATACAATTCTGGGTTTCTCAATCTATAGCTGGATTTGGGTCGATTTTCCAAAATATTTTCTGACCTTTGAAAGTAAAATTTCAAAGGTGGAATCACGGAAGAAAAGTATGTTCCTATTCAGGAAAACCCCCTATACTTTTGCCTTAATTTTAAGCACACATTTATATCTCACTGAAAATATGTCTGATTTAAAAACATACCTACAAAGTGTACTTGTGAAGAGTCTTTGCTAAACTGGACATGAGGGCATTATTTGGCTGTTAATCCTTTAAGTGTATACTATATTCACATTTAAAGATACTTTAAATTGCAATAGCAAAAACATTTTGCTTGATGACTTTGACCATCATATTGTGAGGCTCTACATTTTTGATTCTCAGCTTTTTAAGACTCAGGGCACTTTTTGGAAAATACTAGCTCTTAGCTTTTCCTTGTTTCCTAACTACAGAAAAATAATTGATCAGTTTTTTGTTGCAAAGAATACAGAAAGACCACACAAGTTCAGAATGTTTTTGACACTGTGAATTCCTGTTTGAAATCTTTGGGTTTATCTTGTGAACGTGTGTCAGTGTTTGCACACTGTGACATCCTTTAAAGGATCTCATAGTATTGGAGCAATTGGATCTCACAGCCGTGTGTGCCATGCTGCCTTGTGCAGCCTATCTAGTGCAAAATTGAGGAATCACTGATAGACAGAAGATAGAATTGTGCAGCATTCAGTGTCAGCAGCAGTTGAATAAAAGCTGCCTTGGGAAATTTTGGCTTCTTTTTATGTATTTTCAGTTTGATATTTACATGCACAATGCAAAAAATGATTTTACATTAAAAGAGCTGGAATGTTTGTTTGATGTCACAATATCATTCAGTGTGGATCACAACTGAACGATAATAACTTAGGGGGAAAAGTATATTACTGCATGGATTGTGAGCCTGATTCATTGCTTTGTTCCTCCAGAACTAAACTGATATGGCATTGAATGTGGTATGGTTAGGTCAGTTGAGTCCTATAATCTGTAAGTCATCGGTGTCCTATGGTAGAAAATTAGCATTGGAAAGGACCTCAGGAGATCATCTAGTCCAACGCCCAGCTCAAAGCAGGAGCATCCCTCAACTCATCCCAGCCACGGCTTTGTCTAGCTGGGTCTTAAAACCTCCAAGGATGGAGATTCCACAACCTTTATGGATAGCTTGTTCCAGTGTTTTACTACCGTCCTTGTGAAAGAGTTTTTTTCCTAATATCTAACCTAAACTTCCCTTGCAGCACCTTGAGACCATTGCTCCTTGTTCTGCCACCACTGAGAACAGTCTAGCTCCATCCTCTTTGGAACCAGTGTTCAGGTAGCTAAAGGCTGCTGTTAAATCCCCCCACAGTCTTCTCTTCTTTTCCAGACTAAATAAGCCCAGTTTTCATTATAAGTCATGTGCCCCAGAAATGCTGCCCTTTCTTTGTAAGCTTGCAGCTCCAAGCAAAATTACTGGGAACTCTCAGGAAAACATAGTGCAGAGCAGAATTGGATAGACTATGATTGTTACTAGCACTAAGAGGCATTATAGCAAGGTTGGTGTGGGTTTATTTAATTCTGCATACTTGCGGTAGTTCCATTTTAATACCAAGCACTTAGTATATGAAACATCATTAATATTTTCCCATGGTACATTTTTAAACTCATAGTGGTATTTAGCTCAGCAGAGGATGACATACACTTTTGAACTCCTACAAGTCTTAGAACCAGATCCCTTAGGTGTGCACAACCACACAGTGCAAACCAGGCAATATGTACTTACTTACCCAAGGACCAGTTTTATTCCCCCTATATCATGAAAATGGGATTGCGTGAACATGGAAAAATGACCTGCAGGAGTAGTGCTCAATCTTTTGGCCCCCATGGGCCAAGTGAGTTGCAGGGGTCAGTCTGAAGACTGAATGAGGCCCCATGTGCCAGGTTAAGACCCCTTGCTGCTGTTGCTCAGCTCCATATATCCAAATCAGCCATGTACAGGCTTGACTGCCCACCCCATGCAGCAGGATTAGGCCCTGGGACCCTGTATTGTCTCTGCCTAGTCACCTGTGCTGGGATTGGGCACTGTGCTACCCCTGCCCAACCCCACATGCCAGTATTGAAGTCCATGCTCTAGGATCAGGTCATGGGCCCTACATACCAGGATTGGGCTCCATGTGGTGGGATGAGGCTCTGCACATTGAGATTGGCTTGTCCCATCCCCACACTACCTGCATGTACTGGACTTAGGCGCTGGGGCCCTGTGTCACCCCTATCCGGTCCATGCACCAGAATCATGCCCACGCTTTTCCTATTTGGCCTTGTGTGCCGGGGCTGGGCTCTGGGGCCCAGTGTTGCCCATGCCTGGTCATGTACACCATGCTACCCTGTACAGTTTATCTAGTGCAAAATAAGGTCTCTGTCTGGTGCACTGGGCTCCAAATGGGTCCAGAAATTTGGCAGAAGGGGAGCAGTGCCAGCACTCCCACGCTGCCAAATTTTTGGCTTTTGATGACAGCCTATAGGCCAGATTACACAATGCTGGGGGCCTGATCTGGTCTGCAGGCCAGGAGTTGAGCACTTCTGCCCGTTGAGGGTTAATATGGTGTGGTTATTAATCATACTAAAAACATTATATCACAAAATGTCATAAAAGGAAGCTTGATCCTCCAAATCTTTTTTTGTTAGGGAAAGTAAGGTGTAAGAGTGATGCTTTATAAGATTTGTCTACCAGTGAGATAAAAAAATAGAAAACAAAATGGGTGAAGGGAACCCAAATCTGTATGTGGCCTAAATTAGCAACACCAGGTACCTGCAATCAGTAGCCTTAATTATTTTTATTTATTAACTGCTGCAAACAATATAAAATAAATTCCTGCTTTACTAGTCAGGTGCTCTGTGTTGACTGTGCCTTACTCTAGTGTTGTTTAACTGACTGAAGGATTGAGTCTGCAGACAAGAGTAGGATGTTCAGTGTTCAAAGCCCAGCTATGGCGTAACCTACCTGTTGTATGATAATAGGCATGTAACTTTCTTTCTTTGCCTCCCTGCTCAGTTGGAACAGACAGCTTGAATCTGGAGGGGATCTGGGACAAAAGTTCAATAAACTGATTTAACCAAATCAGTTAAGTCTGATACTACATCTGTCCAGGTTTATCTTAAACGCATTTCAGTCATTCTGAAAACAGCTTATGTGCATTGAATTTCTGTTGTGTCACAGATTTGAACCAGTTTCTGATCACTTATACCAGCTTATGTGTAATTTCTGTCTCCAGCCTTGAAGGCCAGTCAAGGTTGGAAATTCCCAAGGAATTCATCCAAACAATTATCAAATCAACAGCCACTCTTTTCTATTTTTCCTCCTCTCTAAAAACAAAAAATAGAAGAAATCTGGACCTAAACTCCAAATCGAAAGCCCCACACACTTTATAGACTACTTTAGTTGTTTCTTATCTAGGAAGCCAAATCATAAAGCTAAACATTCCCTAAACCTTAATGGAATTTTGATCTTTGTTCAAACCTAGTGGCTTGGGCGCATCTAAAGGAAAAAAATGCTCCCTACAAAATAATAATCAACCTCTGTTGTTTAAAATGAATAAGCGAGATATAATAATGCACCAAATAATTTAGAGGCTTCCATTGCAGACGGGTTCTTTCCAAATGTTTCATTGAGGAAGGAACATGCAGTCCAGGCAGTGAAAACCGACACTTCTTTTCACCTTTTGTCAAAAGCTGTGTTGAAATGTAGGGTCTACTATTGTATATTTATTCAGGCATCAATCACAATCAGGCCTCTTGCTAGTTCATCTGTAAGGGCATTGTAATCCTATTTTTATCAGTTCCTTCCTGTACAGCAGACAGTTAAAATAGCATGAGTAAGGGTCAGAAATATCTTAATGGATTTGGTTCCCAGAGATATCAGTGACCGGAGGAAGAGTTTTGCCGAAATTTCTTCCTGAGCTGATAAGGTAGATAAGCAGTGGCAAGGTGTAGAAAGAGAGCAGGCAGTGCAGTCCAGAGCATTGGATGGCAACTGTAAATGGATTGTAGAGAGCAGAGATTAAGTGGACTGCATCAGTTATATAAAAAGCCCTGAGAATATATGAAAAATGTACTCGACCATTTGCAAATTAACACTTTATGAAAGGAAAACTGTTAAATTTATTCCAGAGTGGATTGATTTAAATCAAGGTGATCTAAATCACTGAGCAGGAAACCTGCTTTTAAATAATCAATTTTATCTTGTTTTGCTTTTGTAGTTCTCAGTAATGCTTCTTCACACTAATGTACTTCACAGTTAAATAAAAAAGATTTTAAAGAAAGGTTGGTTCTTGTCAGTTGACATTGCTTCATACTTTTTTGCTAATCAAGCTGGTATCTGATATCAATATGTTTATTCAGTCAGCTATATGGATGAACTCACATTTATTCTAATTGTTATTTTTAACAGCTAAAATTGTGAATTATACATTTCTTAGAACTATATGACTGTTACATTTTTTACTGTTGATATGTGTCCAGCTGTATTTGAATACAAACTAGAGTTCTGTTTAAATATACAAAATATCTATTTAAACATTATTTTTATTATTTATATAAAGTCGCTTAAATGTCCTGGAGATAGAAAGGAAAAAAAGTAAGCTTATCAAAGTATGTTTTGCATTTTAAAATAACTGATTTAGTAAACTAAGCACCATATATATTTAATGACTGGAACAGATTAATTGTGGTCACTGTCTTTCAAGATTTTAGAACTTGTCCTTTCAATTTTATCCAGACACTAGAAAGGAAAAAAAACAATGTTTTTCTATTATCTGTCAAATCCCCAACTATTGCTTATTTTGAATGGACTGATTGTTGAACTACAGCTACTTACTGTTATTGTGCAGAAGAGATGATAGCACTGGTTTAGTTTTTTAGCAAACTGGTTCCAAGTGCTTATCCAGTGACTTCTCCCAGGTCAGTGGTTTGCCTTTCTTTTAAACATCTGCAGTAAACATGTACTGCTTGTATTTTTTATTTAATTAAATAATTTCAATAGCTTAGATTTTAGCAGGTTTGGGTCTTTCTTTAAGTAGTCAACTTCAAAGTTAATTTTAAATGCATTTCTTTTAAATAGGCATAACGTATTTATATAAAGTTACACAATTTAAATAAATTCCAGATTAAATTTAAAATAACTTTGGTCTATGGTAACTATAGCATTTCATGCTGAAACTGTGTGAGAAACTTGCTGTCACACATATAGACAGCCTACCTGTCTGTGGCTAAAAAGGGATGTTGAATTTCTCTTGGGACAAAGCCTTTTATCCTGGGATCCTACATAGGGTCAGACCTATTGTGAAATATCTGAATTAAGCTGCCTGTTCTGATGTGAACCAAAGGCTGGGGCTATCAGTCCTGGACTAAACCCTACCAATCCTATCAGCTGTTTTTGTCTATATCTTTGTGTTTCTTCTGTCAGCTCCCTCCTGTCAGCAGTCTTGGGCTCATGGCTGCTTTAGATAGAATTCAGAGGTTATAGATTTTATTTTAGCTGTAGCAGGGTTTGGCAACCTATGACCTGTGGGCTAGATCTGGTATGCAGAGCTTCTGGATTTGACCTGTAGAGCTGTGGCTTTGGCAGTGTCGGGGAAAACCGAAGGATCGGGCCCCAAGGTCACGGTGGGCCGGGGTGGCAATTAGATACGGACAGGTGGGATTAGCGGCGTAGAGTCTGGAGTTAGGGACTCGGAGCGGGTTGAGAAAAACAGGTGAATTTATTTGACTTAC
>NW_017728947.1:23252794-23276331 GCF_001723895.1 Crocodylus porosus
ACAACGTACTCCCGGAAAAGAACATTTATTATACGGCCTTTCTTCCAACGGGGTCCCAACCATTTTATTTTTCTGCCGTCCTTAACCTCTTCTGTACTGGCAGCACATACTCAAAAAATTTCCATGACAGGCAGTATTCAATGAGGAGTGCTCTCCTTGCCTCAGTTGGACCCCAGGCTCCAGTGGAGAGGGGGCTTTCCTTGTACTATGCTGCTCTTGGGTTGTCAGGGCTCTGACATAGTGGGCTTTCACAACAGTCAGGTAGCCAGGGCTTCAACAGAGTGGGAGCTGTGCCCCACACCATGCTGCATTTGGGTGGCGTTGGCTGTGCTGAGGGGTGTTCTCCATCAGAAGAATGAGAAGGAGTGGAGGGGGCTGAGTCCTAGTGCCCACGCACCTCAGACTCAAGCTGCCTCATTTCAGTGCCCTGCCGGAAAATGTTGCTGACCCCTGAGCTATAGACTAGAAATATGAAAATGCTTCTTTATGCTAATAACGTCCTATAGAATAAATGGCTCTTGCTGCACTATACTGCTCTTTAATTTTTTAATGATTTACAGCCATGCATTTCAAGATATTCTTCCACACTAAAAAGAATTAAAAATAACCCAAACACACAAAAAAATGACCAGACAAAAAAGTCATGGTTTCTTTGAAGGCTCACAGGCTTTTGTGTATGATAAAGTAATGAAAATATCAGCATTTTGGCATGATGAATAGTGAAATGATCATGAAAAACAGAACTCTTGGAAAAAAGGTTCTTTCTATATGTAAATGACACTCAGGGTGCATCCAGATGAGCCCGCACGTGCCTCTTGCTGCATCTCAAAGCAGTTTGAGACGTGGCAAGAGACACACTAGGAACAAAAAAAACCTTCCCCATGCTTCATATTTGCAGTGGGGGCTCAAAATTTGATACCTGGATATTCAAGTATCAAAAAGAAAAAAAACCTGCAGAAAAAAAGCAACTGAAGGCTCCGGTCCTCCAAAGAGATGCTCTGGTAGCTGCCCAGAGCATCTCTATGGCTGCCTCTTGCCCCCGTGCTGAAGTATGCTGCCTCCACATGTGGGGCAGCCTGGACCAGTGCAGGCTGCATGGACCCTGGCTCCGTCAGAGATAAGTAAGAGACTGGGGATGGGGAGAACTGAGGGGGGAAGGGTGGGCTGTGGGGGTGCGGGGCACTGTGGGTCCAGGGGAGGGGTGGGTCTTCTGTCTGCCCCCCTGCCCCCCCCGCAGCCCATCGGGGTGCTTGGAGCTCTTCTGGCAAAGCCCCCTTCAGCGTAGGGCAGCCCAGCTCAGCCCCAGCCTTCTAGCACCCGGTGCTGCTTGTGGCAAATCATGTGGGCCCAGCCCGGCTCAGCGCAGTGCCATGTGCCTTCAGGTAGCTCTGGGCCACTTGAGCTGTCACCTGGGGCCCCGCGCTGCTTGCAGGGACCACCTGTCATGTGGGACTGGGCCATGTGGAAGGGCTGGGGCTCTGCAGGGGGGCATGTGGGCCCAGTGGGGGGCTCTGGGCCTTGCAAAGGGGGGCTGCACAGGTACTGGCCCCAGGCTCTAGCTCTTCGTGGTTGCAGATCCGGGAGGAGCTGGGCAGGGTTATTTTGCCCCAAGTGGCACAACTTGCCCCACACCACAGTGCATGTCTGGGTACGTGCGCTGAGGCAAAAATCCCTGGCTCAAATTTGTGCCACTCCCATTCGAGCTGCTGCAAGTGCATGTGCCTGCATGTGTGGATGTGCCTCAGAGCCCTTCCTTACTTTTGGTGCAAGTGTGACAGCACAGCACTGTTGTGTTGGAGGTTTTCAGAACCAACCCTAGCACAGGACAGGTAGAGGCATTTAGGGGTCTGTGCTTCTGCAACTTTAAAGAGCTTGTTCTGATCACTGCAGTATTTGTAGTAGGTTGGTTGTGGTCTGTCCATATTTCCAGCTGGCAGACCATTATCCTTTGCTTTCTTGAGAAATTGATAGCATCTTACCTGTGATTCTGGAAGAGACACTTCACATGCTCCTTCAGTGCACTTGTTCAAAGCATGGCAGGCATTTTTTTCTAGATTGTGCTGCAGGTTAAAAGGTTACACAGTTTTTTGGATGAAAAATGATTTAAATAATTCATATAAAAATAAAAATAATTAAATGTCATCCTTCAAATGATAGCCAAAAAAGTGAGGAAGATTTTTTTCACAATTACTGTGAGTGCTAGCTTTGAAGAATCCTTTGAAGTAATGCTGATGACTGGAGGCCTGATACCCAAATTCTTCTACTTGGTGCGACTCATGGTGACAAAAAGCTGTTGTCACTATCTAAGTGTCACCAAGTAGTTACAAGCCAGCATATTTGACATTATTTTTGTAAAGTTTTTGGTTTATTTCCCAGCTTTTGTCACTTTCACATCACAGCCTTCAAGTAATGCAGTATAACTTTGGTATGTAATTATATCGCAGCAGTTCTTTTCCAGATGGTAACATTTCAGGTGAATAGTTTTTAATACATTACTGCGAATGCTGACAAGGAAGGGTAGTCCCAGTAATTTATAGAAAGTGTTGATTCTCAATATTATTTTCCAGGGACTGAGTTTTTGATTTAGCACAGTGATTCTTCAAAACAACAGCCCTTAAGGTAGCTACATAACTTAGTCTTGTCATTTAGCTTTCAGCAGCAAATCTAATCTTACTATTCCATGACTCCCATTGGATATACTCAGCTGTTAACTGTTCAAGATTGAAGAACTGCTGCTTAAAGCTGCATGACTTCCTCGACTTTACATTTTGAGGACCACAATTCCACAACTTGAGATCCTGACATGAAAAAGAGTTCAGTTGCAAAAGGAGTGGAGTCATCATTGCCTGCAGTGCTGGAGTGAGTCAACACATTTCTGGTGAGGACACACAAATTCCAGGATTTTGTGCTTTCCTGTTGTGTTCTTTTTTTTGTTGCAACAGAGCTGAGGAAGTTTCACCAATTCCTGCTGCTTTCAAAAGTGTTGCTGTAGCAGAGGGTACTGTTTAATACAGACTTGAATAAATGAGATGGATATCATATGAGAAATAGATACTAGAAGACATGTATGTATCTGTAGAAGAGGGGGTGATTGTTACAGTCTGAATCAAAATGAACCATTTCCTTTTTACTATTATAGCATACTAACATAGGGTTCGTTCTTGCAAATTTCTGTGTATGTGATTGACTCTTTGTAGAGCAGCATATTCAGTTCATGTTACTAGTGTGTGTAAATGTTTCCAGATCAATTTCTTTTTTCTGTTCCTGCTTCTCTACTCTGTTCAGTGCTGATATGTTTCCACATCTCATTTTATTTTTTTCTTCCATAATTTTATGTAGATAATCAGCTTATCTAGCTTGGGATGGATTTTTTGTTCTTTTAATGTAAAAAAATGCTGGTTTTACAGAAACTGAATCTTTAGACTCAAGTTATAACCTAGATCTCACTGAAGTCAATAGAAATCTTCCCACTGATTTCCTTGAGCATCAGGTTAAGCTCTTATAAGTGCCTTTCTCTGGACTTCAGCATATTTTACTATCATTATAAATTAAACTTTGCAATATTCCTGAGACAGAGAGGTTCTGTTTTGTCTGGTTTACAGATGTATAAGTGAAAGAACAAGAGATGAAAAGCCTTGCCAGTAGTTCAGTTGTCCCACGGACTTTAATGGGGCTAGGATTTCACTCCCGGTGAATCAGACTACAACCCATACAACATCATCTCTACCGTTCAGATTTACGTGGCGTATCAAAGTTATTACAAGTATCTGTTTTGCACTGTATGCTTAGTACTTCTCAATTAACACAGGCGATTGTGCTTAAATGAATATTAGGTTTTTTATTTTTGAGGGGTCAGTGAAAGGCAGACTATAAAGAATACAAAAAGGCAAATGATATTTACATTATATACGGTTGTACATAATGGGCCTAATCCAGCATTCTTTTAAGGCAGCAGACAGACTGTAGTGAGATTTGAATAAGGACCATTAAGCGTAATGGCTGCGAAGTATTACTGTATCAAAGAAAATTATGTCTATTTTTGGTTATACATCTGTAAGACCAGACTTCCAGAACTTGTTAAAAAGATTTTTAACCTGCCGGCATCAAAGGAGCTCTTACTGTCAATGGAGAAGAATCTGTGTGCAAGTTTATTACCAGACCTTGAAAAACCCTGTGTGTAAAAAAAAAAAAAAGAAAGATGAAAAAGCCTTCTATTGCTATCACAGTCTACAATAAGGGTTTGGTACTAGGACAGCACCATATAATAATTTATTCTAGTTATCCTATAGGAACAATTCCTTAATAAGGGAATACCATTGGGAGTCCCACTTATGGTCTAAAAGAATCTTATTTGATGAGTGGTGAGAGTAAAAATAATTCACTCTCTGATAATTCAGTCCATCCCCTCTTCAAGAGGAATAGAATTTTGGAATACTGATTTGTAAAGGAAATGCTACTGAAGTTGGATCATGAAATGACTCCAAGTTGGAATCATCATTTCCTACAGCTTGAGTTCGAGCCCATGTAAATTAGATATCCATGTAATATAAGTCAAAGTTATTCTGTCAAAGTTATTCTACTTATATTTTACTATGAAGGTCTATTGCTAATAAGAGGACTCTTAAAAGTATTAGAAAGAAAAGAAAAGAGAAAGGGGACCATAGCAGAAGTACAGGATGTCCAAGGAAATAGAGATCTGGAGGGGAAAGATTGAAGTCAATCAGAAATAGAAGCAAGTTAAAAACGAAAGTAAGATGACTGAAAAAATAACCATGTGGGGCTGGTTGTATACTCATGCTAAATTGTAAGTGCTCAACTGAAAATCTGGCCCCAAGTCCTTATTAAGGACTCAGCCCTTGATTTAGGAAGTTATTCTGGCACCTACTTATGCAGATAAACTGCTTAGGCACTTTCACAAATCCCACTGTTTGCCTGCTTAGGTGCCTTTGTAAGTCCAAATACATTTGGCCTAATTCAAAACCCATTGGTCAACAGGAGTCTTTCCACTGATCACAGTGTTGGCTGACAAACATGGAGGGAGAGTAAATGTGGCACTTTACTTTCAGTTTGGTGTGCCATGCCAAGCATAGTACATGCCCAAAAGACGAGGCCATGTCAGTTTGACCCAGCTTACCTAATGTCTATAGATCACACGCTTCAGTAAGGCTTTTTGGTGCTTTTATCTAATAGCTGATTCAGTCAACAAGCCCCACTGAAGCATGCGATCTATACAGACATTGGGCAAGTCGGATCAAACTGATGAGGGCTCCCTTTCTGGTAAAGTGCTCCCTCCCCCCCTCCACCCCATTTGTCAGTGACCAGTGAGTTTTAAAATTACCTTCAATCCTGAATATCTTAACCATAGGCAAAACTCTCGAGAATAATAGGAATATTTTATTAAGTCAGTTGGAACTCTGCCTGATTGGGAACTGGAGGTTTAGTCCTGAGATACTGCAGTCAAGCTCAGCCACTTTTTTCGTGATTTCAGTTTGGCTTTAATATATGAATGGCTTAGATAAATTTCTCTATTAAGGCTCCAAACCTGCAAAGACTTATACGCACCATTACCTCCAAGTGACATTGGCTTCATTGCAGCCACATATGTGAGTAAAGTTATGCATATGCTAAAGTATTTGCAGGAATGAATTCTGAGATAATTTTATTTTAAAAACTGGTTATTCCTTTTGCATTGAGTAAATATCAGTTCATTGGCTCATTTTGACAATGGCAAGAGAAAAACCCTCTGTGGGTGAAATCTGGGCATCACTAAAGTGAACAACAAAGCTCCTACCAACTGCCAGAGCCAGAATACCACATTATGTTGTCTTTTCTAAGGTTCAGACCTTCTGAGTGAAGACCAGTGCAGCACAATCTCAAGAGGACAGCTTAATCAACTTTATTCTTTTTTGATTTTATGCTGTTCAATTGTAAAGAAAGAGACATAGCTGTTGAAAACAGGGCGTGTCTACACATTCATTAATGCACTGTTGTTACTGCACATTAAGTTTAATACTTGGATAACCAAATACTAAATCAATGCACAGTAACTGGCACTACTGCTCAGTAGCACCACTGCATGGGTTTTTACAGATGCTAACTGCAGTAGGCTTACACTACTGTGCATTGTTATTCGGCTACTGTGCAGTTAGCGTCTCGTGTAACCCAAAGTTAACTAAATAGGCCACCCTTCTGCACAGTTTTTCTTACAAAGGGGCACCGCTTTTACTAAGGAATTCTAATTCTAAACATAACAGAACTTACATTTAGATCTGCATGATGCAATTTTACCTCATTTCAGAATGGCAAGGAAGGAGGCCTGGGGATTGCATGTGACCCATATGCAACCTTTATGTTATCCCTGTCTAAAGCGCAGGGCTACATGGAAGACTGAGAGGTTTCTAAGTTAAACTTTGTGGACTTGAAAGCAACAGTGTTGAATATTTTATGAGAAGGTTGTCCAGGGTCTTTACTAAAATGTGACCTAAAAGCAGTATCATAGTTGCTTTTGTATACTCACTGAATACTTTCAATGGAAAACAAGCTGAACATTTCGTAGCAGTTCTCGAAGTTGGTACAAAATGTTGCTGTAGGTCTCAAATATATATATACACCTTCCTCACAATTGTTCTTCAAAGGTTTCAATGTGAGTACATATACTGTCACTTCACTATCAAGATATTTATCCCTAACTCCATTGAAGTCAGTGAAGTTACAGCAGAGATAAAATGGGCTGAGTTTGTGCTTAAGGGTTGAATGGAGCTGTGCAATGTGGGATCTCATTCATGGTGACAGTCATTAATAGCTTTTATTTTAATCTGTTCACTAAACAGAGGTTTAATTTAATCCATCCATCTTCACTCAGGACGTGTAAAAATTACAGACAGTATGTTATAACAGCTATATATGTTAATTTATTTTTAACATACAAAGTCATATTCGTCCCTGGTGTATTTGTTTCTACTGCAGTATTTATATTAGCATCCTTGTGGTGTACGCCCTGCAAGAGTTAATGTAGGTTATTTAATATTTGTGTCTGATGTTAAGAATATACTTGCATCTCTTCAGGGATCCAGAAAAAAAAATCTTTGTTCTTATATAGCACCTTTCATCAGGGGATCTGAAAGTGTTCTGCAAATTAATTAGGCCATTAAACACTTCTCTGTGGTAACGAACTGTTACTTATTTTGTTGTTGCTATTATTGTTAATAATATTCCCATTTCATAGATGAGTAAAACATGAACAAGATATTAAGTGGCTTCCCTAACATCGTATGAATGAAAGTACAAACCTGTAGCTTCCAGTTGCGGAAGGATCATGTCTGCCCTTCAGAGCAGGTATTCCACATTTCAGCATCAGGAGGAAATTTGACTTCCACAATGATTTTGCTTCTATTCTGCCAGAGAGAGAGAGATCAAAGAAATATCAGCTTCCCCTTCTGTGAGGACATTGCTGGCCTCCCTGGCTCCTGTTGGTATGGTTTCAGGAGGCCCAGACACAGAAAATAAGAAACTGTGATCACTTGCAGATGATATACTATGGTATGGAATCCTTTCTGTATAATTGTTTCCCCTATGTCTACATCATGAGGCAAGAGGGCAAGGATGCTAACCATTTTCCTTTTAACAGAAATAGAATCTCTAATTCCAGTGCCAAGCTCCAAATGCAAACACATTAAGGATGATAGCTCTTACAAACTGAGAACATCCATTTTTTCTTACTGGGACAGATTTAAATCCCTTAGTGCAAGTAATTGTAGTACCATTCAAGACAATAGAACTGAGCAGATTTATATCAGCTGAGGATCTGGCCCAGAATGTGTTTTATGACGAGGGTGCCGTGACAGTCAAGATGATTTAGAGTGGGGCTAAAAGCAAGTGACAGGCAAAAAGCAGCTTCCATCAGAGAATGAATGGCAGCAGAGCCTTATAATGAGGGTAAAATATAAGCATTTAAAGAGGATGATGCGAATAGAAATGCAGCTCTTCAGATCTTCTGTACTCTCAGAAGCAAAGCAGTGTAAAAGAGTAGAGCAGAAAGTGGTGACTTACTGAAAAACAGATCATGGGTGAACTCCTGAACTCAGCTGTGAGGAGGCCAGCATTTCACTCCATGTTGATACTTGTGCTAGGTAGAGGCTTTCACATTAAAATCTCTTGTTGGCTCATTCTGGTGTTGCTGAGATAAAGAAATGTTATTATTGTGAGGGAGTCCCCAGACCTCATCACAGGAAGTTGGATTGATGTTAGGAGATATTTCTTCTGAATGAGAAGGCAGGCAGTCTTCATGCGATTACACCTGATAAAGTATACCTCGCAGAGTCTGGTAACTCTGAATATGTGGGCAAGCCTGCAAGTAAAGGTAATAATTATAGGCAAAAGATGGTACTTTTAAAAAAAGATGGAATATCTATAAATGGTAAGTTAGGATGGGGAGAGAGAATTTATGAGAGAAAAATACAGATTCAAAGCCTGATCCTGCAGACCTGGCTCAAGATAAGCCATTGTGGTCAATGCAAATAGTCACTTAAGCAAGGGCTGAAGAATTGAGCCTTTCTCGGTGATGAATGCTAAATATTGTATTATCAAAATCGGGGGCGTATCTTGTTACCAGAGAAGGTAAAATTTTGCATGTATTTGGTGCACCAGGATCAAGTCCTGATGCATTTGTTTTCTAAACACAATTTTTTAAAGAGAACTTATTTTATTTTCCCTTTTTTTGATTCATATCTGGTTACCTAATAATCTGTTAATCAGTTTAAAATAAGGTGGTGTAGCTGTTATGGTTCAATCCTATAAACTCTAACTAATGGTGTGATGTTTTGCATTACTGAATGTACCCATTGACTATAATCAGATTCATCCTAGTTGTTAAGTAGAAAGTAGTGGCAGGATAAGTGCATTTATATTTTCTGCTGATTCCTAACTATAGATTTATAAAACCTGTCTATGGGGAACCAAATCCAGCTACTTGCCTCAGTTACATTTAATATTTGGGTGTGCTTCACAAGCCAATATGCAAAATTATCACAGTCACTAGGCTTGGCTTACTGGAGAAACCAGTGAGATTTCTTTCTTTTGCTTTTGCTCATCTGTCATTGTGCCAATATGTAGTGACATTTCAAACTTCTAGCATGGAAACAAGATAAAAAGTGTTTGGGACAACTGGGAAATTTCATTTAGGCAGAATGTCAGACCTTAGTCTCCAGTGTACATAGTGTAGCGTTACCATGTCCAGCTTTACAATATCATTTTATGTGAAATTAAATCAGAGGCCAGCCATGAGCAGGAAAGCAGTTGAGCTTGTTAAATAAACTTTAGTTTGTAGTATAATTGTGGAACTCCTGACCTCCCTCCCCTCTGACAGTATGTTATAATGCATAACAAATTGGAAAGGTGCTCAGCATTTTGAAAGTACAATCCCCAAAGAAATGTCCTTTGCATTACACTGAAGTTTGGAAAGTTTATTAAGCCTCCCTAAAAACCTTTCTTTCTGGCCATCATTGTCCCTGTGGATCAAGTTCAGGCTGGCTAACAGTTATTTTGATTTGCACAGTAACCTAACACTGATATTTCAGGACAAATAGGCACCAGTGTGGCTCCTGAATGGGTGAGTTGCATGTATTCATAAGCCATTCCATTCATTTCTCTGGCATGGAAAATAAAGGGTAGGGCTGCTTTCATCCTGCTACCAACCCTTTTATCTTTAAAGAATCAAATTTCAGGAAACCTTTCTGTTTGGGTCAAGATTTCAAAGGCCTCCTGTACTGTTTAGAAACTTTAAGTTGTTAATTCTCATAATTTTCTGGTGAATGTTTCTTTTCCCAACCCAAAAAGAGGGGAGGGGGTTAGTAAAAATGTTTGTGTTCTGTGTTACTTCACTTCCTACTATTCAGGACTCAGCATTGTTAAAACTGATGCAGTGTTTATACACATTGTGGTTATGGCTATGGCCATGGCTATTGTTGAAGGATGTTATACAGCCATTTATCACAGTATGTCAGTAAACCCATTGTAAAAATGTCCTACTAGTTAAATGAGGCTTAGATTTAATGAGGCTGTAAGAAAGGAATGGTTTTTTATCATACTGTAAATAAGGTTCCTATAGCAATGTCATTGGGATTAAGGTGCAGATTCCCTTTGTTTCGAAACAACAATGCTATCCCTGTGAAGGTAAGAAAGCAATTAGAAGAAGGCACTTGTACAAAGCCTTTGAAGAAAATTTGGTGTTTGGTCGCACTTAGGCGAGACAAATATATCAAACAAAGGTGTGATGTTGTAAGCAGGCAGAAAATGCTTTTTTTCCCCCAAGGGATGGAACTCTTGGTAACTTTAGGCTGTAAAATGGCTACCTATTATATTCTCAGCAGTAATTTACTCAGTCTTGGAGACGGGAGACATTTTTGGGGGGGCGGTGTTTTTGGCCAAAGCACCAAACCCTCTGTTCTTTTCACAAAATGCCAACAGTTCTTAAATTTGTAGAGCTAATTTATGCCCTTAATTTTGGTTAGACAGCCCCAATTCAATTTAGGCTGGTAGAATTTGCATGGAGTTATGCAGATTTACATTAGCTGAGAACGTGACCCAGTAGATTTCCCAGCATCTTCTCAGGGCAAAATTTGGCCCATATTGTCACCAGAGTCTTAGTTTAATAATAGACTGGTTAGTTCATATTAATTTAATGAGATTACAGAGTAATAACACTAAGCTTTCAAGAAGAGAAAAAAAAACTTCTTAAGTGCACTTTAAAAGGACACTGTCAGTTAATGCAGTTTCACATTTTTGACCTCCCTTACAGCTCTAATAAGCCAGTGGAGAACATCTTTTGGAGTTAAAATACATTTATTTTTAATCACACTGCTCTGCCACAAAGAAATGTGAAAATGAAACCCACAGCTACTCTTAATGCCTTCCACAGCAATATTTACTTTTCTTAGCCCTGCGGAGGCAGCTATCAAGAGGGGCACAAGGTAATTTTTTTAACCTATTCCCAGAACTCTTCTGGTATCATAGCCAAATTGCTCTGGATGCCATAAAATAAAAAAGGGGGGGGGAGTTTCATGTTTGTTAGATTAAGAAACATGAAACTATTAGGAATAAAAGGGGGGAAATATTTTAACAATTACAAAAGGACATTACTAGCAGTAGAAGGTTAAGAGGTGAGCACATCCTTTCAATTTATTGCTATTATGCTTCCTTTAAAGTATGGGTTGATTCTTCACCAACTTAAGTCCAGCCCAGATCATTATTGCACAAAAGCTGCCACCATCTGATGGCTCTTTGGCTTCAGTAAACTGTTTTGTTGTTCAGTCCACTTTACAAGGGACACTGTTACACAAGATAAGTGGTTCTCAACCCTTTCAGACTCCAGGCATCCTCCCATAACTTTGTGAATTGAGCAAGACCCCATTTCAGAAACTTTTTAAATCGGGCTTCACACAGAGGCTGGGAAGTAGGGGTAGAGAGGCTGGGAAAGGAAAAGCAGCTGGGCAGGGGTGAGGGTGTGCTTGCCTCCTAGCACGGGAGCTGGGAAGTATGGTGGGGAAGGGGGAAATGGGAGGAGGAGTGGCTGGGCAGAGAGGAATCTGCACTTCACTTTCTCATACCCCATGGCACACTGACTTATGTCACAGTCTTAATAGGGACCAAAGACTGAACTCACATTCTTTCAAGGCTTAGTTATGACAGTTAAAGTCCACAGAACAGTGATTCTCAGCCAGGGTGCCCGGTCTCCCTGGGGCGCTGTCAGATCTTTGAAGTGTGCTCTAAGCTGTTAGGAGATAAGCAGCTAAACTAAGCAGATGATAGGCTCAGGGTTGACTCCTCCTGGATGATCCCCTATGTAAGGGCCCTGTGCAAGGAGATAAGCACTGTAATCTATAAATAAGTTTTTTAGACTGGTGCCACTCAATTCAGAAAAGTTATGGAGGGGTGCCTTGAGTCCAATGACGGAGCTTCCTTGAGTCTAAAAAGTATGAGAACCACTGCCATAAAACTTGATTCTGAATTCAAATTGTAATTGCTGGTTTAGGTAAGGGTACTCAGACAATAGTGTTCACTAGGGTTTACCATACATCCCGGTTTTTCTGGATATGCCCTCTTTTTTGGACCCCTGTGCTGTGTCCGGGTGGATTTCTAAAATCAGAGCAAATGTCTAGGTTCTCTGTTCTCCTGGCCTGGCTGCTTGGGGCTGGGAGCAGTGGGCAAGGTGATTGGCTGTTGGGGGTCCTCCTTGCTCCTTGTGTGGGCTCCGTTAACCAGGTAGAGAACGAGAGTGTGTGTGTGTGTGTGTGAGTGTGTGTGAGAGAGAGAGAGAGATCTGGCACACATGCAGTGCCATTGCTGCTTGGGCAGCAGGGCTGGTGGGGCAGGGGTCTGCAAGTCAGGAGTGAGGGGCACCAGCAGGCCGGGGGGGCAGGAGAGAGGGCTGCACGTTGGGACTGAGGGGCACTGCCAGGGCTGGGAGGGGCGCAGGGGCCTCCAGGTTGGGAGTGAGGTGCATGGGGGACAGGATGGGTGACCATGGGTTGGGTGTGCAGGGCTCTGGCAGCACCAGGGGGTTGTGGATCAGGAGTGAGGGGCACAAGCAAGGGGTGGAAGGCAGGGTAGTGCAGTTTGGGAGTGAGGAGCACTGGCAGGGCTGGGGTCAGTGGGTCCAGAGCGAGGGGCAGCAGTAGGGCTGGGGGAGGAGGCGGGGGGGCCTGTGGCTTGTCAGTGAGGGACAACAGAATGGGCAGGGGCAGGACACTGCCTCCCCCCCACCATCATATTCCCCTGTCCCTGTCCTGGTGACACGTGTCCTCTTTTTTGAACCTGGAAATATGGTAACCCTATCTCTTAGAAGGAAAAAAAGCGATGAAATAGTTCAGGATGAGGATATCTGGATCCATGGTATCAGTCATAAACATTAGGGCTTTCTTCCCCTGGCACAAAATGATTTCACTTCACCTCCCTTTTCCAATCTGTTTTTTCATATTCCAAAAGTGTTTAAGGTTTGCTCTCTGGAGCACATTCCTTTGCTGGTGCTAGGCACTTCTGCTTAAACCTTGTCAAGGGATGTTACCAAAGGCAGGATTCTGACTGCATTATCCAACAAAAGAGTGGAGCCACATGTCTTTCTGTTTAGAAGGCTATTTAATGCTGTCTCTCTCTTCATTTGGAAATAATGGTCTTGTAAAAAAAATTAATTAAAAAGGCTTCAGAAAGTAGTTAATTATAAAAACTACCATGGCCTGAAGTATAAAATACACTGTGGATTGAAGAATCATGTAGGGGTGCATTACTAAAATAATTAATTTCAAATTTTACATATATCACCAACATGGCAAATGCCACTGCTGCTGCCGACATGAGTCCAGTGCCCTTTGAAAGGCAGTGCACATCTCTTGTCTCACATCCTGTCCCTTTCAGATGTGTCTTTATTCTTTTTTGATTGTGAGCGCATGGCTAATAAAAAAAAAAAACAAGGCAGTTTTACATAGGGGTTGAAAAGAGGCCTGTTGAAGTCAATGACATTCTTACATTGACTATGAAGGGGCCAGGATTTCACTCAAGGGAAACAAATCAGCTTATGCTGCATGTCACCATGTTTTTCTGATCCATGGTTGCCTGTGCACTGACCTGGGTCCACAATTTACACCGTTATGTTAGAACTGCCTACGGGCTGCTCTGACTCATGCCAATTACCAGTGGCCTGATAGGATACCGGGGATTTCCAAGGTATAGGGAACATGCAGCCACTCCCTTCTATCCCCTTGTCATATTTTGTGATAGGTGGAATGATGTTACCTAAGGGTGGAAACAAATGTTGCCTTTGTGCCATTTTTACGGAGACACAAATCTCTGAGGCACATCTCTTTACGCAGGGAACCCATCGCCCATTGTCTTGCAGGATCAGGCCTGCTACAGAACAATGCTTTGCCCAGTGCAGTGAATTAGCTGTGGCAGAACACATCCCACCACAGCTGATCTGCTTCATTTGGCAACGTCTGTTTAAACCCTAAGTTCTGCTGTACTGCTCCATACCACCAGAGGACCTGACATTAGGTAATGCTTCTAGTGCTGTTACACTTCAGGGCCATTATATAGCAGCAGCTTGTCAGGGCAATCTTAATGCAACACCACATCTGGGGTACTTAATTTATAGTACAAATAACTCAGATTTTGGTATGGATGAAATATGCTTCTGTGCAAATCATTATATGAGAGAAAGGGGATGTATAGGGGGCAATACTTTTTTCACCTTTCTTGTACATAATATGCACATGGCACCTAGAAGCTTGCAGTCTGCTCCAGTTCGTGTCTATAGCCATACCTTTTCTTCTTTTTATCAACTATCAGTATTCTGAGAGTCTTGCCTCTTGTCAGTCTAATTTCTAGTTGCTGCTGGTTCTTGACATCCGGCACTTTATCAAACATAAGCTGCTTGGCTCCTATTACCACTGATCTCAGCATTGCTAATAAACAGCAACACCAAGGCCATATTTTCTGGTTCCTGTCAGACCGCTGCTTTCCTGGGTGAAATAAAAGTCCTATTAACATGCTCCTCCTCATTGGCTCTGACAGCTTGATTAATTAGGCCCCCTCTTTAGATGACCTCTGCACTGACACGACAAGGAGGTGAATATAAAATGAATAGTTTGCCCATATAATGGCCTACTGTAAGTTTCAGATTTTTATCAGATCATACTGTCGGAAGTTGGGGACCTGTTTTAAAATCTGTAGTGTACAGCAGTATATGACTATGGGTTATGAACTGCAAAGCTTTATAACATGGTTAAAGAATTAAAAATGAAACAAACCCAGACACTTGACAGATCAACTATTCCTCCAAGAATTATTTTTTGCTTATACTGTCCTGACCATGCAATACAAATCTAATTCCTTTTTACATTATCAAATAAAATGACCTTTTGTTTTCAACATACTGTATTTTTTTGCAATAAAAAATATGTTAACTTGTGGTTATTCAGACTCCCATAAAATAGTAATGCAAAGCCGTTATGAGAGTGCCACTCTAGTTAAATGTCAGTCTGCCTGTTATAAACCACTCGTTCTGGGACTTATAACTTGTCTGTAAAATTTTTCTTGAGGATGAAACTTGGAATATGAGGCAAAAATTTTTTTTAGTAAAGGTGTCTATTTTGAACTACAAGTGCAAAATCCCAAAGTATGGATATTCTGATTTCATCTAGTCTTAGAGGATTTGTTCATTTAAGTCAGTAGAAGTAGGAGAAATTACAGGAGACATTGCAGTCCAGACTTGCATTCCTCAAATGACTGCAGAGCTTTAACATGGTTAAGGGCCAGATCCTGCCTTCATTGAAGTCTGTGGCAATCTGCCATGCCTAGGCTGATGCTTAATGTCTCCAAAGAACAAAGCAGCTTAATATGACTGAAAAAGATGGCTTGTTTGGTCAAGCAAGTACAGACTTTGAATATTACCCAAACATGATGATCTGCAATATACTCCATCTAGGAAAAGCTCTTAGACACTTCATGAGATTTGGAGTTTCGGTTTGATTATTGTCACAAGAGATGTCTCCCCCATTCTTGTTCTTTGGTGTACTCCTGCTTCTGTATTTGCTGTTTTATTAAGACAGGATCTCTCATGGGCTTGCATGCAACAAGTGACATTACCGTTCTTGTTAAAGGACGACACATGTGACATGCTGCCTTGGGGGTCATACTCACCTGACAGTCACAGTGAAAATTGGCTGGTGTGTGAGTGGCATTTTGTCAATCAGGAAGACGTTGGTTCTGTGGTAGAAATCCTACTACAGTGTTTCCTAATAGCTATTGTTAAACTTTTTCTGTATGTTCCCTTCACCAGCTGGGTCAAATAGGTTTTGTCAATCCCGTGGAAACCTCCGTCTGACAGGAACCTCTTTGAAAGAGCACTACTAAGGCAAGTGTGCATTTAAAATTAGATGCTGCTTAAGTTGACCCACATATAATCCAACCCCCTCATTTAACAATATTGAAGGCAGCAAAAAGGAGTGACCCATATTTAAACTGATCTTTTTCAATTAAAAAAAAAAAATCTCTCCTCTTAGCTCAGTGATGCAGCAGGCCTCTCCAGACTTTTCTAGAGCCCCGAAAGGCTTTATGAACCTCATACATTTTTCCCAGTTCCTTCTGTCATCTGTTTCTTTCCTGCTTATCTATTGATGAAGTAACTGCATTACTTTAATTGATCTGCTAAACTGGCTCATATATAAGCCAGCTTTTCCAATTAATAACCTGAAAATGTTAGCATACATTACTATGCTCATACACAAGTGCTGTATACGCTGTAATGTACTTTGGTTTGATTTGGTTAGGGAGTACATGTCACTGCTTTGAGTTGTTTGCATCACTCTGGTTTACAGGGAGAGCGAGAAAAAATATATGTATGCAGGACAAGAATCATGTCAAACCCTGCCTGCTTACAAGGACAGAGCCAAACAGGAACCTGAGTGAAGAGAGAGTGTGATATGTACATGAAGATACATACAAGAACAAGGTGTCGGGGGGAGGGTGGGAAGAGGGGGGTGTACACAACAATTCATTGTACTTTTTATATTGCAGACCATTTAGCTGACCAGATTGAATTTGAGCAATTAAATGGCAGTGTTTTGGAGGGTGAAGGACTGATAGCTATTTATTTCTCTTCCTCTGGCCCTGTTACAGGACCATATTTTTTTTAGTAAAAGTGATATTCTTAACAGGTCTAATGTTCAGCTTCAACATTCCCATTAAAATGAATGACATTTTTTAATCCTGTAACAAACTTCTAAGACACCACTAAGGTATTTAGTCACGAGGGACCTAGAGTATTAAGCAAATCACCAAATATTGTGAAACTCATGTCTCTCAGTTGTGAAAGTTTAAATCACTGGCATGAGATGGTGATTTTCATTCTTGGCTGCAAATTAGAGTGTTAGACGCCTTTGAAATTAATTCATTGAACTGGAATATTATGGTCCAATTGTGCATGAATACCATTCATTATATGGCATATTGGAAGATCTCAGTTTCTTTTACGTTTAGGTTGCCAAAAGGAATTTCTCTTTCTAGGAATCAACGTCAGCAAATCCCTTAAGACCAAATGCTGCCATCCTTACTCATTCATGGTCAACTCAGTGAGATATTTTGTATAGTCGGGTTTTAAACTTTGAACATCTCTATAATGGTAATAACTAACCAAAGTAGGCTGCTAATTCTTTCCAAATTTACTTTCTGAAAATAAGGTAAATTTAAGACAGGTTATTCAAAATCACTAGTCAGTTTTGAAAATCTTGACCTACATATTTAAGCATACCCTCAAGTCTAAGTGGTACAAAAGAGATATGGGCTGTTTTGAAAAGATACCTGTAAGTGGGCATGTCTACATGTGCCCCCCATGGCATAGTTATTACTGTGCCATCATTTAGTACTTGGTTTAGGAAGTACTAAATAACAGCACATGGTTATTTTTAGCAGCTACATTGCCATAGTGACATGCTATAGTGAGGTGGCTTGTCACTATGGCAACATAGCATCGGTGTCACAGTTTGTGCACATTGACGCTATGTCGCCGTAACATACTGTGTACACGTGCTCAGTGTATCCAAAAACCACATGACAAAGCAGAAAGCCAAAAGTATTTACACATGGACTGAATTTTGCCTGGCATCCTTTGCAGCGTAATGTAGTAGTTGATAGGGAGGAATATTACTTAGGTCTTTAAAAAAAATTGGCAATTTCAATTTAAGTTTAAAAAATTAATTAATTTAAATATGAGACCTGTACCCCTCATACTGAGTTTTAAGCTTATGATACTGCATGTGTAGTAAGTAGGTAATAGTCATAGTTCAAAGCATAGTAAGCAGAATGTGGCAGGTGTGCTTCTTTCTCAGAGGATTATTTTGAGAGTTACAGCAGATGGGGAGAAGTGATATTTTTCCTTGTTAGTAGCCAAGCTACTACATGCCTTCCCCTTCCAGCATTCTGGGCTTGACTTTGCATCCTAATTTGGCAATGCCACCTCTTGTGTTTCCTGTTAGCAATGCTAGTCCTCATTTCTTAGATCCAAAAAAGATAATTGTTTTACCTTTGTAGAGTTGATTGTGCTCGGCAGTTTGTCTGTTTGAAGATGTGATTACTTAAATATGTGACAGGGACCATAAGTACTTATTTTGGTAACTGCAGAGATATTGCAGGTTTATGTTGGCACCTCTTTAAAAAAAGAACTGGAGATGATAGCCCTTACTTAGCTTGAGCAGTGCTGGGGTGTGTCACAAAGTTTTAGAAGACAGTGAAAGAATCTGATTAGGAATGTCTGTTTACCCCGTCTCTTGCTACAATGAAATTCAAAGATGGCATATTCAAACTCGGTAAATGAAAACGCTTTTGCACACAATATAATGTAAACTGGTGGAACTTATTAAATCAATGCATATTTGCAGCACGGGGCACATTTTAATGTTCCATGAACATAGTTAGTGGGACCACAAAGAGGTTTGTGGTGCCACATACTGAACATACCTGCATATCTAGATGTAGGCTTAGAGGGCAGTTTATCCTGTTGCTCAGAGTGAATGTCACTTCTAAAGGCTTTTCTGTTAGCAGGAAAGGACATGCATATGAACGCTTCTGAGTAAAGGAGTTGAAGCAGTTGTGTAAAAATAAGTGTCCAGCATTCCATTTATTTATTATATCCAGTAGTAAACGCTGAATTAGCAGTCTTGATGTTTCATGGCCGCTTGTCCTTTTGGTAGCAGGAGGACTACAGAATCTGTGATAAAACTGTTTTAAGCAGGATTTAAAAGCAGAAGTTTCTAGAGCCTTAGAAACAAAGGAGATCAAATTCACTGCTGACTCAAACAGGCAAAACTATTATAATTTCAGTAGAGTTGAATGTTACACCAGTTCCAATTTGGGCCAAATTTGTTTTATAATAATCAGCGGACTTGCAAACATATTTTATAAACAAATGTTTTTGCTTGTAATATTCTTTTGGAAGCTATTAGATATAATTTCCATGCAGATGTTCCCTTTTACAATTGCTAAAATTGACTCATCTTCACATCCTTCTCTCTCTATCTGGTCCTGTTTCTTGATTCCTTCTAATCTACATAACTATGTTTGTCAGTGATTCTCAACCAGAAGAATCACTGCTGCAGCATCCTGGGCTGCCTTGAGATCCTTCCAAGGGTGTTGTAGGGTGTTTTAGCATGGTTAGCTGTGTAAACATGATTCACAAGATAAACCCCTTTATTTCAAAGAGGAATTCATTATATTAAAAGCATACTGATCTGTTGTGGTCTTTCTGAGTTCTTTGCAACAGAAAAATTGCTGTTATTTTTCTGTAATCAAAAAATGAGTAAAAACTAAGAGCTGGTATTGTCTGAGTGTTGCCTTGAGTCTCATGATTCATGAAGGGTGTCATGAGTCTCATGAGGGGTTCCTTGAGTCTGAAATGGTTGAGAACCATTGATCTAGGTTAATTTAATTTACATTTTTATATTTTCCTTCTTACTGATATCAGAACAAACTGGAGCGAAAGCAAATATGTTTTCTTGTGTACTATCCTGCTTCACCCTTCCATCATCAATGATGTTATCACTCCTGAGAGAAAGTTGTGTTGGTTAAACTTCAGTTGTAGATTCAATACGGCAGGGAAGGAAAAAGGGGAGCACCAATATTTTTATGAGTTGCATATATATGGGTATGAATAATAGAAGGTAGGTAGGAAACATTTATTTGACGTGTAATGATCAGGCCTAGTTAAAGACCATCTTTCACAATTTTATATTGCATGTGCACAATTATTGCAGTCTTGGACAAAGTGACCCAAACATTATTATTTTGCAGTCCGCATCCAGGGCATGGATTCAGCCCCACATTTTTCAAAGTTTTTTTTTTAGATTACCTTTAAAATGTAGGCCATCTTAACTATTATGAGCATTTCTGAGCATTGCAATGGTATACAACATAGAGAATTAAGGATTTGGTCATGCTTGCTTTTACAGGCCTTTGTAGGTCTATTTTTTAAGTAGAGTAAAATTAGCCCTAGAGTCAAGTTTGAAATTATTTTCATAATTTGGGGATATTAAAATACTTCCCAGATCTCATTAAGTAAAGCCCTAAATAAAATAATTGCAATATAATTAGGGATTGGAAAACCTCAAAGGGTTTGACAGATATTTTCTTTTCAGATGAGCAAGGAAATGTTCGATTACTTAAGCAAAGTTTATATGACTCTCAAACTTCAGAACTGTTCCTCTCTCCTACTTCTTACTTCCTTCTTCTCTCCCCATCTGATTTTTTCCTCTGTGATTCCTATTCCCAATAGACAATATGTTCTCTACCTGTCTCTACAGCCCTCTTACCTACCACCTTTATTTCTTTTCTAGTATCTTCCATCCAGGATATTGTAAATATCTGTCTCTGCCTTTTTACTCTTTGCCCCCCAAATCTTCCTAATATGTGTGTTCCCCTGTGCAACCTTCTCTTATTGTCTTCCTATGGATCTTTCTTTGATATCACTAAAAATCATTGTAAGGTTTAGTTCAGGAGTGTCAAAGTCCTCCTTTGCAATTCCTTGATTTATACAGACCACTGCTGAGTCAGATGCCATAAATAAATGAACTAGTATGGAACTGTGTTTTCTTCATGTTTGGCATATGGGTCAGTCTGCGAGCAGGATTGGGCCACAGACCAGGCCTGCATGATGAATCCAGTGCACATCTCAGAGTGTCTGGAGCAGGCACTGAGAGCATTGTGGCACTAAAAAAGCTGCATGCAGCCTAGTCCTGGAGTGCTGTTGTAGGACTGTGCTGCATACAGCGCCTGCTCTGGCCACTCCAGGACGATGCCACATGTAGTGCCCACTCCAGCACATGTCTGCTGGATCTAATGCATATTCCGGAGTGGGTGTTGCATGTGTTGCAGCCCTGGAGAGGGCAAGCTGAGACCGTGGTGCACACAGTGCCCACTCTGGCCACTCCAAGGCCATGCTGTATGTGCCACCTGCGCTGGCCTCTCTAGGACATGCTCTGGATCTGGCATGGTGTGGGCAAAGCACTGGAGCAGGCACTGCATGTGGCATTGTCCCAGAGTAACTGGAGGAGGTGCAACATGCAACTTATGGAGCCATCCAGAACAGTTGTCATGCTGCTTCTATGTCCAGTTAAGATCTATGATGCTGCACTGGGGGGCCAGCTGATAGGGTTCTTGGGCCAGATCCAGCCTACGAACTGTATCTTTGACATCTCTAGTTCAGTTATTTCCTGTAAGGCTCTGGTACAGTTTATCCAGTGAGATACTGTTGCAGAACAGAGAATGAGAGAACTCGAGGTGCACCGATACATCGGTCCGATATCACTGCTGGAGCTCACTCCAAGCCCAGCCCCCAGCAAGAAAAGCCCCACACAGCCCAGCTCTAACTCCATCTCACAGCTGCTACCCTGCCCCACACCGTGCAGATCCAGGGGCACAAGCAGCATTGGGAGCTGCCCCCACCCCACGAGCCGTGGCTCTGTCCCATGCCCACCTCCTGCCCCAGCTGGGCAGCACCTGCCCCTGCCCCCTCCCACACCATGGGGGGGCGTTGATCTGCCCACCTCCCATGCCCCTTCCCTCCTCCCTCCCATTCCACCACACCAGACTTACCACCTGGAGGCAGCTGTAGTGGATATTGGATCAGTATCAGCTGATATGCCTCCTGGAATATTGGCTATCAGTATCATCCCCCAAAATTTCTATCGGTGCACCCTGAGAGAAAACTGATATTCAGAGTTATCCAGTCTATTAGAGAAAAGGGCTTCATCCTGAAATAGATCTTCAAAAGACAGAAACTGAAATTAACAGGTTTTGGTTGTTGAACCTTGGCAACAAGCTGAAGAAAGTGGGGGCTGCGAGAAGGGAGGAAGCAGAGAGTTTTTTGAGAGGTGAGACAGGGAAAATAGCTTGTTTGAAGATGCATAGATGAATTCACTTCAGATAAATATTATCTACTTATACTAAGGGTTGAAACGTTCCTTCTGTGTCTATAACCTGTTTTTCTATAAAGTTGGAGCCAGATCTTCAAACCAACATCTTGGAAATTGTCAAATAGCTTCAGTGGAGTTGAAGATGAAGTGCTCTTTCTTGACTCTCGGTTTGCAAATTTAAGCAGAGGACTCAAGCTGAAATAACCTTATGTTGAATTTTCCATTACCCATTATGCTGAATCACCATCTCAATAATTTAGTCAGCAAATTTGAAATGAGAAATACCATATTTCAGACAGACTTAATAGTGGTAGGTGCAACAATATAGGCCTGTGATTCTCTAGCTTTTCATTAGGCAGACCACTTGACAAGAAAAAGATGCTCTTGTGTTCAAATCCAATAATTATGTATGGATTGTTTCTCTAAATGTTCCAACCTTTGGACTACCAGAAAGTGCTCCACTAACCACAGCCTGAACCACTGACATACAGCAATCTGTGTGGCCTTCTTTAGGGAAGCATCTAGTTTGTTATTTACATAATTATGATTCTACATGTAATTGTACATGCCAGTTATATGCCCACATGAGCATTCAGTTTTTAAAAACTTGGTATAATGAAAAATATAAAATACAAATGTCTGGCACTGCAGAAACTAACCGGCATATGTTCACGGTGCTTGTCATTCTGAGTTAGATACGACTGAATCAGTTACATAAAAAAAGGAAAGGTTTGTTGAGAAATCAACAAGAAACCTTTAGCCAGATCCTTGGTCCTCTTAATTCTGCCAGGTGCCACTCAGGTAGAAGAGAGGGGAAATGCACCTGATTTAACTGGCCGTTTGAGGGTTTTCCAGCATGAAGAAATCCCCAGTTAGTGTAGAACCAGGGTAGGCTGCTTTATTTTGCTTCAGGGGCTGGGAAATGTTCCTGTCTGCCACAAGATCAAGAACAGGAAGCACTGTCATTGTTCCTCATCCCTTTTCTAGATTTGTGCAGCTTAGCTGGATAGGAGGAAGTAGGGCAAAGTTTGCCAGGACATAGCAGCATCTCTTGAGAAAAAGATGACCAAATACACCCACGTTCTTCTACTTAGTTCTCCCTAAAACAAAACACAAGGCCTAGCTGACTTGCTTTGATAAGAAAAAAGTACTTAGGTGGCTTGTGTGGCACAAGGCACTTACTTCCGCTCTACCCAGTGGAAGAGATCCAGGGAATGAAGTCTCATTCACGCTTTTTAATTAGATATTCTCCTTTTACAGATAGGAATGCTTAAGCAACTCATTTAAACTTGTGCAGCAACTCTAAAGCCAGTAGAATCAGGTTTGCCTCATTCTCCATCCTGTGGGTGTACCACAAGGATGTCCTTGTACACAAGAAGATGTGAGAAGTACACTATATTTAGCTTTCAAGACTTTCACCCTGACCCTTCCTTGCTGCCTATTTTCAGTGTCCATTCTGGAATAATATTTTGATATTTGCAATAAGAAAGGGCTTAATCAAAATGATGTTCTTGGGAGCTGACATTCCCAGTTTTTAAAAGTCTTTATAGCAGCACTTACCTTATGACATATCCTTATTCAACA
>NW_017728947.1:23276431-23287377 GCF_001723895.1 Crocodylus porosus
CCCCCCCCCCCCCCGCCACACACACACTTTATCATAATTCCCCCCTCATTCTTTGCTACAACAATTTTTGGTGTCTTCCTAGTATGCACTTTCTGTTCATTTTATTAAAAAAAGAAAGGCACACACACCTTTCCTCCATAGCAAACATGTGTGCACATTACGTTTTTCAAGTTGTTTTTATTGAAAGGCTCTTCTTTTATTGTGCACAAAGGTCATGTCTTGCCTTTGCAGTGTTTTCAGTTCAGGATCCTCTTCACTATTACATTCTAAATGTAAAACTGAAATAGATACTTTCAGGATATGTTTATAGGGCAGTCCCATAATTGAACAATTCTGGGAATGCATATTTAGTGCCCTGTCCTATCATTTTTGTTCTGTTAATGGAACTGTCTCTTTCCTTAGCAATCTTGGAGGTTTGTGTGTTTGCTTTAAGTGCTGCCTGAAATAAGGAACCCTTCATTATTGTTATTGCTTGTGTGTAAGTGTTTCCTTTTGAGATGGATTTTTGAGATACTCCCCCACAACTGGCCTGTGAAAAGAAAACAGAATGAAATTTTTGCTCCTTGAGCTATTTACTCATTGAATTAAAGTTGCTGTTTGCTGGGGGACTAAAATGTTTCTAATGGACATTAAAAACCAAAGGAGACTACTGATTCTGCTCTGGTATGCATCTGTATTATAAATTTAAAGTAACTCTGTTGGAATCACTGAATTGAAATGGTGGCTGGGGTGGTGCAGGTGCTAAGGCACACAGTTGCTAGCCTAGAACAGGGTTTCCCAGCCTTTTTATGCGGCTGACCAGCAAACCACGGACCAGAAGTGATCACGGACCGGAAGTGACTGGACTAGCAAACCGTGGATCAGATGTGGTTGAGGACTGACAAACTGCGGACTGGCAGTGACTGACATACTGTGGGCAAGCAGCCAACCCTTTTTTATACTCCGTAGTATAAAACAGCAGTATGCTGATCACTTTTGGACTTCTGGTCCAGCAGCCAACCCTCCTGCAGACCATCAGCCAGCCCTTCGCGGCCTGGAGGTTGGGAACCCGTGACCTAGAAGTTGCAAGTGCAAGGCCATAGCACAAGCGCTAACTGCACGGCCCTGTCAGAAATTTAACATATCTTTGAATTCTGCTAAATATCTTGCCACACAAGGACACAAAAAAATAAAGAACTGGATTGAAATCAAGCCACTACTGTGTAAAACTTGTGTGAAAGAAAGGCTGGAACCCAGATCACATTTTATTTTTTGATTTGCCTGAAGCTGGAGAATTGTATAATTGACATCATTGAGTTTCTAGTCAGAAAGGAGCTGAAGGCAAATTGGCAATAGATGTCACTTTAAAACTTTTCAAGGCTGTAATGTGCCGTGAAATTCTTATATCCATTTATAATGATCTTTACTGTTGGCTTGCGACTTTTGTGATTCTGTCCTTTGAATTTTGAGGCACCCAAACATTTTGCATTACTGCATTATTTTGTATATACTTGGCAACCATAAACATACACCAAAATAGTGACTTAAGAAAATGGAGATCTAGTCAATGGGTGAGAATGAGTCTCTTCCTGCTTTTTGGAGGCAGATGGAATTGTTTTTTCTCATTAGGCAGCTCTTGCAAATACACACCTGCAGGAGGATGTAAGTCCTGTTGTGAAGTCTTAAATTCTCCTCCCTCTTGCCATTATGTCAAGTGAGGTGCGCATCTCTAGCAGCACAAGGTGTGAAGATGTTTTGTGCCTTATTGCAAAGCATCTTTCTAATTGCAGAAAGAGTAACTTCCAGATTGGGGAGGAATCTTTGGGGAGACTGCTGGCCTTCTTGCATTAGAAATCAACAATTGAGGAGAGAGAAAAAAAATTGGCCAGGTGTCTGCCTTTAATCTGGATATTCTGTGCGACACATATGGTGCCAGTATAACTGCTATTCCTAAATGATAAGGAAGCTTTGAAGTCATGGGAGGGTTGAGCTGTCAGGTGAGCCAGAGATCAAGAGTTATCGTGACAGTTCCATGGTGTTTGAAAAATATTGTGAAGTGCAGTGTGATTCTAACCAGCAGTGGTTAAATTGGTTCTTTCAGACTTAGTCTGATGTGCAGGATTGAAACTGGATGGACCTATGTTATTCCATGCATCATATTTAAAAAAGTTAAGTTTGGTGAGGCCTAAGATGTAAACAGAGATGAAATCCTTATTATCATTCGCTCTATTTTGGTCTGGACCTCAGTGGTGGTATTACTTTATTGTGGAACCATTTTAAAAATCAGTGGGCATGCCTACACAAGATGCGCACTGTGCAATAGTTAAATAATACTGTGCAGTAGCACATCACAGTACATACAGTGCTAATACACTACTGCACAGTATTATTAGGGCACTGTGCAGTAGCGTCACTAAAAAAGTGTTCACCGGTGCTGCTGTGCAGTAACTCCAGTTACTGTGCATTTATTTAGTACTTGATTATACAAGTACTAAATAAATGTGAAGTAACTACTGCACAATAGAGTTTCATGTAGATGCACCCAGTGATACCATTAATATTTCTAGGAGCCAGCTAATCTCTTTCACTTTGTTACCAACTTAGCATTTGGCAGGTTCTAGCCATGTGTATTGCAGCAGCCTTAACAAACAGCTCTGCATTGGTCTACAGCTAGGGTTCGCATCTTATGGCCCATTGGCTGGATCTGGCCTGCAGAGCCACGGATTATGAATGTGGGGCTTTGGCAGTGTTTAGAGATGGGGATTTTTCCCGTGCTACAGCAGGCTGAAGCAATGGTGGCAGGTGCTTTCCCTGTGCCACAGCAGAGAGAACTGGCGATGGTGGCCAGGTCCTAGCACCTGCCTACTTTGCACCCAAGCTGACTCATTTCAGTTCACAGCCTGAATAGGTTGCTGACTGCTGGTCTACAGGATAGCACAGACTTATTTAAGTAAAATCAATTAAAAACTCCTTTAAAACAAAAAATCCTTCCCAACCAGAGCTGAGGACTTTTCTTTTAGTAATCCACCCAGGAAAACCACTGCAAATGTTTGTAACTACTGGTACAAGTAATTTTCTTAAGTAATTGTAAAGTACTGTAACAGTTGTTACTGAGACAAGATCTTACTCTTCTGCCTGTAAAACCTGAGCCAATAATAGAAATAAACTGTATCTGTTTACAACTGTATTCATCTACACATGCAGTTAATGCAAAGCAATAACTTCTGGTGCATATTGCGCTGGTGTTTATTGCACCCAGGTGCTACATTTACATGTACACCCAGAACCGTAGCATGTTATGCCAGGTTAGAGCAACCCCAGCTGGCAAAGGGCCTGGGGGGGTCAGCTGCCAGCCTAAAGCTGCTCTGACCTAGCTCAGTGTGCCTTGGAGGGGCTGGCTCAGGCACAAGTGTGTTTCAGTGCAGGGCTAGCCAACAGGTAACCTCTGCACTGAAGCACCATTGTGCCTCAGCCAGCCCCATCAGCATATACGCATGAGTTGCTGCGCAGTAAATAACGCTGCCACAGGATAGCATTTGTATTTTCAAGTACTAACCTACAGTGACTTTTGTTAGTTTACTGCAGCGTAATTGGGCCACACATGTAGATGTGGAGACTTCTGCAGAGCTAATTAGGCAGCTCCACAGTAAACATCCACAGAATGGGGAACCAAGTGTTATGCTGCTCCTGCTCTAGCCTTTGCCACTTATTTGCCATATACATTTAAACTAAGTACAGATAATCAAAAAGCCCAAGGCTGAATCAATTCAGTCTTCACAGGTTAGTCAGTGCCGTGCAGATTGAACTGATAAGCAAGTGAACAGCCATTCACTTCTGATTTTGGAAATGCAGGTACGTACCTGCAGTGGCTCAGGCCAGAATCTGGGGGGTGCTAGAGCACACCTTCCTACCTGGCTGAAGCAGACAGCTTGAGCCAAGCCTTGCCCACCCACCCTGTGAATTAACTTAAATCTAGAGGTGAACTGTGATAGGGTTACTGTATGTCTTGGTTTTCCCTGATGTGTTCTCTTTTTGGGTCCTCCCATCTCCGTCCGGGCTGTTTTTTAAAATATCAGCAAATATCTGGGATTTTGCTTTGCCTCTGCTTTCCCGGGACTTCCTGGCTTGCCCCAGCAAGGAGCTGCTTGGGACTGGGGGCAGCAGGGTGGTGATTGGAAGCCAGGGCATCTCATGGTCTGTACCTGGGCCCCAGCAGCTGCAGGCAGGTAAGTGGGGGGGGGGTAAGGGACACAGTGAGGGACACCAGCAGGACAGGGGGTGCAGGTTGGGAATCAGGGGCATGTGAAGTGTGTCGGGGGCAGGAGGGGTGCAGGTTTGGAGTGAGGGGTATCAGCATGGTCTGGGGTACTGTAGGTCAGGAGTGAGGGACAGCAGCAGGGTAGCAGGGACTGTAGCTTGGGAGTGAGGGACAGGGGCAGGGAATATCACTGCCCCTGCTACAAGCATATACCCTCACTCCCTTCCCCCTCCACCACCACCACAAGTGTCCTCTTTTTTGTAACTGGAAATATGGTAACCCTGCATCTGAATAAACCAATTTAACCTAAATCAGTTAAGTCTGATCCTACATCCATCCAGGTTTATCTTCAACTGGGTTGTAGGAATTTTGAAAGTGGTTTATGTGCACTGAACTTCTGTTGTGTTACAGATTTGAACTGGCTTCCTATCCCTTTTATTGGTTTATGTATAACTTCTTTCCCTATCCTTAAAGTCTGTTGGCAGTAAACAGTCATTCATTTGTCCACTCGAGGGAGTCACAGTACATCAGCTCCATTCTGCCTGCACCACAACACAAAATAGTACAAATGTGGGATGACCTTTTTGTGATCTCATTTAAACCTGAGTCTGCATCATAAGCCTGTGGTTTTACTGGCATTGTTCTGAACAAGTGCTCTCTCGTGTTGCCTTTTTAACAAGTTTCTGTCATCCCTCAAAACTTGAGGCTGCATAAGTGACTCTCCTTGGTCAGGGCACAATACTTCACTGAATACATGGGTGACTGGTGACCCCTGAGTTGGAGGTAGGGGCACTTGCCTCCCCCCCCAGTGGCCAGTCAGTGACCAAGGCAGGGGGCTTCCCCCATGGCCGATCGTGCCAACGGGAGTGGTCCTTCCATAGCTGATTGTGCTGACCCAGAAGTGTCGTGCTGATCCAGAAGTGCTTGGCACAATTGGCCATGGGGGGACCTCAGAGATCACTTTTCCTAGCGCCCCCACTCCCTGGCCAGCACTCTCAGGAGGGGGCATCCTTATGGGTGACATTCTTGCCTGCCCCCACTGCCGATCGCCTAAGCAGGGAATGCTGGCTGTCAGGGGGTGCACAGTACTCTCCAGAGGTGCACGTGCACCCCCTATGTATCGCCATTGGCTGAATATACAGAATTTAGTAGATTCAAGCTGAAATAGTTACACTAGAAATGACTATTTAAATCTGACATCCTACAATTCTTTCTGTTACCACAATATATATTATTATTTATGCAAATATTTAGTTTATTAAAGAGAGTACTTCACTCTTTGGGCATGCACTGTGCAATCTGAGCAATTTCCTAGAAATTTCCTAACAAGTTGGTTCCCATGTGGTATCTATTAGTCACAGCTAATAATGAAATCTGGTGAATGCAGGTTACTTAGGAACTTGGATTCACTTCTCCTCCTCTACCCTCACCAGTAGTCAATACAAAAAGTAGTGCAGACACATCTAGACTTATTCTCTATATAATTCTCCAAGGAGCTCCAATTAGATCACAGCTATAGTTTTGCATTTCAGGCTTAACTATGATTTTACAACTACAGAACTCTGCAGGAGAAACTCAAATGAGTTAAAAATCATTAATAGTGAAAAATTCAAACTCTGGTCCACATCTGTGTTGCTATAGCATTTTTTGCCTATGTTTTGTTAGATAACGTAAGATTTAGCTGAATTGTTTGCCAATTTCTTAACCCTGAGAAATATGATCATCTAAGTATGCTAGAAACTACAGTGATAGAGTACAGGAAAGGTAACTACCTAGTTCAGCTGTGTTTCAGAAGCTATTAGGAAAAAAACTTGATTAGAAAAGGCTAGTATAGCCACAGGTGTAACTTAGGTAAAATTCACAAACCTGCTTCACTTCACCTAAACCTTGCTAATACCAGTAGCACCAGATTTAGAATTGTTGGGATCTCACCTGGAATATACCGGATACAATTCTGGGCACCACACTTGAAGAAAGATTAGACAAATGGGAAAGTGTCCATAGGACAGCAATAAAATGTTTAGAAGCCCAGAAAAAGTAGCATATGAATAAAGATTGGAAGAATTTTAGATATTTATTTTAAAGAAGAGAAGAGCAAGGGAAGATTTGATAACAGTCTACAAACAGAAAAAAAAGAGCTGTTACAAGTTCTATGGCCTCTTGGACCTCCAGCTCCGTCACCTCTGGTCCCACTTGGCCAGCCAGGACTGGTGGCTACACATGGTCCAGCAGACCTGGGATGAAGAGCAATGGTTGGAGGTGTTAGAATAACCTGGGCTACCTTCCTGGACCTCTTGGAGCAGCTCTGCCTGTACGTGGAGTGGCAGGACACTGCCATGTGGCTCTCCCTACTGTGACCCACCTGTGGGGGGTGGGGGAGTAGCTGGGTGGCGGGGGACCTGGGGTGGGGGCCAGAGCAGGGGTTCCTGACCTGTGGAGGTGGCACTGGATCTCTACCCAGGCCCATGAGGGGTCCTGCTGCAGGGCAGCAGGCAGCTGCCAGGGGCCAGGCAGGGCTGTGATCGGGGGCAGGGCAGCAGGCAGCATGAAGGTGACCTCCAGGGCCAAAACAGTGTGCAGCACCCAGTGATCATCCTCTGTGGCCTCCAGTGCCCTGGCCACATGCACACTGTTCCTGCAGGGTCTCCATGCGCTCATGCACCAGGAGCTGCACCCAGTATTCTCAGTCCTGCACATCCATATGGGTGACATCCTTTGCCCGCCAGGCCTGTACATCCACCCGACAGTCCTCTGGAGCTGTCACAAGTCAGTCCAGGCGGACAGTGAAGTCCTGGGTCCTCCTTGCAGAACTGGGGCATCTGCAGGGCCCTGGGCATGGGTGATGGCAACCATGAACCCTCATTCCGGCTGACAACTTTGGCCTCTCCCCCATGTGCAGCTGCAGAGCCATGACAAAAAAAAAGGCTGTTTGTGAGAATTTACAACATTTCTGAGATAAGATTCTGTGTACAAAGGGCTGTGTGCTGCCTTGCCTCAGATTGGGTTTTGGGCATGCACAGTACCTGTGGTCCATGATAAGTCAGGCAGGCAGGCCTGGGCCCAGGTGGCTGCCAGCCTAACCCCCTGCCCCGCTTACTCCCTTGGGGCCAGCAGGTCACTGGGTGCTGGCCTCAGCAGCCTGCCTCCCCATCCTGTTCCCAGGTCAGGACAGGCCAGGCTTGGTGTGGTGGGAGGGGAGGGGAGAGGGAATGGATGTGGGGGGCCAGATCAAGGCCCCCATAATGAGAGAGGCATGGGGCTGAGGCAGGAGCTGGAGCAAGCACTGCCCAGCTGGGGTGTTCACGGCACAGAGCCGTGGCTCATCCAGGGGGCCTGGAAAGGGGAGCATGGATCCTGCTGCAGCATGCTGCTCATCTAAGAGCTGCTGGTCTGCTGCTTACCCGCTTGTCTAGTGGCTCTGCCACTTCTCCCACTGCTCATCCAGGAGGGCATGGGGGCATGTGACCCTGGGTACCCCCAGTGGGGTGGGCTAGGGACATGGCTGTGCGGGTCTCTTCCCAGCCCATCCTGCCCCGCCCTGCACAGATCCAGGGGCATATGCCCACCCCCCCATGCCCTCCTGGATGAGCAGCAGGAGCTGCGGAGGGAGCCGCCAGACCAGCAGGTGAGCATGGACCAGCAGCTCCCAGACAAGTGATGTGCAGTGGCAGGAGTTGACTTCCCTCTCCCTATGCCCCCTGGATGAGCCATGGCTCCGTCTTGCACCCACCCTGGCTGGGCAGTGCTTGCTCCTCCCTCACTGCGGGGGCCTTGATCTGCCTCCCCAATACCCCCCCACTCCTCTTCCACCACACCAGATTTACCAGCTACATGCAGCTCTACAAGCTGGTGTCGGAAATCAGATTGGTATGGGTTGATGTGCCTCCTTAAAAATTAGCTATCAGTGCACCCCTATGTAGTACATACTATATAGGTTGCAAGATCTGTTATATTATCATAGGTGTTGTCTTTGTGATACTAGAATCTATCGTTTGCATAAACTGTTGATTGTGTACATTTTCATAATACTAATTTCTGATTTAAATTCTTCACCAGGTATTTCTGATAAAAGCAATACATTTTTATTATAAAAATGAAAAATTAATTAGATTTATAATAATTTCTAAGGAAAAGTAGCAGCTTAATTTTGGTCCAGATTGAGATGAGAAACAGTTCTTACAGGACAGGCATATATTACTTATAATGATTTCATTATGAACTGACAAAGTTAACATTGCCTTGAAGTTTTTTCCCCATGTGGATGGTCCATTTCAGAATAATGGTACAAAAAGACTGGAGGATGGGAGGGAAGGAGCTAAGATGTAGAGAAAAGCCCAAAGTCTAGGCAAGAAGCCCTGCTTTGCTAGGCTGTTTAGACTTGAGGTTTTACTCTGAGAGTATTCCTAATATAAAGTAAAACTCACATGTCTAATTTCATTGTTTGTTCTTTGTGAAATACAGAAGCAGGGAAATGCAAGTGAAGCTTTTTCAATTCTTTGACTTCTAATGATAACCTAAAACATTGTTAGTAATGGATGTGAGAATATAATTACTTTTATCTTAATGGTGTCACTGCAGAACTGTTTCTTTCTGGACTTCTCATATTACAAGCATTTTATTTTTAGAGCAAAACTGCTCAAATTTGCTTTCATGTTTTCCATATCAGAGCTTGTGCCTATACAGAGAGTGTCAGATGGCTTCTATAACAGTGAACCGTGATCACTTCTATGGCAGGGGAAACTCAAGGCCTAAGTTTTTCCCCCAAATTATACCTGTGTTGATTTTTTAAAATTTGTGTGAGATCTTTTAAAGGTTCTTACAGATGTGAGAGCAATGCTGGTTTTGAAATATTCAGGTGTGCACAGTAAAATAATTTCTTAGTGCTCTGGTGTTGGAGAAAATAAACATAAGTAGTACAGAGTGCTGTGGAATTTACCACGGCACAGTCAGGGTAGAAATAGTGTATTGATACTTAGATCAATGTCTCTGATATTTGTACTTAGGGAAAACACAACTTTTCTGTGGGCTTGTCACCTCCACTACTGTGGTCCTTTCAAACCTCCCCGTCTCACAAATAGTTTTGTTTGTAGAGATGGGCTCAAGCATAAATATTTGAAGTGAACATCCTCTCATTTTGAAGAAGTTTGGTTCCAGAAGTGATTATGTTGACTGTCTCTTTTCCATGTAATGGATAGACCCAGTCCCTAGGTCTCCAACTTATAGTGTAGGGCCTACACTATATCCCTAGGGTCCAACTTATAGTGTAGGGCCCATGTAAACACTTTTAGGGCAGACCCTTCCAAAAATAAATGCTGTGCTACCTACAGGTAATCTTAAAAAGACATGACACATGCCTGACAGAGTACAGAAAAAATTCAACTCAATATTCTGAAAAAAACGAATGATTCTTGTATCAGACTGATTTAGTTTGTCTTATTTTCCTCCAAAGGACACCATGGTTTAATGGATGGGGATTTAACCTACCCAGAGGTCAGTCTTTGCTAGACAAGTGGAACCTTATACCTGAGGGCATTGATATACTAATGACTCATGGACCTCCGCTTGGTAAGTGAAGCTAATGCCATGTGTGGTTTTCTGTGTAGAATGTACTTCTAATATACGTAGAATTAATAATGCTTTAAGGGACACAATAATTTTATCCTAATACAAAAGTAGGAATTTAAGTTTTTAACATGATTAAGAGTATGCAGTGTTCGTCCAGTTAATTTGATCAACAGTAAGATTATTTAACTACTCTCTTTACTTAAAAATATTTCCTATAAAAACATTTCATATTAAAAATACCAAAATCATTTACAGTTGCTTTTTAAAAATGAAATTAGCTGTTTATGCATTAAAAAAGAACAACATTATTCTCTCAGATATTTGTTCTCTGTTTCCATTGATTCCAAATGACAGATAAGTGCATGTATCCAAAAGCAAAATATATGTGAAGGACAATTAGGTCTTTCATGAATGGCACCTTTAGTCAAATCGTGCCTGCCCTACTCATATGAGTAGTTTTATTGATTCGTTGCATTACATTATGATAAGAGTTTTCTTTTGGGTTATGCTCTAATTGTCAAAAAACTGGCTAAAATGAGCACTCTATACATACGCAATTTTAAAAAGAGAGTAGGATTTTCTAAGTAACTCAGTTTGGTGCAAAACTGATCCCACTGTAATCAGTTATCTCAACTGAAGAAAAGCTACGCTCACCCTGAACACTTCTGAAAATCTTACCTGTAACTTTTTTTTTTATTCTCTGTCCCATAAAATCACACATTGGGTCTTGCTTTGCACACACATAGGACGAATCCAGATGAACCTGCACATGCCTCTTGCAGAGTCTCAAACCCATTTGAGGCGCTGCAAGAGGCACATACATGAATGAGAAAATGTTCCCTGTGCTGCAAATTTGCCCTGAGACAACTGGAGGCTGGGTCCTCCACAGAGACGCTCTGGCTGCCAGAGTGTCTGTATGGCTAGCCCTCACCCTGGTGCTGAAGCACACTGCCTGCCCTTGCAGGGCAGGCAGTGTGACAGCAGCAGGGAGCTGGATCTAGGCTCCACTGCTGTTAAGTAAGAGGTGGGGGGAGGGGACCATGGGGGAACCCCTGCCAGCCCTGCCTGCTCCCCCAATCCTCCTGATTCCTGCCCTGCCCGGCCCCATCCCCCCCAGCGCCCTGAGCCCCCATATCCCTTCCTT
>NW_017728947.1:23287524-23331811 GCF_001723895.1 Crocodylus porosus
ACCCCAGCATCGGGGGGGGAACCCCAACCACCCCAGGCACTTACCAGCAGTTCCAGCTGCTGTTGGGGTCACTCGGGTCCCCAAGCACAGGGCAGGGCTGGGTGACAGCCCCAGCAGCCCCACCCTGGGCCCTGCTGCCAGGGGGGCCTGGGCATGCAAGTGGGGGATGGAGCCAGGCAGGCAGCCTTTGGGGAGGTCTAGGGGAGTGGGGAGGGCTGGGGGGCAGCCATTGGGAGGAACTGCAGGAGCTGGCAAGAGATGGGGCCAGGTGGGGCAGCAGTCCGGGGGCTGGGGGAGCAAGCTTGGGTAGGGAGGGGCATGTGGGCCCTGCTGGGGAGGTAGCCCCTGTGAGGTGCCGTGGTCCCTGATGGGGGGGCTGTAACCTCTGTGAGGGGGCCAAGGCCTCTGTTGGGGGGCTGTAGCCCCTGGGGGGGACCTGTAGGCCCTGTGGGGGGCAGCAAAACATATATTCATACATTCATGAATTCATGAAACATATATTTAAAATTCACTTCATTATTATGATAGAGACACGGGTAGGCTTCCACACTGCTTAAACACTGTAGATATATCAATAAAACATTGCCCAACTGATCACTGTTTCTGTCTCACTCTCTCTGTCTCTCTCCACAGTAGTCTTTTGTTTTAATTGTGGGGAAACATGGATTTTGGGGTTTTTTACAGAGTGACTTTGGGATTTTTTTATCAGGGATTTTTCAGTTTTCCAATAGGGAACACCAGAGTTCCTGCTAGGGAGGCCAGTGGCAGGACCCTGCCTGCTCCGAGCTGGCATCTTGAACCCAGCTGGCTGTGGCTGACCTCCTGGCCAGTTGGGGCCAGGAGGACGTTTTGATAGTTCAGAGCAGGCCCCCACACCTGGAACATCTTCTGGGCAGTAGCTGCCCAGATGGCTGGGTAGGGGGCACACATGGCAGTAGTGCTGCACAGAGGGCAACTCTGCAGCCACCACCCACTGGCAGCTTGCCCAGAGGGGCAGATGCCTCACCTGTGTCTGGCAGGTGCACAGCAGGTCACAGCTAGGCAGCAGCCCCCACCCCACTTCCAGACTGCTGCAGTGGGTAGAGGGAGCAGGGGACTCTTAGGGCTGCTTCAGCAGTCCAGTTGGCACAAAGGGTAGTGTTCCCAGGTACCAATTGGCTGGGCCCCAGAACCTCCTGAGAGTGAGTAGCCTTGAGCTACTTGACAGGGCAGTGTTTTGTACTGCTGGGGTGGGGCAGGACAGGACAGCTTCTTATACTGCTGGGGCAGCATAGGTGCTGGCCCCAGGCTCTAGCTCCCCATGGCTGCAGATCCGGGAGGAGCCAGGCAAGGTTATTTGGCTCAAGTGGCACACTTTGTTCCACAACAAAGTGCATATCGGAGCACATACACTGAGGCAAAAAGCCCTGCCTCAAATTTGCACCACTTCTGTTTGAGTTGTTGCAAGCCACATGGTTGCTTGTATGGACGCGCCCATAAAGTCTAGAGCTTTATTGTCATAAATTGTAACAGCTCTGTTGACTCCAGGGGATTCAATTTACTTAAGTAACAATTTATAATATAAATGGAGGATCTGCTTCCTATAATGTTGGCTTACTGAGGTGAGAAAGTTCATGTAAGTACTTTTTAGTTTTAACAGATTGTGTAGTTCTGCCAAGTTTCTAGTATTCTTTTTGAATTCCAAGGGCCAGACCCTATGCTTATGTAAACCAAAATACTTTCACTAATTTGAATGGTATATTGACTTGAGTAGAATTAGGAAGTTTTACACCAGATGAGAATCTGAGCCAATACGTCTAAAGAATTATTTTCAAACTGCATGAAGTGCTGAGAAAAGGCTTTTAAATGCATCAAGGCAACTCAGCATTCCAGCAGAGTTTCAAGATAGCTGTGATGTCAGGACTTCAATATGTGTTAGGGTAGATGCTGCCAGCCTGTAGCATAAATGTCACGAGTGGCACAGACAGCCTGTGTGTAAGCCACATGGTAGATCACAGAAGGGACAGGCAATTAAGCAGCAGATAGAGCAGGAAGCAGAAAGTAGAGCAGAAGCTCAGACAGGGAGCACAAGGCAGGAAGCAAAATGCAGAGGAGATCTGGCCGGGAGCAGAGAGTAGGTACCAGAAGGCAGAGCAGCAGATTGGGTGGAGGAAGGGGATCGTGGTGCGATTTGGAGATAGTGGCACACCTGCAAAAAAGGTTGGTCCCCATTGTGCTAAGGCATCAGAGCTAGGTCAAGAGACCCATAGGTGCCATAGCATCCAGCCTAGTTGGACTGAATTGCAGCAACAGAGCCAATAATATGCTCAGTGCTTACCTGAACCTAGTTATAAGTGGTGTCCAGCACATGCCACTATCAGGGGAATACTATAAAAAGATGTGCAGGTTACCTTTACGTCCACCAGAGCATGCTTCTGTCTTCAGCAGATCAGTGATGTAACACCTACTCTAGTGGAATGAACTGTGCTTTGAAAAGCAGCATCTTCATCAGAATGAATATTCTTTTACATGTAATCTGTTTTTTATTTGCCGCAAGAAGTGTAAAAGTATGAGCATGTTTATAACTTTTTGTGGCTATTAGATTTCAGTGGGTTGCCAATCTGTTTGCTGTATATAGGGTTCACATAGTGTACATTGGTCTCAGAAACATCACAATCTTTTTTAAATTGAATTCTTTGCAACAATACTTACATTTTCATTTTTAAGAGGTAGTGGACTAAGTTTCAGATGCACTGCTGTCATCTTGTAAGTGCAGCATGCTCCCATGTTTAAAGCCCCAGCTCAGATCAGGGAGTCAGAGATTCAAGTTCTTACATAGTGCCTGCAAATGGAGATAATGGGCATGCCTACATGAGATGTCTTCTGAGGAGTAGGCTAATTAGCTCTGCAGTAAATATCTCAGTGTCTACATGTGCAGGGCTATTAGGCTGGAGTAGACTAATAAACTTTGCAAATACAAGTACTACCCTGCTGCGGAGTTTTTTACTCTGAAGCAGCGTACATGTAGATGCTGCCCTGACTGGCTGGGGCACAAGAGTGCTTCTGTGTGGGAGCTGCTTGCTGGCTAGCCTCAACCAAAGTGACTTGTGTGCCCCAGCCAGCCCCTCCGCAGCACATTGAGCTGGGTTGGAGCAGCCTCAAGTTGGCAAGGTGACCCCTGGGTCCCCTGCCAGCCAGGGCTGCTCTGACTTGGCTTAACATCCTGTGATCCCATGCATACATGCAAATGTACTCTTCACAATAAGCACCAGAGTTTACGTCACATTCATATGCATATGTAAGTGTGCCCATTGAGTCTGAAATCTCCACACACCCAAAGTACTGCTGGTACCGGAAGTACAGACATACCCAAAAGTCATGTTTGTAGAGTTGTGATATCATGTGCATCAGCTGTTGGTCTACAAATAGTCTTCAAAGATAGTTAAATTTATGTTCCACCACATTTAATTAGCCTGTGCCAAATTCATCCCTGTTGTAACTACTTTGAAGTCAGAGGAGTAATACCAAGGGCAAATATGCTTCCTTCTTTCAGACATAATTTATCTTTTATTCCCCACAGTTCTTCCCACCCCTTATGAATGCATGTCCATGCTGTAATAGTCCAGACAGCAGACTTTTGTAATAATTGATGTTAAGTTTTATGGATTTTCCGTATTATCTATTGAACTAAGTGGCTTTTACTTTAGAAGTAGTCAATTAGCACCAGCTTACTGGGAGCTGTTTCACCATTGCTCTATGTAGCCTATTGTCAGTGACTGGGCTCAGTAGTAACCCAATACTAACAGACCCTGCTCCTGTAAAAGTTGTGGCAAAAGATGTAATTTAAAGCTCTAGAGGCTTTTTTACACAGATTGTGGGATGTGGCGCTGGACTTTAATTAGCAAGCCACACTAATTAAAAGTGCCCTTGTGTCATGTGTATCATCATCCCTGCGCTGACAAAACGGTGGCAGGGTGCTTTCAACTAAGGCTCATGGAACGTGTTTTATTTCAGGGTGCACTGCCATCATTTTTTCAGTGTGGAGATTTGTGGGGAAGTTGATAGCTGTGCTGTGGAAAGATGCCAGATTGCCTCAGTTTCTGTGCGCCAGCAGGCTCAGTCAAGTCTGGTCCGACGCGCTGGATTTCCAGGCTCCACACATGTGTATAGGAGCCCTAAGGTGGCAGTGATACCAGGAAGAAGACGCATGATTCTTGCGGTGGCTCTCTCTAGCTGGAACCTTAGGTTGACTGCTGCAACAGCAGCCAGCAGCAGCAGAGTGGAAATGAGAGAAATGGAAGGGGAAAATTGTGACACTGCTAGGAACAAATGTCACAGGGCCTCAACTCATGAAGAAGGGGGTCAACTTGTAGTTTAATAGATGAGCTCACATAAAGAGAAACATTATTTCAGGGAGGGAGCAGGGAAGAGGAAAGTGGGGGGTGGAATCTCAGGAACCTAAGGAAGACAAAGTGACAGTGAAAAGTTTCTTAAAAGCCATTGTATGCTTTAATGGAGAGGTTAGGATTACAGGTAATGTAATAAACCTTCAGTAAATTATGGCTTCCTGAAAGACTAAATGAAACCTTACCTGAAGAGAGAAAATTAAGTGTATTGATTGCATTTTGCCCTCAGGTTTTCGAGACTGGGTTCCAAAGGAACTGCAGAGAGTTGGCTGTGTGGAACTGTTAAACACAGTGCAGCGGCGAGTACGGCCCAAGCTCCATGTCTTTGGTGGAATTCATGAAGGTAAGCAAAAGTAAGGCTCCCCGCCATGCAGTGTGAGGGGAGTGACACAGATCTCTGTGGCATTTCAGGCCAGCTGTGGATTTTTGATTCATTATAAGTTGCTATAATAAAATGGAAAATGCTGAATGCCCAACACTGAAAATTCAGGCTTTGGATGCTTAAACAAAGATTTAGGAGCCATTTAGATACTTATATTTTAAAATCTTAGGCACTCACATGATTCCAAAATACCCACAGCTGTTGCTCTATGAAACCTGCACTGTATGAAGTTATTTGCTAGCAGTTCCAACTGTGACAGATTTGAAAGCATCTGAGGTTGCCTCCACATGCGAGGGATTCAGAGCCAAGTGAGAACTATCCTGTCGTAACACTGGAAAGTCTCAATTAATCCAAGTAGAGGAGCCATCAAAGGAGGCTAGAAAAGAGAGGGCAGTCTGGAAAATGCTTGCTGCAGTGAGGCAGCTGCAGTATCTGCAAAAAGAGAAAAAGGAGCCCTTCGTCATGAAGGGAGTGGGACAAAGAGAGCAGAAAGCACCATGATTTGTTCAAGTACATTTCAGAAGCCATTCTAGAATGCCCTTCATGTTGTGCGGTTTCCTTTAGCCTCAACAAAACTTACTTTGGAACAGTGGGGGCCAACCGTTTTGGCAGGCATGCCACAAATTAAGCCCTGTGCCATCCCTGAGTGCCACTCTGATCCCATCCCTCTGCCTAATCTGCTGCTCTGCTTTCTGCTTCCTGTCCTATACACCACTGTGCTATCTGTTCCCTCCCTGATCTGCCATGTGCTATACACGGAGGCTGCCTGTGCCACTTGTACAATGCATGCTGCAGGTTGGCCACCCCTGTTTTGGAAGATCTTTTTCTCCATTTTGATTCTCATATCAAGCAGGCCAAGTGGGAAACTTCAGAAACAACAAGCACCCTTAGTGGAGGTGGAAGGGAATGAAAGATTGTTAAATATATTTTGGAAGGTTTCAATATTTAATAAATTTGTGTTTGTGGCTTTCATGTTCCAGTGAGGGGAAGACTAGGAATCCTGCCTAAGAAGAGATCACGAGACTCTCTGACCCTAGAACTAAAAATTACACATTAAATGCTTTTATTTCCCTTCCTGGAGTTTTGTCTGTTGGCTCTAATTAAGCTCTGTACACATACAGAGTTGGAGAACTTTGTAGAACAAAAAGAGCCTTTTTGCTTGGCATTGTTGATTTTTCCAAAGCCTTCATGACTTTATGCGGTGAATTTTTATTTCTGGTTATAAAGAACTGTAAATAAGGAGTTTATAATGGAAATACTGATGCAACCTTAACTATAGTGGCATGAATAGCAGCACTGTAATGCATTCAGTAAAAGATTGGACATTTTGTATAAATATTAATGCTCAGATATTAATGATGAGTGAATACAAGAAGACTTCCAACCAGAACATGCAAATTGCCTTCATACTATGTAGGTGCATTGTAAGCTAAAAGTAATCAAACTTCCAGCAGTAATAGCTTTCAACTGATGGAAAGGAAAGGTCTTTTGGTGTGCAAGATCAGTATGAGAAAACATTGTGGCTTCATGTACAACATCTTGCATTTAAACCTCATAAGTAGGGATGGTGACCCACACATCATAAAAAAGGGGGGAGTTTTATTCCAAAGTTCCAAACCCTGCTTATCTGACTAAAATGAAGATCTACATTGTACTGAGGCTAAAAGTTGATGTTAAGGGGCAATTAATTCATCAGAACCAAATTCTGCTCTCAAATACATGCACCCATTTTCCATTCAAAACAGAAGAGATTCAGCACAGATTATGCGGCTCACATATTTGCTCCAAGTCAATTGATTATTTGTAACCTCTATTTCTTCCCACTGATCTAAATCAAAACTTAAATACAAGTAAATAATTTAAATAAACAAATAAAATGATATAGACAGACCACACAGTAGTGGTGTAGTAATTATTCTGATAGACACTTTGATAGTGCACATCTTGTCTTAAATGTTATGCAACAATGCTCCATACTGTAAAAACTAAATTATTTATCAGTAGCATACCTTACCAGGACAAACAATGAAAGTTCCCTCTCATATATGAAGGTCTAATCAGGAGCAAGAAACTGGTGGCATCCCTCTCCTTCATTTTTCCTTGCCTCTCAGTAAGAAAAGCATCAAATGTCTGTTCCTTGGGGCATTGTCTTTGGACCCCAGGCACAGTACCATAACAGACAGGAAAGGCAAACTGTATTGCACAGAAGTAAGTGGTGAAGGAGCCCCGAGTACACCATGCAATCCTTTATCACAGCAGCAAACTACCGGAAAGTCCAGCCGAGCAAGGACCAAGCAAATAGTCTTCTCTCACATCTACCAATAGGAGACCTTCATGTTATTTAATCTCCTACATGAGGTAGATCTGAGGAATTATCTCAGGACACCTGAGAAAAGGAGGTTGGAGGAAGCCCTTTAAAATGCATCCTCTCCTTTCTCAAATGGGCTCTTGGAATTTATTCCATCCTCTCCAGAATTACAGGAGCACAAGGCACTCTAACCACATCTCATCATGGCTTACAAGAGGCCAGACAAGAATGGATGGCTTAGAGCTGACTTACACTGACTGTACAACATCCCTATATAAGGGAATTACCAGCCAGCTCCTTATGCCAGATACCTGGATCCCTTGCATGAAGCAAAACAGAAAACTTGGAGTTAAACTCCTAGGCTGTGTCCAGATGAGCGTGGGTGTGCGATATGTGGCACTGCAGACATGTCTGTGGCATCACAAACCACACATGCTGGCACTCCTTGTGCTGCTACCTTGCAGCACGGGGGTGTTTTTTGACCTTGGGAGATCTGGAAAAAAAGCAGGGTGGCACCCAAAACCAGAGCCTGGCCAGGTCCCAGGACCATAGGTTAAGCTGCTATGGTGAGCATACTTCTGGCTGCAGCCTCCCCTACCCCACCCAGGGTAACCTGCTGCATGCCAGAGTGCATGTGATGACATGGGCATTGCCCTAGGACAAGTAACAGTGGCACAATATGTGCCGCCGCTACTTGTCCCTGGGGAAACAAATGTCCACACTTATCTAGATGCAGCCCTAAAAGTCATGGCCTACCTCAAACCTATAGCGAAGTCCCTTTTCCCCTCCTTTGCTGGTAGGGATGTTTTCAGGTCCTTTAGCAAAGCCGTCTCCCCTCTTTCCCTTGAATTTCATTCCAATTTTCTGCCTTAATCCTAAAGATGAGAGGGAGGAGAGGAGAATCCTGTGCATCATTAGGCACCCACAAGTTGCAATATCTATGGATCCAGAAGAGCTCTTTCCCTCTGCATGCCTTTTCAAGGACCCTCTGTGTAAAGGCTCATTGACAGCCCTCCCGTGCCTGAATCCATTCCTAGATCTGTCCCATCTGTGCCTGATCCAACTTAAGTCCATTGTATGATAACTTGAACTTGAACCTCCTCTTGAGTCGAGAGGGAAGAGGCCAGTCCCTGGGGACAAGCTCTGCAGAGCAGCCACCTGGAGCACCAGGTACACCTACATTATTACACTGTCATTTAGATTCCTTTCTATTGGTAGTGGTAATGTTCACAATTTTCCAAGCAAGTGTTCAACATCAGCTTTAGGGATTGTTTTATTTTTTTCCATGGGAGGATTTGAAGCCAATGTCCTATCAGCAGTATGAAATTATCCATTGCTGCAAGTCCCTAGGTCCCTTTCTTAAGTCACTTTAGCCCATCCAGCTAGGTTTTCATTTCCTGTGTCTTTGGGTTAGAACCACTAGTCACCTCCATTGTCTACATTAGTGAGCCAACCTATAGAAAACACATTTTCTTACCTCCTGTTTGGTTTTCTGAGGCTTAGCAAGCCAGTGGGAACACCAGTGCAGGCAGCCTCCAAACCAAGATCTTTCATGATAGCTAGTGCAAGGTTGGCTAGCTGTCATGAAAGCACAGTGGGTGCTTTCATGGTTTGTCTGAACTTGGAGAGCGCACAGTGGGTTCATCAAAGTGCCTGAAAAAAACTCGAGCTTGTATCAAATTTCTTGTTCCTGATTGGTCCTTTTTCTATCTGGTTTGAGGTATGCAAAATTATAGGAAACAAGGAAAATGTGTTGTGTCCTGTACAGTTTTGGTACAGGGCACAAAACATCTCTACAGCTGATCAGAAAGCTATGTTCATCCCCACCCAACCACCCATAGGGTTGTTCTTACTTCAGATACAACACGATGCATTTTTTTTTCCAATTGAAACTTTAATTAGTAGCTTTCTGAAGTTTCTAACATTTTGCAAAACAAAACATTTTGGTTTGATTTCAAAGCAGTGCCCTCACAAGAAACTTTTATTTCTTCTGCTTGTGGGCACTGCATTAGGTCAGTATTGTTTATTTACATTACAGTAAGTGTGACACATTCTCCCTACAGGTTATGGCATTATGACGGACGGTTACACAACGTATATCAATGCCTCAACATGTACAGTCAGCTTTCAACCAACCAATCCTCCAATTATATTTGACCTTCCAACCCCTCAAGGATCATGAAGCACTACTGCACAGCTGGAACTGGGGAAGGTCTATTAACTGCCATTTTCTAATTATAAAACTTACATTCTCTTACATGTTTATTTCCAAATTATGTGGGGTTTTTTGTAAATTGCTGGTACAAAAAAAGAAAAAGATAGAGGTTGTGCTTTTTGGAAATGCAGCATCCATTTTAAATTGATCAAGCATTGTGAATTTGTAAAATGACCTTTTTTGTTGTTTTGGGTTTTTTTTAGTAAACTTGCCATTGTAAATTGTAATAGTGTTCTCAAAAGGACAGCCAAGCTTTCTTTTAATAAGTAAGAGACCTTATTTTAATATTATATTATAAGCTAAAAAGGCAGCATTTTAAAAACACCCAAATTTGCACAACTTATGTTATTGTTTGAATTTGTTTTATAATGTAATTTTTTCTAGTCCTAAACATATGCTTCTTCTCTCCTGCCCCCCAATTATAGCACACCTTTTTTAGTAATGTAAACAAGATGAGGGGATCTATTTTGCCTCTTGGTGTGTGTGCATGTACTGTAACTCCCTCCTATTAACAGTAACGTGCAACAAGGGGAGAATAGACTTCATACTTGTTTGTCTCTGCCTACTTTCTACCTTAAAGACTGATAATAGATAGCTGCAGCCTGTATGTATCTACCTTTTTATTGTTTTGTTTGTTTTTTTAAATTATTTTAGCTTTAAAAATATGGGAATGAAAGCTGCAAAGAGCAGGTGTTTCATGCAGTAAAAAAATGTAAATGCGGACTCCTTTTAAATATGAATTTATATATATATGTATTTTTTGTGCATTATAACTAAGCTAGGAATTTAATATTGCCAGTATAGCATCTGCAAAATTATACTGTACAGCACATCTAAATTATGAAGGATGTGACACATTTTCCAAGTGCTCAAGGCCTTCAAGAGCTTGAGTTAAATCTTTGTGCAGTTTCAGGCATGTATAGAATCAAATGGATACAATCAAGCCTCACTAAAATAAGGCTTAGTTGTCCTTTATATTTAAATATTCTTGAATTGTCTTTCCAATTTTCTTTTTTTTTTCTTATTTTGCACTGTGTGTAAATGCAATCTTGCTAGCACAAAATATTGTTGCAGATAGTTATTTCTGTTCTACCACTGTAAATGCTATTGAGCTTTGTTCTGTTTTATGTTACCTTGTTAATGGAATTTAGAAAAGCAGTTGTTTCTTTAAATTTATTGTGATATAATATCTAGCAGCCTTTATATGCAAATAAAATTGCAAGATTTTTAAAATGCGCAGTGTTAAGGAGTCTTTGGCTTTGTCCGAGGTGCTAACATTCCCATGGGGGTTGATTAGAATAAGTAACAACTTTTTCTAATTTTTCAATAAATTTTTATTGTACCCCATTCATGGAATGGCAGCTAGGTCGATAAAGCACTCAGTGGACTTTTCCTTCCGTTCACCTACCATCTATCTTTCCTTAGCTTTTAGACAGAGGTGGTTTCATCTTCAGATGCTGTAATTCAATGTGATCTGAGTTTATGTGCTGTTAAAGCTCATAGGATACTATGCCAGACAGCGTGGGGAAAAATTGATTATGTAGTAACCTTTGTACTTCCTCATTTGTTCCTAAGTACTGTAACTGCTCTGGGTGTTTTACATTGTTCATTCCTCACACGTTAAAAAAAATGAATAGAGGTGAAATGCTCTGCGGATTTTTTTTCCTGTTTTGCTTCCATTTTTGATACTAACAGCATAACTGTTCTCCAGTATTGTGGCAACATAATTTGCAGGACATCCACCCCTTGCAAGAGAAACTGCTCAAGACTTTTGAGGTACAACACAACCCGACAGGGTCCAAACCTGGTTGGCCTGTCAACACTACTGCAAGTTAATTGTTAAATAATACAGCATCTTAGATTTTTTTTTAATTCTATTTCCAGCCCTCTTGGTTGCAAAGGTAAAGTTCCAGTTGTGAAGCTTTGTAAACTTCCAGTGCTGTTTTCATGAATTAGCTGCAGCCTAAAACAATAGCTTCAGAGAACCATGAACTAAACCCATTTATCTCCATGTGCTGGTACCTTTTAAACTTACTGATAATACTTGAAATATCATCCTCCCCAGTTAGTTCACCATTGAAACATCCTGATGTTGAAGGAAATTTTAAAGGGTGTAAATGCAGTTCAGCACCCAACCCTCCGTTTTTCATTGTGCTTAGTCATCATTACTAACCAATACCACTGAATATCCTTGAAGCCAAAATCCAAGTCCAGCTTCCAGAGCCCCAAGCTCCTTCTGAGAAGATAATTATATAACTTCAATACAGAAATCTATGACACATCAACTCCTGAAAAACTTAGGGGCTTCTTAAAGTAAATTGATTGTCTAATCAATGCAAAAAACAATGGGGATGCTGTGCTTCTGAAAATGTATGAATATTGTCCATGTTCAACTCAGCTTAAGTAAATGCGAAGTTTGCAAGATACTACAGCAGAGTACTACAGAAACTGAGAGGGGTTGGCTTTTGCAGGGTTAGCTTTTGCTGCATGTGTAAGTATTAAAGGTAATGAGAGAGGGGTTTAAAAATCTCAGCTTCAAGGAAAAGATGGTGCTTCTGGGTGTCTGACAGTGTATGATGTAGGAATCACAGTAGCCTATTGCTTGTTTTATATCTCAAAGTTTCATTCTTGATATCTTCATGGAACAGGCACTTTATTAAGTAGCATGACTTGGTGGATCCTAGAGTAAAGGCTTTGTGCCTGTTTTGGTATATCAGGTTGTATTTGGTTCCTTTAGTGTAAAGACCTTAATTTTTGGTCTGTGTTCATAATCTTTTTTTCGATTGATTTTTTAAAATCTTTTTGAAATAGACGCCTTTTGGGGAACTGCACACAGTTCAAGTCACAGACTAAGCAGGCAGTTTTACCTGGCTGTGACAGTAGTGGTCAAATCCTGACAGGGTCTGGTGCATCCAGGTAGAGAAACGTTGCTCTGAGGTGAGATGTGCATATGGTAAAGCAGATCCAGTTGTATCTGGGACTTTTGTCAGCCCTGCAAAGGATGTGGAGAGAACCAGGATGGAAGGCTCCTTGTGTTGTTTCCCATGCCCACCTGTGTGAAAAAATCAGGCACAGTTCCTTGCTCTGGCCTGCTGTTCTCCAATTCAGTTATGTAGCTGCAGAAGAGACTGGGTTGCTCCAAATACTTCACCAGAACAGACAACTTAATTCTTGAGTTTGGATTGACTTATGCCAGAAATTGCTCTGTTTTTTTTTTCTTTTTCCCTATGAACAACCAGCAGCTTGGCCAGTGGCAATTGCAAGAGGACATGGAAAAGATACAGAGTTTGGCATCTTTTTCTCTTACCTGCACTCTTCACAGACTTTTGCTTATGTAGCTGCCTCTTGTTTTCTGTCACAGGCAAGTAATTTTTCTTTGCTAGAGGTCAGCCCTATCCAACAAAGCATATCTGGGGCACGTTCCTTTTTGGAGAACTTAGGTTTCACAGGGTGTTACACCTATGAAGTGTCAGCTTCTTTTCAAGGGTCCCTCACTTGCAAACAGCTCAATATCAGCACACAGAATGAACCTCTAGTAATAATTCTTTCTCTGGGCTCTGATCCAAGCCCCAAGAACTCATTGGGAGTCTTTCCACTGACTTCAACTGGCTTTGCATCAGACACCTGGCATCTATCTGGAATGTGTTTCTATTACTCTTCAAGCTGGAAAGGAAGGTCCCTGGTTAACTTGAAAGAACCTTTTGGCAGGAAGAGGGCCCTACCTATAGTAAGTGCTGAATCTTTCCAAGTGATTGATTAACAGTACTGTAGTCGATTAACCTTTCCTCTTTTGAGAGCAGCTTTCATCTAGTCATCTCGATAAGGCTGAAAGCAGTCAAGGCCTTTATCAAGGGAGGGCTGCAGAACAGGAAGTTCCCCAGAGGTGATTGGTTCCCAATTCTCTGTGCATAGTGAATTCAACTAACCTCAAGGTCAAGCATTTATTAGGCTAAGAGACTGTCAAATCAATCTGGCCTACTCCAGGCAAAATCTACCAGGAGAATGGATTTTGCCAGGACTGTCTCTAAGAAGTAGATTGATGGACTAATTCCTGGTTGCAGCTGCTTGTTTTTCATTTTCTGTCCATCAGAGGGTTTTTTCCCCTCTCACTGACACATATTTTCCCCTTAGAAGGAGTTTAATAAGGAAAGCTATAGTGTCCACAGTATAATTCAAGTTACAGGGGGACGCATCTACATGTTCATTAACGCACTTTAGGTAATGCACATTAAATCTAGTACCTCCACGAGGGTGGAGGCTGCTCTGATGCACTGGAATTCCAGTGTGTTGGAGGAAACTTGATTAATTGAGTCTTCTGGAGTGTGGCAATTACTGCGCTCAAGCAGCCTGTTGCATCTCGTGTATCAGCGTCCACATGCTCAAAAAAGCTGGTGGGGGCACTTGAACTAAAGTTCATCAAATGACCTGTTCAAGTGCCCCCACCACCATTTTTAAGTGCAAGGACACTGATACACGAGACATGGCAGCACTTTAATTAGACTGCTATAATGAAAGCACCACCCTCCCCGCCATTTCCGGAGGATGGGTAAAAGTGCCCTCCACTGTGAGGTACTAGAAAAATGCTCATTAGCCTATTTTAATGCACATTAGCGAAAACATTTTTTTCTGAGGCTTTAATAACATTAAAATAGGCTAATGCTCATTAAAGTGCATGTGTAGACAAACCCAGGGAGACTTTCAAGTAGTGCAGCCTTCCATATTGATGCTAAGGACACCTTGAACCTTACCTGAGACCATGCTTCAGATCGCACTTGGCTGAATTAGGCTTTTAGCATTTTTTTCTTTGACCCTTCAGCTCTCTCTGAACTAAAGTGTATTTTCAGTTACAGCACAGAACCATTAAGAAAGCTTGCTGACTTTATAAAGATTTCTTCCATTTTGTAAGTGGATTTTATCTTACCTTTATTTGATCCTGATCTCAGCAGTGGCACAGACCCTGCATCTGTTGAAATACCCCTCTCGCGCTCCATTGCTGCTCCTTATTTATGATCGTCGGCTACTCAATTAAAATCCCATTACAATTCAGTCTGAAAACAACGGCTGTAGCCGCTAGCCTTAGTATTAAGCCCCATGTGTACAGGTTTGCGTTTTCTCATATATAAACTAATGGAAATCAGCAACTAACAATGTTAGACCTTACCTTGAAGAATCCTCATTTCACCTGGTCTAAACACTGTTGCCTTGCCCATTCCTACTGAGTTCTTATTTTTGGGCCTGTTCAGGCCTTGATAGCTAAGATTTTCAGTGAAGTTTAATATACAAAAGCTGTTTCTTGCTTTTAGTCATCCCTACATAATTATTTTTCCCAAGCTAGGTCTCATTTTCCAAGCAAGCATCCTTTAGGAGTCGAGCTGCTATGTCCTAACAGAAGTCTGAATTATGTTGTAAACCCATTGACAAAATAGGTATCAGGACTTATTCAGCTTGCTTCCCTCCCCTTCCCACGCAAAACATATTCCTGATTTTGTAGTTTTCTTTAAGTTCTAAGTATTTCCTGTTTGTTGATTAGAACATAACTCAGATTTTACTTCCTTAACCTTTTACACATGGTGTTTCCTTGCATCCTCACAGTACAGGAATATGCAATTATCAGCATAGTGACTTTCATTCCTACGGGTGGTGTGACATTGTACCCATGATGGACCAGGAAAAATTTAGGAGGCAAAGATTTTTAATGGATCCATACCTGAATTCCTATCAGACCAAAATCCAGGCATTCCTTCGTGTCTTTTGTTTTGGCCTCTGTGAGGATTGAAAGAACTTTGCACGTGTTTTCTCATTTCTCAAGCTGTAGGAAGTATCAGGTAAGTGACATGGTGGAATTAACAAATTGCTTTTGTTTTAAATACTAGGTTAGGAACATAGGAATAGAAGGGACCTTCTGAGCCACTGAGTGTAGTCCTCCTAATTCACAAGTACTCACTATCCAAGTGATCCCCAAAATTGCAGCTTCAAAACTATCATCTGTAAAACTGAAAAAAAACTTGAAATACCAAAACTGCCCTATCAAATGTTGTAGACAAAACACAGGAGTGAAAAGTGCACTGCCTATACTTGCTACCAACACAGTGGGGAAATAGTTGCTTAGCATATGCTCTGGGTAACCTGAGAAAAGGACTGTGCCCCACCCAGCAAAGGAAATCAATAAACCCTACAATCCATACCAGTCTAACTTAGAAAAAAATCTCTTCCTAAAACCCCACTTGGTCATCAGTGTGACCATAAGTGGAAGAATAGGACTCTCAAGCCAAGAATCCCCTAGTTTTCTAGTACCGGCAGAAGCAGAAGCACACCCTGCTGTCAAAATTAAATAAATGCCAGAACTATGGACAATGGTTTAATGCTTCAGATGAAGCTGATCCCTTAGCCACCCTTCTCTACCCCCTTCCCCCAGCAAGAAGCCAGTAGCTTTTGTGGGAGGGAGATTCCTTCTTGGCCCCAGATGGTGACCAGTAAAAGCCCTGAGGCATGCAATTACTGGATGCCCTCCACACTACAAGAGCTACCTTTATATTTCAACGTGGGGACTGTAAACATATGACTCCACACTGCCAGAAATCCTTGTCCTATTTTACCACTTCTTTGATAAACTTATTCAGTTGATTCATAAAACAAAAATGCAGACTCCTTTCCCCTACTACTTTGCTTGGAAGACCATTTCAAAATTTCAGTTCTCTGGTGGTTAGAAAACTTCTGAGTTTAACCATAGGCGATTTGTAGCCATTTGACCTCGTGCCGGTATGCTTCTTCAAGCTAAAAAAGCTCTTTACCTTTCTGAATATTCTCCACATGTATGTACTTTTAAAGCGTAATCCTATCCCCTTTCAATCTCCATTTTGTTAAAGTAAACAAGGCAGGCTTTTTTCATCTACTTTCATAGGAAAGGGGCTCCACATTCACAACCGTTTGAGTGGCTTTTCTTTGAACTTGTTCCAATTTTAGTTCATCTTTTTTTTTAAACACAGCTGATCAAAACTAACACAGGTTAGTTAGCTGTGCTGTAGGATCTAAGTTACTGAGAGTCTTTTATTTATGATGAGAATCTAAATTACCAAAATTGCAGTCTTATAATTCATAAGCTGTTACAATCTACAGCATTTCAAAGTTACCAGATGCCTAATGTCAACATAAAATGCCGTTATTACTACTAATGTGACACCTTATGTCAGTCTGTTGGCAGGAGCTCTTACTGATGAGATACAGATGGTTTACAATAAATATTTAACTTTCTAGCATTCTATCTGAAAGCATTTTAAATTCATTTTAGTTTAATTTTCCTTCTTTACAGTTAGAAACATTAATGTATATGCTGTTCCAGTGAATTACCGTTATGACCTACACAGGTAAAAACATAATTGCTTAATCACTTATTTGCCTGCTCCCCCCTGCTCTGAAGTGCAAAGTCATTGTTTTATCCATTTATTTTTTTGTATCACAATAGTACCTAGAGGTACCTACAGCCCCATTCATTTCAGTGCTGTACATACATGCATTAAGAGCCAATTTGTATCTTTCAGAGATGCCAATCTAAATAGACAAAGATGAGAGAAAAAGTGTCATCCAGAGGTTTAGTGATTTGTCCAAAATTGCACCGAAGGTCTATGGTACAGGTAGGAATTGAACCTTTGCCTTCTGATCGACATTCAAGTACCTCAACCACAAGCCCACCTTCCTATTATGACCTGGAAATACAAAGTCAAGAAGCAGTCTCTTTATGAGGCTTAGCTAGACTATAAGTAGTGCTTAAGCCTTAAGCCAGCCATCTGCAGAGAAATGAATTCCATGCGCAATAACTTAGGGCCAAATCCTGAAGTTCCTAGTCAAGTTTAAGTAGAGTTATTGGGAGTGTTTCTTCAATATGGCTTTAACCAAGTGATCTTCGGAGCTCTGTTATCAGCACTAATATTATCTGCTAACTGCATATCATTAGTTACCTCAGCATTTTCAGTCAATCATGTAGGCAGACAGGAGGGTTGATTTAGCTTGATTTCAGTCTCATTGTAGACTATTACTTGTACAGTTTCTTTATTTAAGGGGTCTCATCTGGACACCAAGTCTTTACATATGATTACTGAGTAGGATTCAGATAGAAACTCATGCTCTATCATCCTCTGGCAGCAAAGCAATATTATGTTACTGACTTTGGCCCAAATCCAGCTTCCTGTTAGTAGGTGAGTAACACTCATATGGCTGAAGTTAGCTATAGAAGTGCTATTTTGGGCCACTTATAAAGATTTTAGCTCCTACTCTCCCTGTGCAACTAGCCTGCCAATGTGGGAATGTTCATAAGATTACTTACACTCTGTACAGTGGTTCTCAACCTTTTTTTGTACCAGGGCCAATCTGTAAACATCAATGGCCAGTCCCAACCCAGTGTCCCCCAGTCCTGACCCACTGTCCCCAGTCCCCAGGGTGTGGGATGGGGGGCCTCAAGCATTCCTTTGCAGGCTGGAATTGTGCCAGCCTGCAAGGGAAAAAACAGTTTTCCACATCTTTCTCCTTTAAAGGAGAATCCATTTTTCAAGTTTGATGTATTTTTAAAGTTTCTTCATGACCCTTTCATACATTCTTTCAATATAGTTTTGGGTCACCACCCACAGGTTGAGAAACACTGCTCTATAACATGATCCTGCTCCCCAGGAAGGTATGTAAAATCCAAGTCAGTCTCCAAAATATTAGTGGCAGGAAAACTGAAACTAGAAACTCAGAGACGGGGAAGAGAAGACTGTCTTACCTTTTAGCCCAATAGCCTAGTAGTTAGAACACTTAGCCAAGGTATTAGGCTCCCTCACCTGGAGGAGGTGTGAACTTCTGTCCCTCACTTCTCAACAATGCTCTGTAACAATCAGACCACAGGCTGGGTGCTGCCAATAACACCCTTTATTCTTTCTGTTGAAGCTGATGCATTAAGCAGCCAAGAGGGGAAGATATGTGAGGCCAGCAAAACCAGTAAGCCAAAAGGAGGGTCACTTAATGAAACAGGCATTTGTCCTGGAAAGATAAGAGCCTGAGGTATGTCTGAACTGAGGCAGAGAAAAATTATGTAACTTGCCAGAGGAGGTCTGTGGCAGAGCTGGGAACTGGCTTGTACTCTCCATCTGCTGTACAATCACATAAGCGTCCTTTTACCCCACATGCTACAGTTCCTGCCTATTAATACTCTCTTGATACCCACAGTGACAATGAGTTATTTCCAAGAATCTAAAATTTTCCGTAGGTGGTCTTTCTAGTTTTTATCTCTAAGCATTGACACTTTTTTTTCAAAATTTGTTTCACACTAAAAATATATTAAAATCAATTTTCTAGCTATCAGAAAGGACATTCTAAAGACACACTTGATTTCCATACCTAAGTATGTGTACAGTAACTCTACTACAATGATGTTTCAATTACACCAAACTGCCAGTTGAAATTTTATGGAAACAATCCATGCCAGGTGCAATAACAAAGCTGGTAGATAAATTTTGTGTATTATCATTTTTTACCTAGGATGAGCAGTATCCACTTGTTTGAGATCGTGAATGTGGTGTATATTGGCTTGATTCTACAACTAATATTTTTTGTTTGGATGTATTTGCTCTTTGAAAGCCTTTCTCTTTCTGCTAGAGCATGGAGGTCTCTGGAAGGGCATGCTGAAATGCCAAGTGTAGGAAGGGTAAAAAGTGCTTTGCATCTCTAAAAGATTTTTGCTGAGTGGTTCATCAAGTAATATTTCCTTGTGATGGAAATGTTTTGGGTTGAAAGCATAATCCTACTTTTAATTTTTTTTTTCAGGCCAGTTGGAAGGGCTTTTGTACAAAGTGTAATAAATTCCATTCTTAAGTGTTTTGATAGATTTAGTTCCCCGACTAAAGACATGCTTGAATGAGGAGGGCAGGTAAGCAGCATGGTTGCACTGATGATTTAGAGCTTGCTAGCTTTTATATGGAACAAGGAGAAAGCTGGACTAGTGTCAGCAGTCATTACAATCTGTCTGTGATGTGCTTTCTCAACACAGTGGCACTTGAGAGATTGCTTTGTAACTATGTTACTATTAAAACAGACTTTTCCAGAGGAATGAATTATGTATCTCAAGTTCAGAAAACATATGCAGGCAACCTCAGCTGTAGCTGTGGATTCAGCAATATCATGTTTACAGATATGAATATTTATATCAGTGCCAGTAAAGCTGTGGTAGCATTATTTGCAATGGAAAGCTTGGCTATATATTTGAAATACCTCTCCCTGTCTCTGAACAGCTTTTTGTCTTCCTCCTAAAGTGACTTCAAAACATGAAGGAAAACTTAAAAAACAAAAAGACTATTCACTGAAAATCCTGTCCTACTGACTTCATCACATCTCTGCAAACCTAGTTTATTGCATAGTCTTGCAAATGATCCCATTCATAATATAGAGCGGTAACACTGGATCTAGAATTTCTGCCACTGTAGTAAATTATGGAGTAAGTGAGATTGCTTGTGAGTTTAGCTCTTAGGTCTGGATCCTATATGACTGCATCCAGACCAGCACGGCTGTGTGGTATGTAGCGCCACAGACAAGTCTGCAGTGCTACATACCACATGTTCAGTACCACATGTTCAGTTGTTCTCTGTGCTGCAAAGGAACAGTTTGGAGTGTTTTTTTCCCCTGGATATCCTACAGGGAAAAAAAAAGCACAGCGGCTCACATAGGGGCAGCACACACCTCTCAAAAGTGGAGCTGGGCCACCCAGAGGTGCACTGTGGCTGCCGCCCAGGCTCTACTACTGCTGCAGCCTGCAGAGGCCCCCAAGACCCCAGATAAGTCTGCAGGGACCAGCCCAGTGCTGGCCTCAGTCTCCCGTACCCCACCTGGGGTGACTTGCTGTGCGGCAGAGCGCATATGACATGAGTGTTCCCCAAGGGCAACTAGTAGTAGCACAAGGTGCACCACTACCAGTTGTCCCCAAGGAACCAAATGGCCACATGTGGAGGCACGTGCACTTGCAGCAGCTTAAGTAGCTGTGGCACAAATTTGTGCTCAAGATTTGTGCCTCAGCACACGTACCTGAACATATAGTTGGTGTGGGGCAAATTGTGCCATTTGGGGCAAGCTGACCCTGCCCAGATCTTCAATCAGGGGGAGCTAGAGGCAGTATATCTGTTAGTCAACACTTTAGGGGCATTCTGGTATGTCCATCATGAGTGAGGTTGTCCTGGGTAGGTCAGAGGCCTGCGTTGACTCTCCTAGGTCAGAGGCAGGGTAGTGGGAGTGGGGTGGGGTAGAATTTGTAGGTTTTGGGGTATTGTTTGGGCACTTTGTTTTGTGATATACTGTCTTATTTTGATATTTTATCTGCTTTTATTAGTTACTTTATCTGTTATTGTAAACTGCCTAAGCCTTCTTCTGGGGAGGACAGCATATACATCTAATAAATGCATTGATAACAAATAGTATCTAATCTTTCATCTAGGTCAACTATTTCTTTTTTTCCTGAGACAGAATAGTAGCTCTTCACAGCAAATGAAGCCTCTCTAATCTTCATCCATTGTCCATTCACACATGAACAAATAGTTTAAACTGCTCATAAAATGATACTGAAGACTAATACAAAATGACATTAGCAAATCTGAGAAGCAGTATATTATATTCTGGTCTACATAATGTCTGCCTATATATAGCTAAAGCCAAGCAGTACTTGACAAAAGATTGACTTAAGAGATTGAAAGGAAAAAGGGACCTCAGAAAAGAGCCCCAACTTGTAGAAATGACCAATCTTCACCAGAGAATTCTGAAGAAGCAACAAGAATGGATACAAAAAAACTAAACAAATATAACCGAGGGAAAGAAAGGCTCATGATATTTTTTCTTTCAGTCACCTCAGTGATTCGGTTTTTTTAGTTTTCAGTTCATCAGATCATGTCCCCCTCTTTAGCCTTCTTCCAATCTCCACAAAATTGTTTGGAAAATACACAGGAGGATAAAAGTTGAGATATGAATTCTTTGTACATCAGTCATTCTCTGACGTGCGGTTCTGCCCCGGTGCATAAGTCATTCTCTTTCAGGACTAGCGTGCACCCTGATAGCACTGAGAGGAGGGTTCAGGTTGAAGCAGCCAATAGAAAAAACAAGCACTACAAAATAACTGCCTTCAGGTTTTACTGCTTTGACCCAAGGAAACCACAAACACAGTTTAGAGGTGTAGTCTGGATAACCCTGGTTCCTGGCACATCCTTAAAGATCTAAATAGATCTCAAAGGGAGGGGAGAGGGGGAATCTGTGGAGTTTTGCAGCTATACTTCAAAGACAGATCGATCCATATATTCATACATTTTAAGTCAAAAGAAATAATTAGGTGAATCAGGCACACTACATAGGCCACAGAACTTGGGATCACATGAAAGTAGGGCTAGAAAGCACCTTACCAGGTCATCTAGTCCAGCCCTATGCTTAAGGCAGGAGCGTCCCTGCATAAACTATCCCAGCCAGGTGTCTGTCTAACCTGCTCCTGCAAACTCCTTCACACAGGAAGTCCTGCCCCGAGCCCCCAACTTCCAGAGGGAAGTGTATGAGGGTGCGTCTACACGTGAAATTAATGTGATTAAATAAACTGGTACATATTGAGCTGGACTTTATTGCTCCCAGGTGCCACATTTACACATGTGCCCAGGACTGCAGCACATTGAGCAGGGTTGGAGCAGCCCCAGCTGGCAGGGAGTTCAGGGGGTCAGCCTGCCAGCTTGGGCTGCCCTCCCCCCGCCACCCCCCCAGCTAGCCAGCAGGCTGCCCCCACACTGAAGCACCCCCTTATCACAGTCAAGCCCATTAGCATTTACACGTGCATTGCTGTGCACTAAAGAACTAACCTATGGCAGAGTTTATTAGTTTACTGTGGCATAATAGAGCCACACATGTACATGTTGAGACTTTTCTGTGGAGCTAATTAAGCAGCTCCACAGTAAATGTCGCATGTAGATATACCCTGAGAGTCCCTTTGCAAAGTTTCCTGTCCTCTATGTAGATTTTTCCCTGCATAGGAGGTGATGTGGGCCAGTACTATGTCATAGCAATGCATCTTTTTATTCACATACACAGGCATCGCAGAGGTGCATTCCTCCAATAACAGATCTAAACAAAAAGCAGTTAAATATCAGCATTGTTTTGTCTGGAATGATGAATTGACCCAGGCATTTTCCCAATACTATCTTTGTCCCTTTCCTGCTCTTATAATAATCACTAGATGTTATCCTTTCCATTTGGGCAGTTTGTCCAACATGATTCAGCCAAGACTTACAGCTCATGCTTACAATAATAGGTCACCATATGTTTCACATCTGGTCCTATGGAAAAACTGTACTATGTATATGCATATAAAGAGCTATTTTAGGCGAAATTCTCAAGAGAACCATAAGTGTGACTTGCAGTGCTGACAGTTTACTAATTTCATTAATCACCATTAAAACCCCATTCTGGTACTAGGCAATCCCAGTACATGTGGCTACAAACTACAATCATATTACAACTCCTATCGTTATTCAACAACCTGGCCTAAACAAAGGGTTTCTCCCCCTTCCTTTGAAAAGAAGGACTTTTATGTAGGATTACTAGTGGTTCCAATTCATTAGATGGTCAATAGTCACAGGGAAAAATTGACTTGAATTCTGTAGAGATGGTACAGCAGAGGTGTTTTTAATCAAAAAGCAATAGGAGAGTGTAGCCTTCATTGTATTTATGTTTCTTGGCCTTAAACTATCTCAGATCTGGAGCTTAAGGAAGTGCTGCATTGCAACTACATATAATATCTAAGAAAGCTGCCAACTGAGTTTGCAAAATAGCTTATATCTGATTGGAAAAAGCTTTCTCTGAAGAATGTGAGGAGTGAGCACCTCCACTCCCACACCTACAAAGCTAGTCCTACTCTGCTCCAAGATGGAGGCCAAAGTCATTTAAAACTAGAAGCATTTTTATTTTCTGCAAATTCAGTTTTAAAGAAATAACTTGAAATGCAAATGCTTCAGTGTCAAAGTGACCCTTTGAAAGAGAGGTATAAATGGCCAGGCTACAATAAAATGTGTTGGAAACTAAATTGTGCTCACTGGGCAGATCTACCCAACAAGCTGACTGCACAGTAGTCAGAAAATATTGCGCAGTAGCGCGTCACAGCACAGACACTGCTAAGATGCTACAGTACAATATTATTAGGCTACTGCATGGTACCATCTCCTAAAAGACATTCACCAGCACTATTGCACTGTAACTCCGGTAACTGCGCACCCACTGGTTGCAGAAACCTATGTTGATTTCTCAAGATACTCAGGCAATGTCTTGATGCCGCTCTTTTAACAGTTCTAGAAAAGTTACATTCTTTAAAGTGGGGTCAGCATGTCAAAAGCATGTCAAAAGCAAAACTCAATTACATTATATATCAGAAAGTTCACAGACTGAGGAAGTTGCCTTAGAGGCTAGACTACCCGAGCAAAGCTGGATTATTGAAAATCGTCTGGATAGGATGGTCAGATATAACCAAAATAAAACTATTTGGGGTTATTAATAATCTCAAAATACTTTCCATGGTCCAAAGACTACTTGGATTCCTTTTTAGACAATGGAATTGTCACACCAGCAAGGAAAGAGATGGGGAAATTGGACTCCATCTTTTGTGAGTAAAGTAAAAACTAAAACACATGCGTCTGCTCTGTTTACTTCAGTCTTCATCTACAGCAGTTTCCTCCCATCAAAATTAAGAAAGACTTGGAAGCTGTAGAGACCAAAGTACAAGTGTTACTGGCCAGTACTGTGCCCTGGGTGGGTGAAGCATATATTGCAGTGGTTGGAAGTTTGCTGCTTCTGGGGAAGATATCACCTCCTTTTTTGCCACCACCATGCATGTCACACTACCCAAAAAATCCACCATTTTTTAGTGCTGAAAAGGTGGCATTTTCCCTAGCAGCAGCAGCAAACCTCTGAACATGTAACCCCAGCGCCAGAACCAGAGCCAGTGTGGGGAAGGTGGCAAGGCAGAGGGTTGGACAGTTATTTTAAAGAAAAAGAGACTTTGGGTCTGGTCCTGTCACTAGCGTGAAACTGGATTTAATCCATTTCCTTCGAGGGGAATTTGGGAAGAAGGGCATATTCTGGGTAAGAAACATTGAAGTTAAGTCATTTTAAGAACCATCCAGTTTTAGTGGCTGGCTGGCTCCTTGCCAGTTGGAAAACTGGCTCATGAGACATTTAAAAACCTTTAGAAAACTTCAATTTTTCCAACTGCCCAGGACCATGTCATTAATCAAGAAACAATGCTGAAGATGGAGTCTATTCTTAACGTAGATAAGTCTCAAGAGTTAAAATGTATTTTAAGCTTGTGCTTATTTTTAGAGAATTTCTTGCTGTTGTTGTCAAACCTATGCTAAAGCAATTATTGTCTAGGAGGGTCACCAGGAGTTCAGTATTACTGAAAAGACTTCCAGTACATGGTATTAATGGCATGAACTGCTGAGCAGTCTGGACAGTCTTTCACTTAAAGAGACCGAACAGCATTTTTCTCAATATATATTCGTTTTTGAGCAGCAGGTTTGTTTTCTCATTGTCATACTTCAAAGAAACATTACTAATATAATAGCACTATTGTGCATTTCTCTGCTGCCTTTTCCCCTATGGATCTCAGCAGGTTTTATGAACAATCAAATTATAAGTCTCTCAGACCCAGATAGGCAGGCAAGTTTTATTATTACAGTAGACCCTTGCTTATCTGACCCTTTTTATAGGAAACACTAGGATTTTATGAACTCCCAACCTGGTCACAGGAATTGCCAAAAGACAAATACCTGCACATGTACAATTCCTTCGTACTAGGTTTTGTAGTAATAGTATTATAATGTGTCTAGACTGTTAGCCATGGTTTTACTTTTTATATTCCTCTTTCTTTTTTGGCGCTATTATATATACATATACACACACATACATATACACACATATACACACACACACACACACACACATATATATATATATATATATATACACACACACACACACACACACACACACTCCCCCCCCAAAAAAGTATGTATGTGTATATATATAAGACATTTATCTGAATATTTCACATATAGTATAAGGGACTCAATCCTGCAGGGTTCAGATAAATAAGGGAGTGCTGTATATCCATCTCAGATACAGGGAAACCAAGCACAGAAATGTAGAAATATTTGTCCTAGTGTACACAGCAAACCAGGGGCAGATCCAGGAATGGAAATGGGAAATCATAAGCCCCAGTTTCACATTAGACACCCCTTTGAACAGTTGACAAGCTGCCAGTTTCAAGTAGCTCCATTCCTTTTTGGCTAAAACAGTAAATCAAGGCATAAAGTAATGTTGCTAGAGTGCACATAAATATGAAGTTAAATGCCATCATAAATAAAAGATCACACTGTTTGCATGCAGCTCTAGTTTTAATATTTGATTTCCCTAACTGAGCTACAAAGTCTTTATTTTAAATAACTTTATTTTTGCTTTACTTTTAGGCACGGTAGGAAATTAGTTTCCCCATGCAAATTATGACTAGGGATTACCAGGCAAGTGTAATGAGAGGCAGCTATTCCTGCATTTTAAAGCAGCACAAGAAAGTCTGTAAACTTCAGCAAAAAGAGTTGCCTGCAGCAGGAGATGGAAAAACTGTCAGCCACAGTATAATTCCATACAAACTGCTCAGTGGAAGAAAACAGAAGGAATGAAATCATTACATATGTAGTAAAGCAGAATAGCCTTACTCCCTCCTAATGGAAAGAAGAGTATCAGTGATGGATCAGTCATGCCTTCACAACACACACCTTCTCTCCCAACTTTCCTATTAAAATGTATTTCCTGTCTCAAAGCCACATCCATGCGGCTTCTCTGAAGTATGGCAGAGCATTCTAGGTTACAGCAGGCAAGTCTACATGAAACGTTTACTCCTGAACTGCCTAATTGGCTCTGCAGAAAGGTCTCCATGTCTACATGTGGCCGTATTACAGGGGTGGGCAATTATTTCTGCTGGAGGGCTGCTTAATAAGTTTTGGTGAGCTATCGAGGCCTGGAAAGGTAGCCCTGGCCCTTGGCAGGTGCCCCACCCCCTAGTTGCCATCTTGGGACCAGAAGTCCCTCTTAACTCCTGACCTTTGCTACCAGAAGTCCCCCCCTTGGCCCCACAAGTACTCCTTTTGGGAGGGAAGGGTTGCTGTCTTGGAACCAAAACAAAACCAAATCATATACTAAAAGTCAAACACCTACTATAACACAATTTAATTTTATTACAAAAAATATTTTTGTCATGATTTGTGTTTGTGTAGTATATATAGAGATGATTGCATAATAGCTCAAAATTAAAATCTTACTCTTGTATATTGTGTGTGGGGTGTGGTTGGGATGTGTGTGTGTGTGTGTGTGTGTACGGTGGGGTGTGGGGTTTGTGAGGGGATGTGGCTGTATGTGTGGGGCATAAGGTATTTTGGGGGTGTATAAGTCTGGAGGTGTGAGGTCAGGGTTTGGGGTTTGTGGGGTGTGAGGGAGGGTGGAAGAGTGTGGGGACCCCCAGACATTCCCCCCATGGCACACAGCTCCCACTGCTGGCTGCAGCAGCAGACGGCAGGCACTCGGGGCACTTGTGGGCCACACAGGCACTGCCACCTGGCATCACGTGGCTCCAGCATGCACGGCACATGGTGGCAAGGAATGCAGCCAGACATGCAGGACTCTCCATAGTGCACATACAGCTCCTGGCACTCGTGTGCCACTAGGGGAAGCCCTACATGATGGAGCCAGCTGCCTTCCCCATCCCCTGCTTACTGACAAAATCCCAGGACCTGCACAGTAGGAGGCAGCTGGCTCCATTATGTGGGGCTTCCCCTAGTGGCACGCGAGGAGCACAAGTGACAGGAGCTGCATGTGTGCCATGGGGAGTCTCGCATGATAGAGGCAGGCCATCCTGGCTGCGCTGTTTGCCATTGCACGCAGCACTGGCTAGAGCTACTTGCTACTGGGCAGTAGCACCTGGGAGGGCCACAAGCACCCCTAGTGTCTGCCACCAGCTGCTGCTGCTGGCGGGGCAGGTTGTGTGCCATGGGGGGGAGCTTGTGATGGGTACATCTCCCACCCTCCCTCACACCCATACCCTACCCACCTGAGCTCCACACTCCCGCTGCTCCCTTGGGCACAGGCTCTGCACTCCCACCAGCCCTAGTCCCATACTCTGTGCTCCCACCCAGCTACAGCTCCCCCTCTCCCTGACCCTGCCACTTCCCTATCTGCTGCCCAGAGTAAGCACTGCAGCAACGAGATGAGGAGGAGCCACTGGATGCCAGAGAAGCTAAGCAAGTCTCCCAGCACCTGCAGCAGTGGCAACAGCAGCTCTGCCCAGTGCAGGCTAGGCCAGGCTCTTCTGTGCACAAAGGTGGGAGTGAGGCATATGGGCTGGGTGGGGTACAATTAGTTGTTGGGCACCCATGGGCCAGATGAAATTGCCTGGCAGGCCAAATCCATCCCGTGGGCTGTCTTTTGCCTGCCCCTGCCCTATTAGGTTGCAGTAAACTAATACACAATGTCGTAGGATAGTAAATACAAGTACTATCCTGCGACAGCATTATTTGCTGTGCAGCAATGCATGTGTAAACATTGATGGAGCTGGCTGAGGCACAAGGGTGCTTCAGTGCCACAGCTACCTACTGGCTAGCCCCATGCTGGATCACCCTCATGCCCCAGCCAGCCCCTCTACAGCATGATGAGCTAGGTCAGTGCAGCCCCAGGCCGGCAGGCTGACCCCCCCCGAACTTCTGCCAGTGAGGGGCACTCCAACCTGGCTCAATGTGCTGTAGTCCTGGGCACACATGTAAATGCAGCACCTGGGAGCAGTAAACTCTGTCATGATATGCTTTGCACTAATTCCATGTATAGATTCACCAGCTTTCCCAGAATGCTTTCTGCTCTGACAAAAACATTTCCAAGAAACAGGATTGATGGAGTTGCTACTTTGAGGGAAAATTTGAGTTGTCTAGAAAAAAAATGCGTCCTACAGTGTAATAGCCCTGCCTCAACACTTTGCAGCAAATGATAGCAAACAGTTGCCATAGCAATGTCCTAACTATAGTGAAAAAACCTCCATTACTACAATTTGGTAATGGCTGGTAAACAGGTTTTTGGTTTTTTTTAAATAAATGGTGGTCAAAGTGACTATTCATACCCATTTTCTTTATACTTTGAGTTTCATAGTTTCATAGTAGCTAGGGTCAGGAGGGACCTGATCAGATTATCTAGCCTCACCCCCTGTCACAGGCAGGAATGAATGCTGGGTTCACAAGACCCCAGACAGGTGATCATCTAACCTTTTTTTGAATTTGCCCAAGGTATGGGTGAGGACCACTTCCCTAGGAAGTTGGTTCCAGATTCTGGCCATCCTAACTGTAAAAAAATTGCCTCCTGATCTCTAACCTAAACCTATTCTCCATCAGCTTATTATCATTGCTCTGCATCACCCCAGGTGGTGCTAGGGAGAAAAGGACTCTACCTATTTGCTGTTGTTCTCCCTTGATGAGTTTGTAGTCAGCCACCAGGTCCCCCCTCAGCCTCCTCTTGCTGAGACTGAACAGGTTCAGGTACCTCAGTCTCTCCTCATAGGGCCTGTCCTGCTGCCCTCTCACCAAGTGGGTGGCCCTCCTCTGAGCCCTCTCCAGGCTGGCCACATCCTTCTTGAAGTGCGGTGCCCAGTACTGGACACAGTACTCCAACTGCGGCCTGCCCAAAGTCACATAGAGGGGGAGTATCACCTCTCAGGACCAGCTTGAGATGCATCTTTGGATGCATGACTAGGTATGGCTGGCCTTGCTGGCTGCGGTCTGGCATTGGTGACTCATGTTCATTTGGAGTCACTAATGACTCCAAGATCCCATTCCACCTCTGTGCTTTCAAGAGGGGAACTCCCCAGCCTGTTTGTATGCTGTGGATTCCTTCTCCCAGGGTGCAGCACCCTGCATTTGTCTACATTGAACCCCATCCTATTCTCACTTGCCCACTTCTGTAGTCTGTCTAAATCTAGTTGCTGCCTTTCTCTCCCTTCAGTGTGTCCACCTCGCCCCACATCTTAGTGTCACTAGCACACTTGGACAACGTGCTTTTAACACCCTTGTCCAAGTCGCTGATGAAGATGTTAAACAGTGAGGGCCCGAGGACTGAGCCCTGGGGTACCCCACTGCTAACATCTCGCCAGGTTGAGTATGACCTGTCTACCACTACTCTCTGGGTGCGCCCCATCAGCCAATTTTTTACTCTTCCAACTGTGTAGGCATCAATGGGACAGTCGCTTAATTTATTGATGAGAATGGGGTGAGAGACAATGTCAAAGGCCTTCTTAAAGTCTAGAAAGACTGCAACACCATCATCCAAGGATTTAGTTACTTGGGCATAAAAGGCAATCAGGTTGGTCAAGCAGGACCTGCCTTAGATGAAGCCATGCTGGTTGCCCCTGAGCACGATCTCCCCTGCAGGCCCCCTACAGATGTGCTCCTTGATGATACTCTCCAAGATCTTCCCGAGCACCAAGGTGAGGCTTACATGCCTGGGCCCTCCTTCCTCCCTTTCTTAAAAATCGGGACCACATTAGCTAGTTTCCAATCCTTCGGCACCTGGCCAGATGACCATGAATGCTTATACAGCTGGGCCAAAGGCTCCGTGATGACCCCGTCAGCTCCCTCAACACCCTTGGGTGCAGGGCATCTGGACTTGCAGATTTAAAAATGTCCAGCCCTTCCAGAAGATCCCTAACTACATCTGCGCTGACCAAAGACCTGACAGAGCTATCCCCGAGACTGTCGCTACCTCTGATAGGAGGGATGCCCTGGTCCCTGTTCAAGAAAACAGAGCAAGGAAACTGTTAAAAATATCAGCTTTCTTGTCTGGCATAGCTACAAGATTACCATTTAAGTCTTGCAGGGGCCCTACATTGCCTGGTGCCTTCTTGCTCCCAATGTACTTGAAAAAGGGCTTTTTGTTTTCCTTAATCCTGGATGCTAGTCTGAGTTCCATCTCTGCCTTGGCCTTCCTAATAGCCCTCCTACACTCACGGGCCAAGGAGGAGTACTCCTCCTTGGTGATAGCTCCTCCCTTCCACTGGTTGTACACCATCCTTTTAGTCCTCAGGCATTCCTGAATGCCCTTGCTGAGCCAAGGGGGTTTCTGAGCACTCTTACCCCCCTTGCTTCTCTCAGGGACTGTTACCCTTTGGGCCTGGAGGATCGCCCCTTTAAAGTACGATCATCCCTCATGGACTCCCATCTCCTCTACCTTCTGGGTCCTCAGTGCCCCCTCACTAATCGCCGAAGCTCATTGAAGTTGGCCCTTCTGAAGCCAAAGGCTTTAGTCTTGGCTGTAAGCCCTTGACACCCTGGGCTGGATAGTGAATTCCAGCAGGTGATGATCGCTATTGCCCAGGTGGTCCAGGACCTGCATTCCCCTCATAACCATCTTTCAGCCAGGGGTCTCATAGCATTTACAAACATTAGCTAAAAATGCCTCACAACCTTGATGCCTTAGGCCATAGCTGCATATCTATCTTTGCCATGCTTGATTACTTAATCCACCTTTAAATTCAGATTATTGACTGGTATATACTGGCATTGCCGTACTGAAATGAAAAGAACTATACAGATTTTTTAAAATATGAAAATATGTGGATATTTTATATTTACTACCACCTACAGGAAAGAAATGTCCATGGTTTTAAGGGATTTTTTTCTCAGCCCCCAACTCTTAAAGTTACACAGGTTTATATTTACTTACTTGTCTTCCATTAATCAGATGGTACCTGCTACCATATTAAATCAGTGAAATAATACAAGAATTGTGATAAGAGGATTATATTAATATGGAAACTTCCATGTATATTCTCAGAACAAACCAGAAGGCTGCAAGTTAAATTACAGATGGTTGATTACTATAGGTCTAAAACACAACAGTTAAGGTACAACAGGGCTCATTTACATGGGATATTTACTGCACATTAGCATGGTGGGCAAAGCCCATGCTAATATGCTAACGTGCAGTAGATTTAGGCTCATGTGCAGTAGCATAACTAAAATACCATTCATCTGTGACAATGCGCAGTAGTGCTGATTACGGTGCATTAAGTTTCATACCTGTCATTACAGGTACTAAATTTAATGCACCGTAATTACAGCACATTAATGAATGTGTAGCTGCAACCACTGAGGCCTTTAGCCATGTAAGATAAGGAGATAACACTAACACTACTATTTAGTCATTTTATTTGCTCCAGGATGGAAAGGGAATGGAATCCATTATCAAAACTTTAATATTTAGGTTTTCAGAACAATACAAATATACTTTGTCACATGCTCATGTTCTGCAGATTTAATTAGTAGAGATATATGCAGTAATATAGATGCATCAAAATTAAACCTGTTTTCTTTCCAAGCAGCTGCTGCTTCCAAAAGAGAGTCAGTCTTTATTGCCTGTGAGTGCTGTCAGTGTAAATAATTATCATGAACTTCAACTAAAAACAGTCAAACCTCATTGTATTGAAAGAGTCCTATTAAAAGCTTAAATTGTTCTTAATTTGATCTGGTGCACTCAATTCCTTAGGGAACCAGAAGCTAAAAAAATCAATATTCCATAGCGAAGGAAGGCGAGGAATTTTGGTCATGTCTAGCAGAGGAAGTGGAACTGCCTGAAGAAGGAGACTTTATATCACTCAGAATGAAACAAAATGCTGATAAAGCTAGGTGAAAATGAAACCTTCTAATCAGACACCGTGGAACTACCAGGAACAGATGACAAATTTCTAGAGGCAAGTCAGACAAGATTAATCATGCTTGAAACACAGTGTCTTTTAAAGTTCCACAGTGATAGTATTAAGCTCCTGTTTTAGGTTTCCTCCTGGTTCTTAATTGTTCTAATCTGGCTAGTTTTGCATGACGTCATCCAGTCTGCCAGCCTGATAATTTTACACTTCTCACTGTGTGCAGCTGGCATGCAGCTGCACAAAAGCTTGGCTATCGCAGCTTTTCAGCCTCAGGTTTAACTTCTTACATCTTTGGAGCGAGACATAACAAAGGAAGTCTAAACACACCCTCTGCTTTGCTTTCCCAGTGAAATCATTTAAAGTCCTATAATCTTGCAAATATGCTGTCAGGCTATTTTTTTAATCTTTGAGTCATCACTCGTTCTTTGGAAGAGATACTCCAGTAACATTGAGCATTTAAAGGGTGAAATCCTGACTCCAATAAAGTCAAAGGCTAAGCTTCCACTGACTTTAATGGGACCAAGATTTCACCCAATGGGTGTATTTGTTTAACAGAATCATAATAATTAAGCCTATTTTACTGTTCTGTATAAGAAATGCAGGTAGCCCTACTGATGGGCTTGTGGACCTATCTTCAAAATCTTACACTGAAATTGTGAAGAGAGCTGGTTAAAAAAATGAAAAAAGCAAAACCAAAAGTGAAAACAAAGAAAAAAATGCCAATGTTGTTTTGATTTCAACTGGCTTAAGTAGCACAAATTTTCTGCTTTTTATTATTTTTCCCCCAAAATTTTTATCAAGTGGTTACTGAAACATTTTAGCCAAAGGCCCAACTTTTGGTAAAAGAAACAGTTTGATAAATATTATATAAAAATATTGGAATACATTTCACTAAAAACAAAAATAGATAATATTCAGTTTTTTAGAATAAAAACATTGGTTTTGATGGGGGAAAGGATCATTTTCTCATTAAGAAAGCAAAATAAAGCAAACAAAACACAACTTTTTATTAAAACAGATCTCAACTAGTAGTAACCACTTGCATGTGTTATGGTCACTCACACAAATATGGCATACAGCATCAGGCCTATTATTCCCTAATAGTTGATGTATCAGGTGTCCATGGATGCCTTTAGTTGAATTGTGCCTGAGATGACTACAGGCTAATTTTAAGGTGGAGAGGCAATCAGTGGTATAAATGGAGGACAGACAGAAAGAGCAAATTATTTTCCTTTCCCTTCTTTGCAGGACTATCAAAAGGACCTCACTCAGAAAATGGAATAAGAGGCCCCGAACCTTTCAAGCCAGTTTTGCAGTATAAAAGTTGCCCTAGTCATCTTTTTATAAGATAAAGAAAGAAAGCTTTTAGGCCATTTCAGCCTCTCTCCTAAAGTGAGCTCTTAAAATGCCAAAGTGAGGACACCCAGACTTCCTTTGCCTTACAGACTATTAGCGTGAGCATTTAAAATGGCCCCCTTTTGTGTAGGAGGAGATATGCCTCTGAATGACTGACATGGCAGGTGCCTCAGGAGCTGAGACAATTCTGTATTTGAACTGACTGTTGTTGCTCCCAAAGCCTATTATCTAGAGCAATAAAGTTTAAGATTAAGGGGATTCTGGATGTTTGTATTTTTCTCCACAAAGCTTATCTTTTAATAGACCAGCTGCTTTATTATACTTTACCCGCTCCTATCATTGTATAGAGAAGTCTCATATAGAAATGGGAATGTACTGAGGCAGGCCAGCTGGGAGTATCATATCATCCTCAGTCTCCATCTGGGAGTATTAAATTACCATCAGTCTCCAGCTGGGAATATCACATCTTCCACCTTGCCCAACAAAGCACATCCTATTATTCTCAGACTTCTGTCAAGAACATAACCCAGTCTCTCTTTACTCCTCCTTTCTGTGGGTTGGGAGCATCACACACTAAGGCTTTGGCTAAAATGTCGCACAATGAATGTCTGTTTTATATTAGAGCTATAACTGCTAATATGAAAAAGTTCTCTCTCACTCTCTTCTCTGATGTACGTCCTTGAAAAAGTATTTAATTTCTGCAGTAGGTAGTACTCAAATGAAACTGCTGGCCATTCATCATCATGAAAATTTATGGATCTATTTTCCTCAGGACAGTCTTAAATGCTTTTGGGAGGCCACCACATTTTGCCACGAATCTTAGCCCAAGTGGGGAACTAATTAACCTCCATGGAATGAAACGAAAGAAAAACAGATGAGAAATAGACATGGCCTAGAAAATATCCTAGATATGTTATAAAAAAACAAGACCTGAAAATGTATCAGTTAGCCTATCAGGTAGAGCAGTATTTGGAGTATGATACTACTACCGTATTTACTTGAATACAAGATGAGGGTTTTTTTCCTCTCAATTGCTTGGGGAAAAAGTCCCTCCTCCTCTTATAATCATATACAAGGACATCTCACTAAATACATTCTCCATTATTAAGCTGCTGCCAAAAGCAGCATGTGCTCAGTAATGGAAACCAACTATTAAGTTGATTAAATGCAGCCAGCACTGAGCATAGCTATAAAACACATGGCCCACATTGGGCAAACATACTGATGGGAACCTACCATCATTTTTTTTAAAAGTACATTTTTTTGTGTTCCAAGCCAAATCAGTCAAATCAGTTCCAAATCTGTGAGTTGTTCAAGAACCATATGTGGCCCTACTACCGGCAAACATCCTCCACCCCCATCTGGGGCTTCAGATGTTTCCAAATCATTTGGCAGGCATCCTACATTCAGGCCCAAGCCCACCGGGGTTTGGATGCCCCTGAGTTTTGCTCACCCTCAGCTGTACAGCCACAGGAGCAAGCTATGAAGGAGTCTCCCACTTCCATAAAGTGGGCATAAAGCCAATATCTTTCCACGGGAAATGTATGTGGGAGGTTAACTATCCAGTACCTCCATGGGTACTATTCCATACCAGAAAAGCGGTTATCCCCAGCTACTAGGAAACCCACCTTAGTGGTCATGGTGTTTCTCCTGCCATGTAAGTGATTGGAATCTACCACAAGGATAAGTTAATGCAGCCTATCTGAATAAGACATATGGTAGTGTCTATTAAGTGCAGCCCCTCTCACCATCAATCCTTTTTCAAGTCATGGTGAGTCACTGCATCCATTTTGACCCCCTCTGCACTCCTACAGCTGGACTGCACTTTTCTTTCCCATTTCCACTTATTCCTGTTTCTTCACCAGCCTTAAATGCCTGGCCAACATCCCAAAACAGGGCCCTAAACAATTCACCCAGAATCCCTCTCTCACACCTTTTCTCAGCCTGGTACATATGATTAGTGTGGCCTTACCATCCATACAGTGAAGCCAGACTAGGTTGCACTGCACCTCATCCGCACATAAATTTCTGGAGCATCACAGGACTTGTGACAAGAACACCCAGTTCCAGTCACGAATTGGGGCTAATCAGCACATGGATACTTTGTGAAGGATATCTGTAGTACACACATATACTGAGCAGTGCTGAGCTGTGGGATCACCATGGCTTGAAATGCTGTGGCTACTGGGGCCCAGCCCAATTAACTATGTGATAAATTGCAAACCTTTGACTTTGGACTAATATCATGCTTAGTTGGAGCACATCGACCACAAGGACCTGCGCAAAGATCACAAGGACCTGAACTGGCTAATAGCCCACCAAGTCCTGCCAGTAAGGGCCCAGAGGCATAGAGAGGGTCAGCTGTGGAAATCCAGATGCCCATGGCCTAACTGCCACAGAGCCACCGAGATAATCAACCACCTCCTCTGGATCTGCACCTGTGCCAAGGAGGTATGGAAAAGGGTGGAACAGCTCTGTGAAACACTGACTAGCATTAACTGGCTAACCAGAGAAGTGGTGCTATATGGGCATCTTGCCAAACAGGGGAACCTGTTGGCCTGTTTTGACCAGTTTGTATTCTTCTTCATGTTGTACAGACACACAGACGTAGAGGTAGTAAGCTGTGTGAAAATGACACTGAGTGAACTCCAGACCTACTACCAGAAATCAGTAGTGGAGGATGGAGAGGATGCGGCCCAAGCCACCTGGCACAAAGACACATGGCACAGGATCTTCCAACTCTTCCTCAGTGAGCATGAGGAAGAGACAAATGGAACTGAGGACAGTGACAGCAGCAGCAGAAGTGAGTCCTCCAGCAGCAGCTGGAGTCATAATGACATGGATGACAGATGAACTGAGTATGAGACCCCGCAAGCAGGGTGGGGATGAAAGGAAGATTGCTTGGTCTTTGATACCAGAGGTTGTTTGTGTACGTACCATGCAAGATGAATATTGTAATGGGTCTGAGAGCCAGCAGGCCTTTGTAAGGGGGAATGGGCACAGTTTTTGTAACGGGTTAAGGTTTTCTTTGTGGAGCGATACTCAAAATGTAGATATATATAACCTTATACGTATATAGACATATATTTTTACCGAAAAGAAGAAAAAAAAGTTTTTACTACATATGAGTAGGTGCCAAAATGCTGCTTAAAGGTGTGTTTGTGGACTACCTTTGCTAGAACTTGCAGCAGTTTCAAAAAAAGGTAATATGCATCAATTCTGGATAAACTAAGTACATGGATACTACATGCAAATTGCTATAGTCATGTTTAATTTCAAGGTTATTGTTTTTAAATTTGCTCCTCACTTCCATATGCTCAGGGAGAGTACTGTCTGACAGTAGGGAGAAGTAGAAGAGGCTGCCAGGGGACAAGGTGAAGAGAAGCTGAGAGCAAAAGGGTTACTTGACCCCTCATATTTATTTTCCCTGCTGTAGCTATGGAATGGGGACAAAGTCAAGGCAAACCTCCAATAATTAGATTCTATACCTGAAAAATTATAAATGTATACATTTCCCATATATAAAATCTAATTATTCATCTTCTAATCAGGACCATCTTCTATTCAAGTGCGTATGGTATATTGAATTTCCCTGACACCATTAGTCTAACCTCAATTAAAATAGATTTATTTAACTTCTCACTGAGGAACAAAATTAAACCTCAAATTTTTAAACGGCCCTTCAATTTAGGTTGCTAAGTTTCTGACACTTCGGGCCTTGTTTTCTATAAGCGCAGAGAAGTCATTTCTCTCACTGAAGCTGGGTGTTCAACAGCTATGGGGAAAAGTCTGCCAAGTCCTTTTAGGGGAAGGCTAGACTATATAATCTTGCCACTTAGTCAGTAGAGGCAATTAATTTACTGAGGAAGGGAGGTGACTGTTTTTAGTAATTCTGCAAGGGGCATTCACTCCTTGCATGGCACAGTCCTCAGAGAATATCCATGTGCAAGAGATTGGAGACAGTAGGGGAAAGGACAAAGATTTCATGATTTCCAGGCCTGAACCTTGAAGTTCTTGTTTTACATTAACAGTCATCATACATAAATCATATCTCACAGTTCCACACTTAGAGACTTTCTATGTCCTGCTAAGGAATCCACTTAGTTTTGGGGTGGGGGAATGGAAAATAAGATCATAGTGAAATAGATCTGAAAGGGACGTCACAAGGTCATCTAGTCCAGTGTTCCTCAACCCATGGTTTGTGACCCATAAATGGGTCACAAGAGTATGTGAAAGGGTCATGAACTAGCCTTAAAAAATGGATTCTCCTTTAAAGGAGAAAAATGTGGGAAACTGTGACTTTTCCCTTGGAGGCTGGTAGAGTTCCAGCCTGCAAGGAGCAGGTTGGCCCACCCCACCCCCACACACTGGGGAGCTCAGGCCTGGGGGCCGGGGGCAGCAGGTCAGGAGCAAGGGGAGCTGGGTCAGTACTGACCATTGCTGTTTACAAATAGGTCCTAGTACAAAAAAGGTTGAGAACCACTGGTCTAGTCCAGGCTCCTGCTCAAGACAAAATTATCTCTAAGGGAATTTATACATGTGCTAGGTGGTGGGGGGGTGCTTTAAAGTGGAGCTCTTGGAGCCACTCTAATTAATGTGCCCAGAGGGTCACATGTATCAGCATCCCCGTACTGAAAAATGATGGTGGAGGTGCTTTAACTAAAGCTCATCAAACAAGCTTTAGTTAAAGTGGCCCTGCTGCCATTGTTCAGCATGGGGGTGTTGATACATGTGACACTGGAGTCTGCTGAAGCACAGTAATTACCATGCTCCAGCAGACTTGATTAATCTGGATAAACTAAGTGCACAGATACTACATGCAAATTGCCATAGCCATGTTTAATCAAGTCTGCTCTGATGTGTCGTAATTACAGCATGTCAGAGCAGCCTCGATGTACATGCCCTAAACCATCTAAGCCAAGCATCCGTCTAACTTTCTCTTAAAACTTCTAAAGGATGGAAATTCCATAATTTCTCTGGGCAGCCTGCTCCAATGCTTGGTCACCTTCATAGTCAGAAAGTCCCTTCTAACCTACAATCTCAATTTCCTCTGATGCAGCTTGAGACCATTGCTCTCAGTCCTGTCCCCTATGGCCACAGAGAAAAGCCCATCTCCATCCTCTCTATAATCATCCTTCAGGTATCTGGAGACTGTTACCAAAGTTCTCCCCAGTGTTCTCTTCTTCGGATGACATAAACCAAGTTCTTTCAGCCTTTCTTCATAAGTCGTGCTTCTCAGGCCCATAATCATTTTCATTGCTCTGTGCTAGACTCTCTCCACCCTGTCCACATGCTTCTTGAAGTGTGGGCTGGGCCAGAGTAATGTATAGGCAGACTCAGCACATGCCTAGGGCCCTGAGCTGTGGGGGTCCCCAGTCCTTCCCTCCATGGTGGTGATCTGAATGGCCCCTTCTGCCTCCCTTCCCTTTCCCTCCCCTACACAAGCCTCACCACCACTGCAGCTGCTTCCTAGCGATGGCTCCAAGCTCCGCAGACGTCAGCACTGGGGTGAGGATGGGGGTCTTGACTGGCTCGGGGCTCACATGTTTGTTTGCCTAGGGCCCACTAAAAGGTTAATCCAGCCCTGAGTGTGGGGCCCAAAACTAGGCACAGTACTCCAGGTGAGGCCTCAGTGGTGCTGAACACAGTGGAAGAACCCTTTCCCTTGATTTGCAAGTGACACTCCTGTTAATAAAACTCAGTGTGCTGTTGGCTTTTATGTAACAAGAGCACACTGTTTGTTCATATTCAGTTTATGGTCCAGTTTATGGTAACCCCCAGGTCCTTCTCTGCAGTACTGCAGCCTAGCCCTTCATTCCCTGGTTTGTATTTGTGCATTCAAGCAATTATTCAATTCCAAGTGCAGGACTTTGCACTTGTCCTTGTTGAAGCTCACTGATTGATTGTGGACCATTTCTCCAGTCTATCCAGGTCATTCTGGATCCTAGAGCTGCCCTCCAGAGTGTCCACAACTCTACCCAACTTGGTGTCATCTACAGATTTACTAAGCATGCACCCAATCCCATTATCCAAATCATTATTGAATATGTTCAACAATACCAGACCCAAGACAGAGCCCTAGGGAACCTCACTTTATACCACTTCTTAACTAGATATTGAGTCAATGATGACTAAATAAATAAAGCCATCCTGTTACTTACATACTAACATCTTACAGGTCTGACATCTCAGATCCTGGAATCTGAAAGTTACAATGGATTCTAACAAATGCATTGCTACCAGATTGTGAAGATTCATGTGAAGGACTAGAATATAGTATTCAAGGTCTCTGTCTTTAACTTAAAGATGCTAACTGTTCTGGGTCCAAGATAGCTGGTAGCTTTAGGATGAAGACTAGCATACTTCTTGCAGTTTGGCTTCTCAGGCACAATGCCATTGTCTAGCAGCAGGTTAAGATTCTTTGGTGGTGGGATAGAGCTGTCTTAGAGGTTGCACAAGGGTTGTCCTAGAAGGGAAATTGTCATGGATCTAAAAGAGGCCTCAAAGATCACTATTTTCCATTCCACGGCATTCCCCTAACATTTCGCTATAATTATGTACCAGGAACACTTATGCTGAATAGAGAAGAGACATTTTATTAAGCCACCTTTTAGAGTAGAACTGATCTTTAACCACAAAGCCTTCATTTTTCCCATAGGTCCTACTGTGAGAGTTAGTGAAGCCAGTGGAGACTGGATTCTCGGTGTCTTTCAGGATGAAATCCATCACTGTGTGATATGCTATTAGGGTGACATAATCATGCATCTTGATGGATGGTCTCTGAGAGCATGCCACAGCACTGAGATATATACGTTAGTAACTGGTTTTGACTGGCCATTTAACCTGTAAAGGCTCTTCTGTTCTCAGCATGGGTAATAGCCTAATGAGAAATACATTCTTTTGCACAGAACACAGAAATGTCAATTGATAGAATCAATGTCCACACAGAACAACTGAACTCCAAAGCAAAACCACTTCAGCTGGCACAATTCATAATACCATTCCCAGACGAAAGCCCTAAAAACAGCTACTGTTTAGCAATAAAACATAGGAGAAGGCAGCCCTATCCAAAGTATTGTGTACTGGGTTGAGAGACTTGGCTTTTAACTCTTGCTCTGGCACTGACTCACTGGAGAACAATTTACAAATTGTTGATACTCTCTGTGCCTCAGTTTCCCCATTTGTACCCAAATGAGGATAAGTCATACCCAGTTCTCACTTGGAACTCTTTGAAGTCCACAGATAAGCAGTTCCAGGTAATATGATAAGTTCAGTAATACCTAAAATATTAAGAATGATTAATATGCAAATAAGTGAAAAACAAGAGTATCAAAAATGAGATCTATTTCATTTAGAAATTCACTATTGGAAAGGGAGCTACCATTCTCAAGTTGGATGTGTACAAAACCATGAAGTTTATGATGCATCTGAGGGTGCTCAGGGAGTTGGCCAATGTGATTACAGAGCCACTGGCCATCCTTTTTGAAAATCTGTGGTGACTGGGAAAGGACCCAGATGATTGAAAAATGGCAAATATAGTGCCTTTCTTTAAGAAGGGGAGGAAGGAGGATCCAGGGAGCTAGGCTGGTCACCCTCACCTCAGTTCATGGAAAAATTATGGAGCAGGTCCTCAAACAATCCATTTCTAAGCATCTGGGCGATTAGATACAGTCAGCATAGATTCACCAAGGGCAAGCCATGCCTAACCAACCTGATTGCCTTCTATGATGAGATGACTGGTTTGTGGATGTGGGAAGAGCAGTGGATGTGATGTACCTTGACTTTAGCAAGGGTTTTAATATTGTTTCCCACAACATTCTTGCAAGGAATCAAAGGAAGCATGGGCCAGAAGAAAGGACTGTAAAGTAGATAGAAAACTGACTGGATCATCAGGCTCAAAGGGTAGTAATCAGTGGCTCAATGTCTAGTTGGCAGCCAGTATCAAGTGGAATGCCCCAATGTCTGGAAGAAGGGATAAAGTGCACTCTCAGCACGTTTGAAGATGGCTATAAGCTGTGGGGAATACACTGGAGGGTAGGGCTATTTGAGGATTGGACCAAAAGAAATCTCATGTGGTTCAATAAGGACAAGTCAAAAGTCCTGCACTCAGGACAGAACAATCCCATGCACCGGTACAGGCTGGGGACCATCTGGCTAAGCAGCAGCTCTGCAGAAAAGGACCTGAAGGTTACAGTGGACAATAAGCTGAACATCAGCCAGCAGTGTACCCTTGTTGCCAAGAAGGCTAATGGCATACTGGGCTGCATCAGTAGGAGCACTGCCAGCAGGTCAAGGGAAATGATTCTTCCCCTCTATTTGGTGAGGCCACATCTAGAGTACTGTGTCCAGTTTTGGGCCCCCCACTATAGAAAGGATGTGGACAAATTGGGATCCAGTGGAGGGCAATGAAAATGGTTAGGGGGCTGGAGCACAAGACTTCTAAGGAGAGGCTGAGGGAACTGGGCTTATTTAGTCTGGAAGAAGACTGAGGGGGAATTTAAATAGCAGCCTTCAAGTACCTGAAGGGGGTTTCCAAAGAGGACGGAGCTAGACTGTTACCAGTGGTAGCAGATGACAGAACAAAGAGCAATGGTCTCAAGTTAGAGCAAGGGAGGTTTAGGTTAGCTATTAGGAAGAACTTTCTCATTAGGAGGATAGTAAAATACAGGGACATATTACTAGAGAAACCGTAGAATTTGATCCTTGGAGGTTTTTAAGACCCTGGTAGACAAACCCTTGGTTGGGGTGATCTAGTTGTGGATGGTTCTGTTTTGAGCAGGAGGTTGGACTAGATGACCTCCTGAGGTTCCTTCCAACCTAATTTTCTGTGTCTCTGCGACTCAACAGAAATACAGAATGGGGACTAAAGTATATATTCACAAGGCTACAAGTCACTCTCCTTTAGACTTCTTTATCATAAGGCAACTGCACTTAATTTAGCTCTTAATAAAAAATGTCAGAAGATTAAGACCAAGTTGAAAAGTTCTACTGCTCTCTAGAGAGTTAGGGGTTATGTTGAAATCATTAATACAACCACCATTTGAACCCTTTTGATCACTAAGTATTAAATTAATCCATAAGTACATAAATCCTAGCAAGCTGAAAAGCAGAGCTCCCATCACATACAGCCTCTTTTTCACTTGCCTTTCTTGTCATTGCCAGTGGTTGTAATATTCCCCAATTATTTCTTAAACTCAATGAGTCACTAATATTATTGCCCCTCTCCATGAAATATTAGCTTAAGTCTTTTTATAACCTCAGTTCTACTTTGGATCCTCTTGGAACGTGTTTCCTGGCTGGGGCACTTGATGGCTTCAAATTTGATTCATTGGGCTTTATGTCTACTATGCTTAAATCCAAATAGCTACTACAGGCCTGAATTTGCCCTTCTGTTCTTTATGTGAACAGGTGTTTCTGAAACTTTTTGTTGAAATGCCATTGATGATGCAAGGTGCATATAGCATCAAATCTATATGCATCCTTGAAGTTCTGTATGTCCACAAGGAAGAGAACCCATGCAGTTTATGGAGGAAGGAAAGGGCCTGAATTCCAGGACCCAGGCAGGGATGGGCAACCTCCCTGGCACAGAGTTCAGTGTCACAGTATCTCCACCCACTTTTTAATATATTCAAAGGGCTGAGGTAGGGGTCAAATTCTCCTATTATCTCTCCTCCCTCATCCAGTGGGGTCACATTATGAATGCAACAGTCTATTTTAGATGTGTGATAGATACAATTCCCATATAACACAGCAGATCTGCTCCACAAACTTGGGGGAATGATATTTAGCCTTCATTCTTTATGTGACTTCTTCGGCTACATGTTGTCTTTGCCCCCCTGAGGAGGTGTTCATGTGCTGTATGTAATTCTTACAGCACTGTAATACAACACTACTGTACCAAAATGCAGAGCAGAGAGAATGAGCATGTAGCACAATGTGAACTGCAACAAAGGGGGGTGTAATTTGAGGTCTAAGATACTTGCCTACATATTTCTAAAAAGGAGACATGATTTGCCTTTTATATGGAAGTAATATGAAATCACCAGCTAAGAAGCACAAACCAAAACTCTTTGGGCACATCCAGAAGAGCGTGCGTGTGCCTCTTGAGTCATCTCAAACTAGTTTGAGACGCCGCAAGAGGCACGCTGAGAATGAAAAAATGTCCCCTGCACTGTATATTTGCAATACGGGCTTGAAATTTGATATCTGGATTTCCAGATATCGAATAAAAACACCCCTGAAAAAAGCGGTACAGGGCATGGTTCCCCACCGTGCCCTGAGGTCAGCCGGGGCTCAGACCTCCAGGGACACTTTGGCATCCAACCAGAGAATCTCTATGGTGCCCCCTGCTGCCCTAGCACATGCAGGGACCACTCACAGGAACCACGTGTTGTGCCAGGCCAGGTCCTGCCTCCATGGAACCAGCCCAGCCCGATGGCGTGCATAGCCTGTGGAGGCAGGACCTGGCCCAGCGCAACATGCAGTTCCTGTGAGTGATGCTGGGCCCTGGGTGACAGCCTGAGTGGCCCCGGTGCTCTCTGAAGCCACATGGCCCTGCAATAAGCAGCACAGGCAGCGCTGGCTCTGAAGTGATTGGGGCCACACCACACTACGAGGGGCTCTGTTACTCCACAGGCCCTGAGCTCCCCATGACCACTGCTGCTGCAGGGGTGAGCTGTAGGCCCTGTGGGAGGGGGGGCTGGGTCCCTGTGGGGGGGGGACATGTGCTGTGAGGGGGAGCTGCACCCTGTGGGGGGCAAGGGACCCACCCCTCCTGAGCAGCCCTCCTGACACTGCCCCCCCCACAGTCCCTCCACAATCCACCCACAATACCCACATCCCCAAGCCATCTCCACAAACCCCTCACCCACATACC
>NW_017728947.1:23331911-23379041 GCF_001723895.1 Crocodylus porosus
GTATTAAAAAACAAACAACCCCCTTCCCCCCAAACCTCACCCCCTCAAACCCTACACCCACCCACAAACTCCCCCAATCCCCACTCCATATTGCTTTATACTTGTAAATATATCAATAAAACATTGCCCAACTGCTCTCTCTGTATATAGTGGTGTTTCAATTTTAATAGCAGAAGAACACTGCTTTGGTTATTTTAATGTGAGAATTTGGGTTCCTTATCAGAATATCTGCAATTCATAAACAGGGAACAGCAGGATCTCTGCTGGTGAGACAAGTGGCAAGACCTAGGCAGAGGAGCTTGTCCAGGCACATCCCCCACAGCTAGATTGCTGCAGTGGGTAGAGGGTACAGGAAACTCTTGGTCAGGGCTGCTTCAGCAGTCCAGCTGGCACAAGGGGTGGTGTCCCCAGATATCAATTGGCCAGGCCCCAGAAGCTCCTGTCTGTTTGTGTCATCCAAGTATTGTGGGCCCTAAGGCCACCTGGCTAACTAGTAGCCCCTGCTGTATGGGACTAACAGATGAATTAGGTGCACAGGTGCTGGCCCCAGGCTCTAGCTCTCCCTGGCTGCAGATCCAGGAGGAGATGGGCAGGGTTATTTTGCACCAAGTGGCACAACTTGCCTCACACCAAAGTGCATGTCCGAGCATGTGCGCCGAGACAAAAATCCCGAGCTGAAATGTGTGCCGCTCCTATTTCAGCTGCTGCAAGTGCACATCCCTGCATGTGCGGACACGCCCTTTAAGTCCAAAAAACCTGTGTGTTGGTCGATAAAGAAGGCCATCCTGAGAATAGACTGGATGGCACAGAAGTCAAAGTGGACTTTTTTTCCTACAAAGCTAACACCCTATGCTTGAAGAAATGCTTACAAAAAAAAATAGGCAGGTGTCTAAAATATATATTTGAATCAAGTAAAGAAAACAGCTGAGGGGGAGGAAGGTAAGAGAGGGAAAGAAGGGTTGTTTGAGATCATCTTCCAGCAGCTATTAGACAATAACCATGTTACCCCTCATCAAAATGCAGACTTTAATCCTTGCAGTGAAATGTTTAATTCTTGAATAACTTTCTATTTCACTTTTAAAAATTGCATATTTACTTCTTACTAAACTGTTAGGTGATTAACCATTTACTCCATTTTATTTCTTTTTCCAGCCTTCTGAACTGCCCTCTGCCTCCAAATAGCTATACAAAACCTTTATTTAACATTGCAAAAAAATTCTGATTATTCTGCTGCAATGACAGCTCAGGTTACATTATGAAATCTGTTAGGAGGTGAAATGGTCTTAGTAATGCTTTTGACTTTCATTACTCAGCCAGATTGTGGAGTCTATCAATTATACCAACATTGACAGTCTGGTGAATTAATTGGTGCATTTGACAAGGACAGCTATTACCCTGTGTTGTTCTGACAGCTGGGTTTGATATCAGAAATTTGTCAACCTTTCCCTTCACATGAGCTGCTGGATGAATGGTTGAGTGGATCAGGCTAGGACATTTCAAGATTTTTTTCCCTCTACAATCTCAACATCTGGTGATAACCTAAACCCTAAATAAAATCATAGACATTCATAACATCAGTAAGCCAACAGCATGCCAGACTCGGACTATAAAACAATCTACTGTCTGAGCTGACAAAGTGCTCAAGGAGTCAGAAAACTAATTTATTACAAGAAAAGTTAGCACCTTTCAGTAATGACTTTCTATGTGTCCTTCAAGTGCCAGTTATACTATTTTGTGCAAGTATTTTAAGTTCATCTGAAGTTTAGTGGACTTATCTTTGTGGTTACGAGGCAACAAATAATTTTAACTTGATCATATTAAGGTAAATAGTAAGATATGATTGGGTGCTGATTCACTGTAAATTGCTCTAGACACAAAACAGAATAACTTGCTGCAAAACTATATAGCTTTCTAATCAGCATTTGCATATCCCCCCCAAGAGGCTTGATTATTAAGACATTAAATTTTTTCCAAACAAATATTAAAGGAAAATGAAAACTAGACTGTTTTTTTCATGTAGCTGCTCATATGATTTTTTTTCTTCATCACTTTAGAACTAGATTGTGCAGTTACTATGAGTCCTAAGGGGTAGATATTGCTGGGCTGTGCTAGGAAGCCCAGAGATTGAACTGTGAAAGCATTCACAGTTTGGTCCCCACTCTCCACTTGCTCCAAGGGGAGGTAATAACCAGTACTAGCTTTATCCCAATAAAGAGGATATCCCCCTTTGTGCTGTCTCGTGTGTTGTAGAAGTAGAGCCAAGGCCTACTCCTCTGCCCTACCTGCCCATCTGTTATGGAAGGGCAGAAGTGTCCCTGCAGCAACTGTGCACTTGATGCTGTCTACAAAGACTGACACCCTTATTCCCCCGAGTAGCTGTGTAAGGTAGCTCAAAAATGCCATAGTTAGTGGAGAAATGTCTAAGTTAGTCAATAGCCCCAAGGAGGGGGATCCAGAACAAACTCACAAAATATCAGGTGCTTACTTTTACTTGGAATTTATAGCTATAAAGCCTCTCTGAAAGTTAGGTAGTTTGGTGTTCCCCTTCTCACAAAGCACACACTAGAAGAAGATGTATTCCCCTTCCTTTTACTCAATTATGCAGCAGTTAAAACTCTCGCCCTGAATGTGGACTAGGCAGAGGACTGCCTAGTTGTGAATCTCTGTAGAACTCAGATATGAGATGGACACCACGCTACTCAGTGCTGTCAAGAATTTTATTTGTGGAAACTTTGGCACCTAGGGATCTTTCAGAATTAAACAGCAAGAGACCAAGGAGTACTGAGGTCTGAGTTTTGGACCCAGTCACGCACAGTGGCAGCTAAATGTCTAAGCCCCTTGGATATCCAGCCCTCAATGATAATTTGGGAAGTGAGACATATAAAGTCCATCTTAATCTTTTAATGAAGACTGTGTTCAATATCCAAGGGAGCATGAGAGGGCTTTATCCTTCAAGACTGTGATGAAAAATGTTCTGCATCACGTCATGCCTCGAGTTGGCTTCATCATCAAATTACTAAATAAATATTACAAGTCCCATAATTTTTTGGTTCTTTTTATGGGCCTCATTACTGTATGAAAACAAGACCATCATGTTCCCCCTTTTTACATACATCATTATTTTTATATTAACATATTAAGTAACAAAAAACCAGACATCAAGGGGCATGGCAAAAATAAAATAATTCACCTGCCTTTATTGCAGTGCATATGATCTCTTCTTAAGTGGAACTTGCATAACACATTCTCTCCCTGCCCCTCCACCCCCAACTATTTACATACTCAACTCAGTGGTGGGCTGGGAATTCACTGAATGCAGCAAATAGATACATTGCTAAAATAATCCTTTTATTTTGCAGCAGGACACCAAGGTCAGAGAGTAAACTTTTGTTTTTGGGGGGGTGGGGAAGGAGGATATTCAATGTAGTATTGACATCATAAAGTTGACTTGGTGGGCTTGGCCCTCTAAATTTTTACTAGTATAGACGCTCTATGGAAGTTAACTGTTCTGCTCAGTATTTGCGTGAATACAGGTTTTGCAGGTTTCTAAATTGGTGCTATTTATTTAAACATTTGGAAGAGAAATTACCAGTATGTGTACTGAATCTTTTTTATACCACCAAAGTCAGAGAAGCCTTCTGGTGAATCCTATACCACAGAAGAGAAATGGACTCCCTGACTGTTCTAAGTTGTTGGATAAAACAAAGAATAAGACAAGATAATTGGTAAGAAAAATAGAGAAGAAGCTCCATTCTTCCTTTACCAAATGTGCAGGTTGTACAAAATAAGATCACATTGTTTTAAGATATAGGTGGAGTGCAGTTGATAATACACAGAGCAGTTGACTGCAAGTATTTAAACTGCAAGTTTGTGAAGCTGCTACAGAATTAAACAGATGATTTAATCAGGGAGCAGAGAAGGTTTTGAAAACTAAATACAATTTAATAGTGGAACATTTCAATTTTGAGGCACCACATTAAATTATGCAGCCGTACATCAAACTAACTTTTAAGTCAAAGTGACCTTTGGTTAAGGTAGATTGGAACGGCATAATCTGGTTTTATGAAATATTTGTTATACTGTCAAGAAAATTGTAACATCATACGTAAGGCAAAGATTTTGGCATTTTAAAAAAGCCCAAACTAAAAAGGAAGATTAACTTTTGTCCACAGTGGGGATATATCATGATTCTTAGCCAACCTGCCTACATAGCTACTTACATGCAGAAACGGAAAAGAAAATCCCAACTACGTATAATTAAATACATTTTTTTAAAAACTAGCAGTAGCAATGTTGGTAAGTAATAAAAATAGCATAATATAATCAAAATCAATATACATATTCTTTAAGTGGTAAATTAGCAGAGTCAGAACTGCAAAAGTATATTTCCTTTATACCAAAGATGGTAAAATATACATATACTGCAAAATTACCTTTTAACATTTTACTGTAGACTTAAAATAGCATCACAGCTTCTTTCTTTAAAAGAAAGAGAGAGAATGTAATTTCAAAACCCTTAGCTTATTTTTAATTTATAGTCCTTGAAAAAAAAATAAGTGGATAGCCCAATCATTTATATGCCTGGGCAAAAGCAATACATCTATATAAAAGTACAGTGATATATTTCTGTTGCTAGTTTAATGTGCTGCTCTGTGCCCTGTGTGTTCTGATTCATTGGAGAGCAGCAATCATGTCGACAGGAGCTGTTCTTCAGTTCCCATCAGCGACAACTAAAGGCCAATTCAAGGTTGTGGTGGGGTCATGAATCTAACATAGTCACTGATAGAACAATTTCCCTTCCACATGACACTGTCAGTGGGACACAGTGGGAATATACAGTGAGAACTGCTATAGGTATCTTTGCCTACTTGGTATTTTCTTTTTTTAGCACTGGACTATGGTCAGTAGTGTGGTCAAAGACTGACTGGGGAATAGTCAGACAATGGAAAACAGTTCAGGGGAAGTTTTAACCCTTTATGAAACCTGGATAATCTTGGCTTCTGCACAAGCAGGTCCAGCATCTTAAACCTAGCTCAAGATGTTGGCAAGACCATTAGAAGACGGATTCAAATCCATCAGTAGTGTGCATGGAAAAAGATATTGAACAAAATTCTGCAGTGACTCAAGGCCTAACCCATAACTTCCTTGAGCTCAGCAGAAAAGCATTTGTAACCATATACAATCCTGAAGACATGCAAACAGAGCATCAGTCCATAATTACTCCTCATTTTGTTGAGGTAGTTACCCTGAGGCAAAGTGACTTGCATTGGAAATATGTAGGGAGTACATGGGGCTGCACATGCACCCCTTGAGATCAGCCGTGCACCCCCTAGAAAAGCCAGCCGCAAAACTGGAAATGCACTTCCGGTTTTGCCGCTGGCTCAGAGATCAGGTGCTGGGGGACCCTGCCCCCCTGCTGGTGATCTGGTGCCCCCCCCCCGACACTCGGGAGGCACCAGTTGCCCATGGTGACTTGTAACATATGTCCTCCCTACTTTTACTATGGGGTGAACTCAACTGACCCCTTGTTAAACATGTCGTGTGTCAACACACTAAGTGAAGGCAGATTTGGGACCATATACCGTTCATTCCCATAATGAGACTACTGTAAGGGCTTACTAGAACATTCTGGCCTTTATTGTTTATACTGGAGGAGTCAAAGTGGCAAATGCTAAGTACCAGGCTTAGAACTTAAAATTGGTAGCCATTGCATTTTAGGTGATGGAATTACAGTACAAAGCTTCACACTTGGCAAGAAATGTTAGCAGGGTCTGAACCGCATTAATATGCTGTATACTCTAGCATTTTCCATCATTTTGCAAATTACCATCTTATAAAAGTTTCCTATATACATGTAACCCAGGAGGCGGCCCAATAGTTGCCACCCCTGCCCAATATCAGGGATGGTGTAGTGAGAGTGGGGCAGGGCTTCCGGCCAGCACCAATTTACTTTTCAGCTGGCCCCTGCTCTCCATAGAGCAGCCGGTGGTCCCAAGAAGGTCTAACACTTAACTGATTTAACTATTTACACTTTATTGACAAAACAAAAATAATAGTAAAGGTTATTTACAAGTGAACTTAAATGACAAAACAAACCAGAATGCATTAGTCAACCCTTGACTCAAGAACTACAGGTAGGTTAACTGGCAGCTTTCAGCCCCTGCTCAGATGCTACAGCAAGGAGGCTGGGTGCTCATTTCCAGCAGCTCCAACAGGCTTCCCAATAAGTGACAGACTGGAAGAGTGTAGGCTTTTTCTGGTCTGCAGCAATCAAATTGTATCAAACCTCAACCCCGCAAAGAGGCTGAAGGGTGACCCTCCGTGGCAACCAAAAAGGAAGCAACAAGCAACAGAGTAGGCTTCTGCAGCAATCAGCATGACCCAAGCACAAAGCTCAGGGACTCCATCCGATGATAATCAGCTGCAGAATAAGAGACAAGACTGAGTCCCTCCTGGGGCAGTCAGTGGCAGAGGGTCAGCAGTACAGGTGACTGGCCAGGTACCCCACATGCCTCACAGCTCGCCAGTCCTGCTCCGAGCACCGGCTTGAGCCCAGAGCTCCCGGGGACTCTCGTTCTGGCACTCCTCAGGATCCCAGTGCTTTGCCTGCTGCTGTCCCACTTCCCTGGGGAAGGTAAGGGGTTTCCTTAACTCACCGGCCCAGCTTCCTCCTCCGGAAAAGGACGCCGCCTATGCTCCTGGCTGCTGCTGCTTCTCCTCAGTGGAGTGGGGGGCCGACTGCCACCCCTAGCCTCTGGGACGCCCGACATGTCCAGCACACTGTGTTGGGGCCTTGGGGCACCAGCTCCCTGCCCCAAGGCCTGGCCACAGGTCCCTTTCTGTTGCCTTCTTTTCTCAGGGACTTTGAGGCTCCTCAGAGGGGTCTCTCTGCTCCCTCTGCTGGGTCAGCTCAGCCCAGCTCTTCTTAGGCCTCCTGCATCATTCCCTGGAGTCACTGTCAGCAGCCCCCACATGCCAGCTCAGCTGCTGCTTTTATCCCCTCAGGCAGTTCCTCCCAGGCTTGCAAACTGGCCAACCAGGGCTCAGGGTGGCTGGCCCACAATCCCAGCCATCCCCCTTCCATGCGAATGAGGGAACTGAAAACCCCTTCTTTCGACTGGCTTCTCCTTTTCCACAGGGCAGGGCTCCCCTGCTCCACCCTTGGTGTCGCTCAGAGTTCACTGGCACTGTATCTAGCCCAGGGTAAGTATCTCAAGCCCACATTGGCAGTCTGTTACATACACTTTTAAGAAGTAGCATGTAGTGTTAAATCTTACTGGCTCATAGGACTTGCAGCAGGGGTATCAAATATACAGCCTGCAGAATGAATCTGGCTCACAGGGGTGGGTCATCTGACAGCGGGAGAATTAACACTGACACTACCCACTGCACTACTGCTGCTGTATTAGTACAGCCAGCATCCAGGGGGTGAATGCTGCTGCCAAAATTAGTGCTTTGGATTGCCACAGGTGACAAAAGTTCGTAGCACTTGGTGACAACCCCTGGGGTGGTGCTGAGTGGTAGAAGAGTGTAGTTAACTCCCTGGCTTCTGTCCATGCCAACAACATGGCTCTGGCAAAGGGGTCAATGAGAGTTGAGTGGGAGCAGAATCAGCTCTGCCTGCTGATGTTGACACCAGTTCTGGCAGCCACAGCCAGAAGTCCTGGAAGTGAGACGCCTCATAGTCTGGATCTGGCCCACCAACTCATTTAAGTGTGACACTCCTGCCTTACAGCATAGAAGGTGCTATATAAAAAACCAGAAAACCACTAGGTAAGATTTGAGGAAGGAGGGTTTAAACATAGTACATGGTAAGAAGCACACCTGTGCATGCTTGCTATATCTTTCAAATTCCCAGAGAACCGTGATGATGTCAAAGACTTATGGGCTTGCTTGCACTACAGAGCTATTTCCACAATACCTGTACTGGCATAGCTATACCAGAGAAGTCCCCTTAATAGAGACACAGCAAAGGCTAGGAGAAGAGACTTAATTGACACATAAAGTTACATTACCTCCCCAAACTCCTCAGTCAATGTAGCCGTGTCCAGACTGGAGGTTTGACTAGCACAGCCTTGTTGGCTGGGGTTGTAATTTTTTTCTATACCTGATATAGGTATTCCTGCAAAAGCCTGTAGTGGTGGGGTAGCATCTGAGACTGAGGTGTAGTCTGTAGTGGTGGGGTAGAGTGGGACCGAGGTATAGAATGGCCAGCACTACACAGCTAAGTTCAAAGGAAGTCCAAGCCATCCCCAGTTTCATAGTCGGTAGGGTTGGAAGGGACCTGAGCAGATCATCAAAGTCTGACCCCCTGCCATGGGCAGGAAAGAGTACTGGGGTCAAACAACCCTGCCTAGGTGATTATCTAGCCTCCTTCTGAAGACCCCCAGGGTCAGAACAAGACCACTTCCCTTGGAAGTCGGTTCCAGATCCTAGCCACCCTGACTGTGAAGTAGTGCCTTATAATATCTAGCCTGAATCTACTCTGCGTCAACTTATGGCCATTATTCCTTGTTACTCCCAGTAGTGCTTGGGGGGAACAGGGACCCTCCTATTGCCTGCTGGTCTCCCTTGGCCAGTTTACAAACGGCCACTAGATCCCCCTCAGCCTTCTCTCATGGAGGCTGAAGAGGTTCAGGTCCCTGAGCCTCTCCTCGTAGGGCCTGACTTGCTGCCCTCTGATCATGCGAGTGGCCTCCTCTGGACCCTCTCCATGTTGTCTACAACTCTCCTGAAGTGCAGCGCCCAGAACTGGACACAGTACTCCCCAACTACGGCCTGACCAATGTAATATAGAGGGGGAGAATCACCTCCTTGGACCTGCTTGTGATGCATTTGTGGATGCATGACAAGGTGCGGTTAGCCTTCCTGACTGTGTCCCCACATTGGCAGCCCATGTTCATCTTGGAGTCTATAATGACTCCAACATCCTTTTCTGCCTCTGTGCTGATGAGAGAGGAATTCCCCAGCTTGTAGGTATGGTGCCAGTTCTTTCTCCCTAGGTGCAGTACTCTGCACTTGTCAGTATTAAATCCCATCTTATTCTGATCTGTCCACCCCTGTAACCTGTCCAGATCCAATTCTAGAGTGTCCCTTCCTTCTAGCATGCCCACTTCCCCCCACATCTTAGTGTCATCTGCAAATTTGAACAAGGTGCTTTTCACCCCCTCGTCCAAGTGGCTGATGAAGAAGTTGAACAGTGCGGGCCCGAGGACCGACCCCTGGGGGACCCCACTGCCCACATCCCTCCAGGTCAAAAATGACCCATCCACCACCACTCTCTGGGTGCGGCTCTCCAGCCAATTGGCAACCCATCTGACTGCGCAGGCATCAACACCACAATCTTCTGATTTTTTAACGAGAATGGGGTGAGAGACAGTGTCAAAGGCCTTCCTAAAGTCCAGAAAGACTATGTCCACTGCAACACTTGCATTCAAGGATTTTGTGACCTGGTCATAGAAGGCCATCGGGTTGGTCTGACAGGACCTGCCTCTAATGAACCTGTGTTGGTTGCGCCCCTAAGCATACACTCCCCTGCTTGTCCCTTGCAATTGTGCACCTGGATAATTTTCTCAAAGAGCTTCCCCAGGACTGAGGTAAGACTAAGAGGCCTATAATTTCCTGGGTTCTCCTTCCTCCCTTTTTTGAAAATAGGGACCACACTGGCCCTTTTCCAGTCCTCTGGCACCTCGCCAGAGCACCACAAGTGCTCATAAAGCCGTGCCAGGGGTCCTGCAATGACCTCTGCTAATTCCCTCAGCACTCTGGGGTGGATATTGTCAGGACCTGCTGATTAAAACACATCCAGTCCCACCAGAAGTTCCCTGACTAGGTCCTCTCTGACCCTGGGTCTGGCTGTGCCTCCCCTGGGACCATCGGGGATCCCAGTGGGGGGATGACCTGGTCTCTGCTCAGAAAAATGGAGGTAAAGAAATTGTTAAATATGTTAGCTTTGTTGTCTGGTGAGACCACCAGATTTCCAAGCACGTCCTTCTAGGGTTTCCAGGGAATATAGACCACAGGAGAAGCTGCTACCCTTTGATGATGTGGAGCAGACACTCCTCCCTCCCTGGGGCCAGCCAACTCTAACAACATTCATTTTGTGTCCCCAAACTTGTCTAAGACCCATCACAACTATAGAGTTGGTCTATTAAAAGAAACTATCAATCAAGTCTTGCTTGTGACAATTTCAGCAATTTGTTTACATGAAAAATTACTATAAGGAAAGAGTATAAACTGCCTATGATCTGTATTAATGAAATTTAGCCAATGGAGACAAGAACTTCAGAGGACCTGCAAGTTCTTTGCAGTCTGTTAGTGATTTGGTAGTGGAAATTAAACTCAGGATGCAAATTTAGCACCAATCTCTGAATTTGGGACTGTGTTTTTATGCTTTAGTGTAGCACAAAGATTCAATTTTAATTGGGTTTTGCATGAAAATTATCATTATATAATAATAATATCCTAATGTCATTTCCGTAGCCTGTGCAAAATCAGCTTGTGGGTCAGTAGATGCCTCAATCATACTGACTGGCATCTTTGTCACAATCTCAGCAGAGGACAGAAAAGAGGGTCTCATGCAAAGACTCTTAAAGTAGCAAAGATTTGGGGAAAAGTATCTTTAAAAGGCTCTGACATGAGACAATTTAAACCAGCCATTTTGTTAGGCAGAAGCTCATGTTCTACTATGTGGATTCTTTAGAGCTCAGATACCGAATGTCTGACTTCTTGGCTCTGAATGATTCCTGAATACCACAAAAGACTGCCTTTGTTTTCACCTGGCTTTGGATTAAGCCTTATAAGCACATGAAATACTGAACAACTGTCTCACTTCTAGTGGTAGTCCTTCTAGGTCTGGGTTGAGTGAGGGAAGCCTGCAAAACTGTTTGTGTTCTGTGACTTTTTGTGACTAAGCAGAAGGCATCACAATCTCAGGATGTCAAACTAGTACCAATCAAAAGCATTAAAATAAAATAGTTCAAAAGAAACATGGAGACTAAATTAATGAAAATCTCAACTTGAAAATGCAAGTGTCATTTACAAGTAACTTTAATAGGCGCTTGTGCCTGTAGTTGTTACATATAAATGTATTTATAGATTTGGAAATGGAATTGGTTTGTGCTTATGAGTAATAAGCAACTGCTGTAAATGGAAAAGAGAGCTTGCATACTGTGTGTGCTGAAAAGCAGACTTCCCTATACTGCTCCACTATTGTGCTGTTGTTCAGTGTCTCTTCACTCTGGCTCAGATACTGTCAGCTGTACCCAAGCTGTGTCAGAGTGTATGATGTATTTTTATTTTTGTTTATGCTGTTAAAGCTGATACTAATAAAACTCATTTCAGATTAGATCACAGCATGCACTTGAACTCAAAGGTGAAAGCACCTTCCTTTATCCTCTTATTGAGCAACTTCACAGCAACACGTACACATATCTGAGTAAGAAAACTGAGGGGCTGAAATCTATTGTCCTTTGCTTTCCTTCTGACAGAATATTTGATGGTTTGCTACACTGCTTTAGCCACTGTGCTAAAGTTGATTCTTTGAAAATAAGAGAGAAACTTAGAAGCTGTTCATGTTATTTTAGATCTGAGCTTGTTTCAGATTTAACATAAATGAACAAGAACCCCTCCCACCCCAATACACACACACACTCAAAATCAGTCAAAAAATGAAAATAAAATGTTTACATAATAAATGGCATGCACTCTACTTCAAGTAGTCAGTATTTGAAAGTCAATTGCTTGATTCAGTATTTGAAATTAACAATGCTTAATTAGCTGCAATTGGTTAACAAAATCACATGGTAAAGTTTCTATCCTTCATCTGGATCCATGCACTAATACGGGAAAGCCAAGGCTGCCATGGAACTCCAACTGGCTACAAGTGTCAAGGACAATAAAAAGTCCTTTTTTAGATATGTGGGGAGCCAGAGGAAAGGCAAAGGCAACATTGGACCCCTGCTAAACCAAAAGGGAGAACTGATGACCAACACCCAGGAAAAAGCCAACTTGCTAAATGGATACTTTGCATCAATCTTTCACAAATCCCATGGGATGCCCTTGCCCATTACGGGACAGAGACGCCTAAGCAAGGGTGGTTGCTTGCCGTCCATTAGTGCTGACCTTGTGAAGGAACAGTTTGAGAGGCTGTACACCTTCAAGTCAGCCGGCCCTGACTATTTACACCCCAGGGTACTCAAGGAGCTGGCTAGCATCATAGCTTAGCCGCTGGCACAGATCTTTGAGAGCTCCTGGTGTTCTGGTGAAGTGCCCAATGATTGGAAGAAAGCCAATGTGGTGCCTATCTTCAAGAAAGGGAGGAAAGTGGACCCAGCAAACTACAGGCCCATCAGCCTGACCTCTATCCTGGGGAAGATCTTAGAAAAAATCATCAAGGAGGCCATTATTAATGGACCAGCCAATGACAACACCCTAAGGGACAGCCAGCATGGGTTTGTTGTGGGTAGGTCATGCTTGACCAATCTCATTTCCTTTTATGACCAGGTCACCTGGACAAGGGGGAAGAGATTGATGTCATATATCTTGACTTTTAAAAAGCCCTCGATCTGGTATCCCATTCCTTTCGGCAAAACTGGCCAACTGTGGCCTCGGGTCCACCATGATCCGCTGGCTGGGAAATTGGCTCCGTGGTCAGACCCAGAGGGTGGTGGTTGACAGAAGTCAATTGTCATGGTGCTCTCTGACCAGTGGGGTCCCTCAAGGCTCTGTCCTTGGACCTATTTTGTTCAACCTCTTCATTAATGATGTGGACATTGGAGTCAGAAATGGACTGGCCAAGTTTGCCGATGATACCAAACTTTGGGGTAAAGCATCCACACCTGAGGATGGGAGGGTGATCCAGGCTGACCTTGACAGGCTCAGTAAATGGGCGGATGAGAACCTGGTGTTTAACACTGAAAAATGCAAGGTTCTCCACCTTGGGAGGAAAAACCTGCAGCATGTCTATAGGCTTGGCAGTGCTACACTGACTAGCACTATGGATGAGTGGGACTTGGGGGTCAGGATTGACCACAAGATGAACATGAGCCTTCAGTGTATTGCTGAAGCCAGTAAAGTGAGCAAAACACTGGCTTGCATCCACAGATGTTTCTCAAGCAAATCCCGGGGTGTCATTCTCCCCTGGTACTCGGCCTTGGTGAGGCCACAGCTGGAGTACTGAAAAAATTCAAAAAGGATGTGGAGAACTTTGAGACAGTCCAGAGGAGAGCTATGCACATGATCAGAGGTCAGGAAAACAGACCTTACGACAACAGGCTGAGAGTCATGGGACTTTTCAGCCTGGAAAAGCGCAGGCTCAGGGTGACCTGATGGCCACTTATAAGTTTATAAGGGGTGTTCACTATGACCTGGGGGAACATTTGTTCACCAGGATGCCCCAAAGGATTACAAGGTCGAATGGTTATAAACTCTAGCAAGACCGTTTCAGGCTGGACATAAGGAAGAACTTCTTTACTGTCCAAGCCCCCAAGGTCTGGAATAGTCTGCTGCTGGAGGTGGTTCAAGCACCTACTTTGAACTCCTTCAAGAGAAACCTGGATGTTTTTCTTGCTGGGATCCTATGACCCCAGCTGACTTCCTGCCCCTGGGTAGGGGGCTGGACTCGATGATCTTCCAAGGTCCCTTCCAGCCCTAATGTTGATGAAATCTATGGTCGGGGCAAATATCCCTATGTGGATTTTAAATCAAGATTTTGCAGATATTTCTCCATAAGACTTTGAAGTTTATTGTCTAGGAACAATGGGTGGCTATAAGCATGCTTGGGAGTGGGGGTGGGGGGAATTTAATTAGAGCAGTTCCCAGAGAACTTCTCTAATTAAAACGCCTCACTGCCATGTGCATTAAGCATCTTGTGTTACAAATTGCCCGCAGAGACAGTTTAATTAAAGCTCATTTGATGAGTTTGTTTTTTCTTATGACAAAGCTCATTTGACGAGTTGTAGTTAAAGTGCTCCCGCAGCCATTTTGAAATGCGGGACATTTAATACATGTGACATTGAGGCACGCTGGAGCTTTCTAATTAGAATGCTCCAGAAGTCTTAATTAATCAAGTCGACTCTAACACATTCTAATTAGAATGCATTGGAGCATGTCTATAGGTACCCATTCATGCTAATGCTAACATTGCTCAAATGTTTGGAGAAAGGCCACAGGCATGGCCAAAGCAAATTCTGTCCAAACATTGAGTACTATTTTACGGAATAAAACCTCTGAATTCACTTTCATCTAAAATATGCAAATTAGGTGATTAAAATTGATGAATATTTTAAATAAACTTTAAAAATTATGTTTATACAGTTTGTTTCCATTCTAATTTCTTTTACCCAGCACTTGTTTCCATTTTCTTTTTTTTTTATTTTAGCATTATTTTCTAATCAGTATCACTTTTACGTTGTTACATGTTAGCATAATATTATAAAGGAAAATTTTCAAAGACTCCAAGAGCACTCGGGTGTTTGTTTTCATTGACTTTCAATGGAATTGGGTATTTAGCTGTTCTATGCACCTTCAAATATCTCCGTCATAATGTTTGGGCTGGAAATTATTCTAGTATAATAAGACAAGGCACAGAAATATTTCTGTCATTTGTAGGGTTTTTAAATGCCTATTATTACAAAAATTAAATATGATTTGTCTAGACGGAATTGGCCAGAATAAAATAGAGAATGTTTTGTTTGTCTCTTATCTCCTCATTCCAGCATTTTCCATTTGGGAGAAGAACAAAAAGAAAAAAGGATCACGCATATCTTCTTATCATCTCTGAACACAGATCCAGATTCCTGGACCCCTTACAGATACCTCTCACCTATAGCCACCAGTACAGGAAAAATGCAGTCAGATGCAAGGGAGCTCCTGGTTAGGGCCCAGCACAGCTGAAAGTAATCTAGACTGTTCCTGAGACTGTTCTAAATCAAGTTCTGGGCAAAACCAGCTCGAGAATCAGCACAATGCAAAAGTTGGTGAAAAAGCCTGCAGTGAATACAGCTCAGGTGGATTGGAGAATCAGAGCCAAAGACTACACAAATATAAAACAGGCAGAAAACTTTTAAAATGCTTGCATAACTTGTTTTGCAAGGGGTCTGTCAGCAAGAAGCAGGTTCAGTGTCTAGGATTTGTATGTAAAATTACAAAAAAGGTGAGCTCAAGTATCCATCCAGAAACCTGGAAAACCAGGTATCTGCCACAAGCACCCATGAAAGGCAGTATGTTCTTCACTTTCAAGCACTTATCTGACAATACAACATTGTTTATCAAGAGGAGAGGAATAACAGTTTTAATTTGGGAAACCAGAAAAACAGTCAGTCAAGAGTAAAACATTATTCCTACCCACCCAGTAGTCCTCTGCCAGCTATCCCGGTTGTAGTCTTTTGCCTCGATTTCCCCACCAGCCAATACAAGCCCCAGTGAATGTATGCCTCTGTGACACTTCATTTTTCTCTCTTTCCCCCTGAATACAACCCACTTCCAGTTGGCTGGCAGGGACTGTTGAAGTTCTACAGTCCAGAGATGCATTTGGGAAGGTCCATATAGAACCTCAGCTGCCCTTCAGCAAATGGACATCTTGGTGCCTTCTTCCACAGTCAAAACTGTTCTGGAAGAACATTGGAGATATGGGGAGGGAAATAACAGGACACCAGTTTTCAGGTAACCACTTTGTTTTCTTACTGAACCTTCCCAAGACCTCTGGAACACGTGAGGGTCAGAAGTCTAGTCATTGCAAAAATTATTATTGCAAAAGCCTGGATGAGAAGTGACACCTTCTAAAATCACTGACTGGTTTAAAAAAATTGAGAAGTTTTAGTAATGGAAAAATTGTCCCATTGAGTTACTGTTCTATTCAAGAGAAGGAAAAAAATGCCTATTTAGAAATTTGATGGCAATTCTTGGAATTTGCTAAAAATTTAATTTTTAGCAAATTCCAAGAATTTCCATTTATATATATAATTGTATATATATTTAATTTTTATAGAGATATATCTATATATTCTTTATATATAGATATATCTTTATATCTATCTATCTTTATATCTATCTTTTTAAATTATATATATATATGATTTTTTCCCCTTCTGCCCCCAGATCTGAAAGTTTGAGAAACTTTTTTGAATATTATGGGAAGTGCAAGTTTTTTTAGCTTACACTTCAGAACAAATTTAGAATACATTTAAAATATAAAGCACAGATAAATAAAATAGTGAGATTTGTATTATGCCAAGGTCTGAGGAAGAGGACTATGGTGAATCAATATACAGAGATGAAGAAACAAAAGCTTAACATTGACTGAAACAACGGAACCATCAGAGACTGAAAGGAAGAGAAGTAAGAACGTTATCCTTTGGAACATTGTTTCTGGACACTGACTTTAGGGAGCACAATTGATTAAATATCTTTAAATGTTACATTTGTTATTTGATAAATTGGATTAATTAATAAAGTTAAACACAAAGATAGCAATATGTTATTACTTCTACACTCAATTCTGAATTTTAAACCCACATATCATTTTGAATTTTAACTGAAATTTTTCGTTTGGCATAGAATAATTTGCCCATACAAATTAAGTTAATTCTGTCTCCAGTTCATCAGGAGAAGGTGGCAGAGAGCACCTTCATGTATTATCTTCAGACTGGAGGACTGCACCTGGAAAAAGCAAGACTTCATCAGGCTGTCTCACTGTAAATAATCCAGTAAATCCCAGGAGAGCACTGCTGCCTCCTTTTAGAATAACAGCACTGGCCAACAACTCTGGCTGAATTATTTAGCACATAGCAACTTTCCTTTTTCTGGGATCCTAGACAAAGTTTCTGATCTGCCAGTTAAGTCCATCAGGGCCCCAAGAAAGTCCCTTGCACAGTTGCACTAGATTTATAGGAATAAAACTAATGGGGATTTCATAGTAGTCTACTGATTTTTTAACTGAAAATCTATACCTTCAAATGAGAAGAAAAACATATGTACAAGGATAAAAGCTTCTCTAGAGTCCAGTAATACAAAAGCCTACTTAAAAAGAGGCATCTCTTTACCATTCCTGCATTATGATAGTAGGTCCGAATTTCAGCTGTCTAATACAGCAATCGTCACTAAGCCTGATCAAATTGGGTATGAAATTTGCAGACTCTTCTATTAAATACTACAGGAATGACATGTGCACGTCATTCTGGCAGCTGTCACTCCAGCAGATACACAGTAAGATGTGCAATGGGAAGCAGCTTTACTGAATAGTAAACAACATCACTTGCGGAGCTAACATAACACATCCCTCTCACTAGCTGGGACCTATCTGGGGCCAAAGACATTGCTCAAACCTGGGAACCCTCAGTGCCTGAAGCATTAGCTTCTATCTCTTAGCTTGAAGGATGAAGGCCAGGAGTGCTGAATTTATTTGGTCGCCTTATCTCATTGATTTCAACAGGTGTTAGACACCTAAATACCTTGAAGAATCTAGGTTTATCTCTTCAAATCTGTGAGGACACTTCATGTGGACCAGTCATTTCAAAAAAATATAGTTTAGAGGCATGATGCATTCATTCAGATAACAAACCCACAGGAAATTAGGTACATCTAACAAGCTGAATACAAATTCTGCTTTTACTTTCAATTTGGTTTTGACATGTGTTATAGCACCAATTAGGATCAGGGCTCCAGTCTGCCAAGTGCTTTATATAGTCCTTGCATAGAGTCTGAACAGATAAAAAGACTGACAAAGACGTGGAGAAAAGTATACATTGTGCAAACAGAAACTAGCTGGGCAAGGTAGTTTCACATTTTTCTTCAACAGATATATTGGGTAAGTGAGAGGAAATGGCAGGAGAGAGTGAGTACACAGGAGTAAAGGAGCAGGTAAAATGAAGAAAAACGTTGAAGAAAAGAGAGAGGGGAAAGGCAACATGCGACCTTGTGAAGAAAAAGTGGAGGGACTAGAGCCAGGCAAAATTTTTCCATAGCAATTTTTTTTGGCAGAGAATGCCTTTTTGATGTAATGGATGCTTTCTTTAAAAAAAAAATCTGGTTTTGCTAACTGTTGGGATATTTTATTATACAAAGCCCTCAAAGTGTACAGATTTCATTCAATGAATATTTTCAGTGAAGTCCCCTCAACAATGTAAAAAATGAAATCAGTGAACACAAAACTCCATTTTTTGTTGAATTTTTTTTGCAGGGAAAAACATCATTTCCTGGGTAAAACTAAAAGGTCACTCTTACATCAGGTAGTTTCGAATCCAATCCAGTTCAACTGTGACCAAAAATTATCTGATGGCTGTATGACAGCATCCACAGTATGGTTTGTGGAATGAAAACTTCATCTGAGAGGTGATCAAAATCTAGGCAAAGGTGCCCATAGATTTTAATGGATTTGGGCTAAAGTTTTTTATTCTGTTTCCAAACATGAAATATATAAGTCGCATTAACTAAACAAGAAGACTAATCAGAGATGTCACAAGGACTGCATGGGCATGGACCCTTTAGGTCAGGCTTGAAGTACATTGCTGGTAGGTTGGAGTTAAACTGGTATTTCTAGTACCTGTGTTTGCACCTATTTCTCCATAATTAGAAGGCTTAATTCTGATTTCAGCTGATGTGGTCCTTTTGACTGACATGAAACTAACATAAATTGGTCAACAAAAATGTGCAAATTCAAAGCTTTTAGACCTAAGTAAACTTTTTTTTGATGAATAACTGAAATCTTGAAGAAGCCAGGAAGTTATTCAGAAGCATGTGAGAACACAGCCTTTTTGGCAGACATGTAGGCTTTAAAAGGGTAGTGTTTCTTTCTGCATTTTAGGAGAAGACAGAACAGATTTAAAATGTAGTTGCTTATTGATTTATACTCTTTATACTGGACGTAGCTTTTTATTAAAGAAAGCAGATATTCAATAGTGTTAACTAGTAATGGGAATTGACTTTTCACTAATTGCACAGACCTGGCATTAATACACCTTAACAGAAAATGGGCCCTGTGTTCACCAGATCAATTCTGAAATTTTTCTGTACCTCGCTATGGTCATCAGACTCCAACAACGTTGCGACTAAATGAGAAATTCTTGCCTTTTTAAAGAAATCATCCAATTAGCAGGATAAGGATTTTCCCCCAAAAGAACAAGAAAGGAAGCTCTTTAACAGGGTAGCTCTCCTTCTTAGTCTTGGTTCCAGAGGGATCATTATTCCCTAATGTTCTTTCCTGTCCTTCCATTTTTGTACATGTGGAAATACTGTATGCTCCTTGATGCAGTGAGATTTCTTCCCCCCTGTATTAGTGGGGGCTGTCTTGGGGCAATGCCAACATTAATCATTATTATCTGATTATACTTGTTGATGGTGTGAATAATGGTTGTTTACCTGTATCTTAGTTTTATATGCTAATTTAAAGAGGCACAGTTGGGTTAAAAGTCATATAATAAAAAGCAAATCTCTAGCCATGTTACTAAACCTACTATATTTTATTCTGTAATGCAAGCTGCCTGTTTACTTTCTGCATTTCTGCAGCTTGGTAGCGAAGCTAGTCAATACGACTTTCACATTTATCAGTTTCATGTTCTATTTCCCAAGCAGAAGCACTAGAGTTTTTACAAACTTGCAGTATAAGAACATACCTTAAAAGAGAGACTGTGTTCTGAACACCTTCTTCCACATTAGGGAGTGCAAAGACCAGCCCCCAACTTGTATCTATGTGGACAAAGACTGTCCTCTGAACCCCCTGCTTCAGTTGTTCTGACTTCCAGCTCTTTTGCTGCCAACCTTCTCTCACTTGACTCTATCACATGCAAGATATATTTATGTTATTTTGCCACCTACAAAACCTAAAGTCACCATGGGAAAGGACAGCTGAAGCACTGAAAAGATCTGATTCCTAACAAGGCTTCTTATGTAAGAGAGCTAGAGTGCATCACTTCCTGAAAACCATCTCTTCCTAGATGAGACCTGATGAGCCCAACTCAAGTCTCATTGATGTTACTATAAGTCTTGGGCCACTTTTATTGACTTCAGCAAATCATTTGGATTTCTAGTGATACAGTAGCTGAAATCAGAACTGGGCCACTGTGTCCAAGAACAAAATGACCTGCATTTTCCAGGTAGCGATGCAATATTCTGCTTTGCAGTCAGATTACTATATTGATTCACTTTCATTAGTTATGTAACATCCTTTTATTGCTGTGTTTCACCAGACTAGTATAATAATAAAAACAGTTAGTTAAGAATGTAGAATAAACTATTATAGGGAGCTTTGTAAATTCCCTACTAATTGGTTTTCCTCAGTGTTTTGTTGCTGATACTTTAGCTGGACAAATGAGAAATCAAACTACAGCTCAGTATATAGAAAATAATGTGTCAGCATTTTAGCATAACTACTATTTCAAAGCTTGTTATGTTACTGGTAATAAAATGTGACTAATATACTGTTAATTAATATTGTGTCTTAAAGCTAATTTATCACATTATTAATCAGAGTAATAAAGCCAAGGAAAACCAACCTCACCTATAATCATTCATCTACTCTAAATACAGTGGTTTATACACAAATCTGTAGTTCCACTGCCTGTGCCAATCATTTGCTTGCTTCTGGATATTTGTATTGTATTTGCTAGCACGGTAACTTGCCCCACAGGAATATTTTATTTAGCAAGACAGGCCTTAAAGTGAAAGGGTAACCATTTCTGATCATAACCTTGGCTTTGCACTTCTAGTAATTATCCTTTAATTGCATTACCCTATTTGAAATAGAGTTGTAATTGGAAAAAAAACAATTTGACATTCCCCGATGCTTACTCTGACATGCACTATTTGCTTTTTATTCAAATGTAAATTTTCTCTATAATACTATAAAAGAAAGAGGAAAAATATAACAAAATTGAAATGTCAGTAGCAATTTCTGACATCCAGGGAGAATCATCAACTAGTACTGGATGATAGCAAGGCTTTGAGTTCAGTTAAAAAAAAATCAAACTGAAATTAGCATGGTCAGAGGAAAGGGAGGGAGAGATGCAAGGTGGAAGAATCGTAGCTTCATTCCTTAGGGATGAGTGTTCGTTTCACGTCGTAGTATCAAAATATCAAACAAGCTACCAGCTGTAATTGCATGATGAATGAGCCTTTCAGATTACATTGAAGGAAAAGACAGAGAAGGATAATTTTCCAACAGTAAAGCATCCTGATCTTACAGCTAACTATTGAATAATTGTTAGGGTCACCGAAAGTCAATGAAACATGGGATTCCCTTTTGTCATACTGTACATAACAGAATGTGCATATATGTAGAAAAGATGCAGTGCATCTTTTCTGTTAACTCCATGCATCAGGAAACCTGTCTCTCAGTAGTATTGAAACAAACGGAATCTAATTATTGCCATCTCATCCCATGTAATGCGTTTTGCACTTGCGATGGGTGCACTTCAAAAGGTGGGTTAGATAAACCCCATCTGAGGCCCAGCTCTATAAGTACTTACATATTACATTCATAATACACATAAATTACAACTTGGAGTCCAATGCCTGAATCTTTTTCCTGATGTTGGAAACCATGGAGATTAAAATTAAATCTACTCAAAATGCAAAGTGAGTGAGTTAGAGTCAAGCACACTGGCACAAGGGGATTCACCAACAATGGAGTGTTTACAGGAACCCGTGACTAAGTGTTACCATGAGGTTGCACCACGTGCTGAATCTGTGTATTCCACTGTCTTTGGATTCACAGAAGTTTACAGATTCCCAGAAGTTTAAGGCTAGAAGGGATGTTGTTGGGTCCAGGTCTTCTGCTCTGGGAAGGAAAGACTGCTGGGGTCAAATAACCCCAGCAGGGTGTGCATCTAGTCTCCTTTTGAAGATCTCCAGGGTAGGTATTACTCGCTGTGAGTGGAGGTGGGGCATGGTTGAATTGGGTGTTTTCAACTCTCAGACATCTTCCACTGCTACAATCCTGTCCATGTTATTTTTCAATTTTTAGGGACTCTGCACCCAAGTTTCTTCCAAAACAGATCTAGCCCTATGTTTTACTTTAAGGAATCAGCAGCCCAGTATACAAGCATTGAAAAGGGAAACAAAGTAGAGATAAATAGAACAGAACAAGCAGGATAAGTTGTGACTTTCCAGATCCATTTAATGGTTTGAAGCATGAAAGAGGACAGGAAAAAGAAAGGAAGCCCTCACACAGAGAAAAATGTTTCAGGTAACCTTACCTGTACTCCCCAGCTCTCATTCTTGTCAGTCAATTGCCCTCTTTGATTGTGCACTGCCAGACTGACTGTATTCAGTATTAGGGAGATGAAAACTAATTGTGTTAGTCAAGATGCTTTGGTTCAGATTCTCAAAGATATTTAGGCACCTAACTCCTTTTGATTGTAATGAGAATTAGGAGATTAAATACTTTTGAGATTGGGCCTGCAGGCCACCACTCAAAGGTTTGCCAAAAGCTTTACTTTGAATTCTCAGCATGCCAAGAGATTTTCTTTTAGTAGCATGCAAATGTCTGCTGAGTAGGTGCCTACCATAGAAGCTAAGTGGGTTATTATCATAAGATTATAGCCACAATCTCTGCTGATTTGTCAGTGCTGAAGCATACATAGCAGCTGAAAGTGAGCTCTGTGTGGGGATAGCGTTGTCAGCATTAGAATGTCAGCAGTTCAAACTTCCTATCTTTCTTGTATAGATCTAAACTATATGCATGCAGCTTTCTGCCCCCAAGTTTGTAAGCACTCTAGCAAATGCTTACCACAGTGAGTAGTTCCACTTAAGTCAAGGGGACTGTTCATATGAGCTCACTCAGCTTGCTTTACTCAATGAAAAAGAGACAAGCAGTGTGAGACTTGGGGTTTCTCTCTGATGATTTGAGGAATCGGTACTATTTAAGATTCCTGTCTGAGGTCATGAAGCATATAGTAAGTACCTTTAATGAGCTGCCAATTCCAATTTTGACAGCCAAGTTTTGCCTCACTTTTCACCTCCATTTTGGACTGAAATATTGAAAGATGGAAGTACAGACCAAACAACAGGCAATTGCATTAACAGTCATACCACTGAAATGTAATGTAATCAAGCTAAATTAGCTAGCTCCCAGTGAGAGACCTGGTCTATCAGGAGGAATTCACCTTGGTAATGAAAGTCATTTGGCAGGATTCTGATCACTTGATAGGAGGCTGATCAGGACATCACTTGAAAGAGAGAACAAAAAATTAGAATGGAGCAGGTATTGGCTTGCTCTTTTTGACAATTTAACTGCTCAGGCTGAGGGGAAATCCTGTTTTCCTGAATACCTCTGGCCCTGAAGGGCTCCCAAGGGTGATTTACATTAAGGGATATTGCATTTAGAAAGTTTCCTGGGTTTTTTTCTTTGCCTATAAGCCTACAAACTTAGGTGCCTTATCTTTAAATAAGATTAGCAGTATAATCACAAAGTGTACAAAGCTTTTCTGTCTCTACATCTATTAAGTTGAGGTTCTCAACTTAGTTTGAAAAGTTTCACATAGTTACTTAAGAGTTAAACTGAGAACCATCTGAGTACGTTACAGATTATCCACCAGTTAAACAAGTGTGTGCTAAACTGAGGAGTTAGCTCCAGAGTAAATGTCTCTATGTCTACACGTGCAGTGCTATTAGGATGGAGTAAACTAATTAACTCCACTGCAGCACACATGTAGACACTGACTGGGCTGGCTGGAACACAAGGGTGCTTCAGTGTTGGGGCTGCCTGCTGCACTGAAGCACCCTTGTGCCCTAGCCAATCCCTCTGCAGCATGTTGAGCCAGGAGGGAGCAGACCCGTGCCGGTAGGCTGACCCCTTGAACCTCCTGCCAGCAGGGGCTGCTCCAACCCAGCTCAACATGCTGCAGTCCTGGGCACACATTCAAACATTTCCCAACATGATCAATGGTGCCTGGGAGCAATAAACTCCAGCATGATATGTGCCAGAGTTTATTGCTGTGCATTAATAACACGTATAGATGTGCCCAGTATGTCTTAAAAGTTTGGAATGCAAGCAATAGGAGACAGAGTCCTCATTATACAGACTTCATTCACCTCTTCAGTGTCTTTAGGGAACACCAAAGAACACTATGGAAAATTGAAAGACAAAAACAAGTAGAGACAACAATGAAATCCAAGTACAATAGGAACAGTGGACTGCATGTTTGGGGCTTCCTGTTTGGACAGTATCACTGCTGCAACTTTGAGAGGTGGCCTCTTTATTGTAGTGCAGAAGGTGGCAATCTACAGCCTTTGGGCTTGATCCATCAGGCCTTGGTGGCGGGGGGCTTTGCCTATGCCACAGTTGAGTGGCAGGGAGATGTGCTAGTAGTAGGGCCCTAATATGTAGCCCTCTTCAACCTAAGCTTGGTCATTCTGGCCTGCTCCCTGAAAATATTGTCAAATGGGAACAATGGCCAGTGAATCTGCACATTATTTTGAAATTTGAAAATAAAACTCAATTCCCTAGAAAGGCATTAAGGCTGATTAAAAACATTTCAAAAGAGAGGTATTTGTCTTAGAATCTGCCTGTTTGTCCTAGCCATAATAGCATGCATGGGACCACATCCAGTCAGGGTGTTTTGCTGCAATAATGACTTCAGGATTGAGCTGGGAAATGTAAAATGACCTAGAAGAAATGTAAACCTCTCTGCCATCATTTTGAGAGGGAACTTTCTAGCTACCCTGAAAGTTTATGACCATAATTTAATAGCAAACTTCAAAGAACATGTAAATCATTTCTTAAAAAAAAAAAAAAAAAGCTACTTTGAGCTGGACTTAAAGGGCTAGTTTCATCAGTAAGTGGATTGGAAAATAGGTAATAAGGCAATGTATGCGAAGCAAGGGTAAAAAGATGTTCACTTAAAGAACCTATTAACTTTACATTTAACACTGCTTCAATATAAAGAACCTGATCCTGCGGCTTCACTGACAAGTGTCATTCTCTCCATGAGCCTGAATCCTGTATGGGATGGACTCAGATAATTCTGTTCATGGAGGCAAGGCTGGACAGGTATGTGGCTGGGATGGTTTACTTGGGTTGATCCTGCCTTGAGCAGGACTAAATGGGCTGGACTAGATGATCTCATGAGGTCCCTTTCAGCCCTACTTTTCTATGATCTATGATCCTATTGTACACTGTTCCTGTCGCATGTACTCATATGATTTGAGACTAGGACCCTAACCATTCATGTTTGTAGTAAAACAATGCCCTCTGCTGGATTTAAGAGAAGGCATTCCACTCTATAGTAAAATTTATGAGCTGATCTGTTTAAAAGGATATTGGTTGGGTATAAACAATTAAAAATAGCCAACTGTGTGTAATTTAGTTAAGCATATTGTTATAGTCTACACTTCTTTTCACAGCATAAGCATCGCATGTGTATGTTTAAAGGAGGGCTGCCAATTTAGTCAATTTAGAAAATGAATAAGTAGCAGTTTCAGGTGCTCATGTCCCTACGGTCAAATTCTGTGGTGTTACCTGAATGTGTTTCTATCTGTAAGTTGTTTCCCTCTTCTCTTCCCTGTTGCTGTGTGCAAGACCTTCATAAATTGCACCTGAAACTGATTGACTGACTGGCATAATCACCATAATGAGAAGGAATGATGCTGACTGTACACAATGCTGTCACATATAAGAAGAAAAATAAACCAAAATAAATTAAACTTTTGTTGTTTCAGTTTCCCAGTTTTTTCCATTAGTGTCACTTAATAACACAGTAGGTAAAAGATGCTTAAACAGAAATGTGTTTTCTAACAGTGACATTTTAATGTTAATATAGTTTTTCTATCATACATTTATAGATATCATAAATTATTCCTAAACCCTTGTTCCAAATAAAGGCTTGTGCTGAGATAGTTATCATTCATATCATGCTAATTAATTTAATTTCCCAACATGATCAGTTTGGAAGGTGGTCAAAACTTCTAGAACATCTGATTAAGCAGCATCAGTGTGGAAGTTATGTACCTGGATTAGGGCAAAACTTGACTTAAACTCCCTGTTGTGAGTGCAACAGGAGTTTTGTCAGGTTTATGATTCATAAATGTCCTTGAAAAAGCAGCTGGGAAATGTCTTAAAAGTGGCAAACGTAATAACCTGGAAAAGAACCCAGGACATATATAAACAGAAAAATTTAAAGGAGCTCTGAAACCAGATGAGAACGGTGAAATGCGTGTGCGCGCGCGCACGTGCTCACTGCTGACTGGCATCCATGTGTATAGCTGGTTTAAAGTCACTTAAGATCTGCATACACCACCTCCTTGGTGATTCTGGGAGTAGTCATGAAACATCCCACTCCCGCCTGCCTTTATACATGCCAAATCCCAGAAATTAATCACCTTGGAATGGCTTCAAGGGCATACTCCAGTTCTTCTCAAGACTAATATAATGTCTGTTCATGGCCAGAGTCTATCTCATCTGCAAGAAGTTAGAGAGGATACCTGCAAGGAAGATCTTCCTTCTTATCCAACTTGAAAGGCTGTAAACTTCTTTTGGATGTGGAGGAACTCAACATTCCCATCCTCTGCTCTGCCAGGGACAGGGAGGGAAAAGCACTGGCTCCCTGATAGCCAATGTAGAGCTGAACAGTCAAGAAGCTCTGTGGTGACCCTGCCCTGAAAAATTCCCCCATTCCCACGACTGGTATGAGGGTGGAATTCGGTTGCAAGACTTATTAGGTTGCCTCAGTGGGAGAATGGCACCTTCTCTTGCCAATCAGTTGCCAACTTCCCAAGCAAGCTGTCAATTAATGAGTTCCCCTGGCTGGAGAGCTCTCTTGTGAAGTTCTCCAGCGAGGTGCTTGAACGCATATATGCTCCAGCAGTGATATGTTGGTATGATTTTTTTGTGCTCATCCCTGCAGACTTATCCACCTCATAAAAACTGCAAACTTGAGCTCACCTAAAATCCTTTGCTTTTTCCATTCCTAGATTTCTCTTTTCCAGAAATCTAAGTAGAGCTTGAGGTATCTGTAGGTAGTAACCAGTTCAGCCCATCTTGCGTGTCTAGGTCTAGTCAGTATCTTCTACTTCTTGGGCATGTCTAGACTTGCTTTTACACATGACTAAACTTAATGCACATTTGCCTAATGCACATTAAGGCAATTCAGGTGTGCATCTACATGTTCGTGTCCTAAGGTGCATTAATACAGTGTGTGGACCGACTTGAGACAAAAGCTTTTGCAGGTATCAAATTTAGGTGTGAATAGCCTAAACTTGCCATTTTTAAGGCTCTTTAAGGGTTCTTCGCATGTGGAGGGCCATGCCCTTAATGCGTCTGAAAAATGGGTAAAGCACCTTAAATCAGCACATGTAGACATACCCCTTGAGACTTAAATGGCAAATAATTAAAAACAATAGGGGCAAGCAGAGGGGGAAAATGTGTTATAAAAATCCAATGGACAGTTATTTAACATTAGTTATTAAAGTAAATCTTTGGCACAAAAGGTAAAAAAGAATATTTTCCTTTAGTTGCTGTCAGCAAAATTCATTTGTGCCCCAACTAAATTTCCAAAAACATATGCATACGTTATTTATTAGGCCTTTTAGTATCATAGGTGTTGTCAAGATGTTAATGGAATCCCTTCTCAGAAATTAATTACCTGAAGCTGCTATACCCAAGATAGAAGCATTAGCTCCTGAATCAATTAACAGACACAGCATCCCAGGAAACATTTTATCACCATGCACAACCTCCAACTCCACTAGGAAAAATAGGGCACAGAATATCTCAGCTACAAGGACCATGATGCAATTCTTACATCAGTAAAAAAAAACTTCCACTAACTTTGTAAGTTAGATGAGTCCCAAAGTGAAATTCATGTTGCTATACAGGTGAGAGAAATCAAAAAGCTTCTCTAAATACTATGTTACATACTGACATGAATCAGGACATCAAGTTAATAACAACTCAATTGATATGCATGGCGTTTTATTCAGAAATGAAAATTTGCTCTTTCATTGTGAGTGCTGATCTCCCAAATACTTAAAACTTGTTTGTGTGTCAATTGTTTATTTTATGCTGAATTTGATTTTGTGGACATTTTTATGCCCCAAGCTTTAAAACAAGGATTTGTGTATATACCATTTTATTTTTTAATGCATACGGAATTTAAGGTTGTTACTTGATTTAGAAACCTTTAATTGAATTGCTTATAAAAGGAGTTGGTAGATATTTGGCCATATCATAACATGCTGCAAGAACCTAATTTTGAGGATTTAGGGCAGGTCTCTTCAACTGGCAGCCACGGGAGCCACAAGGGGTTATGTTGTGATGCCAGGCTCCTGCCTGGCTACCATTTCCCCTATTGCTCCAGACCCCACTTCTTCCTCTGGATTCTGTTCTGTGCCTGCCTCGGGGAGTAGTGTGGTGCAGCATGGCACAGTGTAGCAAGTTTCAGGTGACACTAGAGCCACACAGTGCCCATATGGGGTTGTTGCATTGGGAAGGAGAGGATGATAGCATCCATGCAGGCACATCCTGCAAAGGGATGGTGGGGGTCCATGCAGCATGTAGTCTAGGGGCCAGTGAGCCCTACTAGTACACCCCACAGGAAATGCAGGCTGTGGCCACTTAGAAGTTGAACAGCCTTAATTTAGGGTATGATGTAGCAAAAAAAATCTTTAATCTTGTTTCATTTGGGTTAGATTTACAGTGACTTAGCTCGCTTATAACATGCTTGAGTTATTAGGGGAACTTGCAGCAGAGTAAGTGAGCTAAATTACTGTAACTTTAACCCTGTTTCCATTCAAGATTTAAGTTTCAGCAGTTTTGCTACACTTGGTTTGCTACAGAAGCATGCAAACATAACAGATACTTCATAAAAACTGCTGCAATCTCCTAAACTGGAACTCCCTCACCCCTTTTCAAGCAGTGCAAAGTTCCCTTATGGACTACTACTTAACAACATGTAGTTAGTTTCAACTGAGAATGGGAAGAAATAATCTTTCAATTACCATTTCTGCTGTTGGGGAAAAAAACATTATATATATATCTTTTAAGAAGACAAAGCTTTCAACCTGCTCAGGGCCCAAAGTGGGGTGCATTGTTTGACCAAGATTGCAATGAGGAATGCAAAACCATTATGGATTTAAGAAACATATAATGAGCATTTTTTAATAAAAAGGACTATTTCTACAAATCTTGCTTTCATTAATTTCTGATGTATTTTTCAACAATAAAGCATAGAAGTTAGGGAACCTTGGGCATGAAAAGGGAACATATGACAGGTAACAAGTTCACCTGTCAGTTCTTTACTATAATATTATCTGAATGCTCAGTGGAAAGGGAAGGAACATGGGTACGCTCATAAAGAATGAAGGGAAGCAGGGAGGAGATCCGTTTCTATTGCATATACCTTTAGTTTTGTTTCATGTCCAGTGATTGTTTGACATGATATTTAGATATTTAACAGTATTTCTGTCTTCACAATAGATCTGATGAGACAAAACAACATATTAAATTTACTTAGAAGTATTTAATACTCTTTCCAGTCTATATGAACTGGTGCTACAAAAAGCATTAAAAATACAGATAGCACATACAATAATTGTGCCACTCTTGCTGAAAGATTTTCAGTGTCCTTTAGGCACCAGAGCAACTTGAGGCAGGATCTTGATCACTTCAATACCTACATTTTAGGTGCCTTGTATCAGTGGAATCCAAATCCTAGAGTTTAGCATATATGTTCTTCTGGGAGGTGGGGTTGTTTCATCCAGTTGTGAAAGAGGATATCCAGCTCTACCACTTCGCAAATATCCTAACCACTAGTTTTATAAAAGATGACGGGGAAGCAGCAATGATGCCAAGGCCTAAGTCAAGTCAAAGATCCTTCTGAGCCTAAGAACCTATTGGATTAGTATGCCTAACACATAACACTTTCTACAGCCTACAACACAGAAGAAAGATGTAGCTAGCATTACATCTGGCTGCCTTGACTCCTCAAGTTGAACAACAAGGTACTCACTTACGGTAGAGTCAACTGGAGGCAGCCTTTGGTGGAAGTCCAAAACAGAGCTTGAACTTAAGGTATTAACTACTCTGCCACTGCACTCCTCTCTCCCCTGGAGGTGATGTATTCAGGATAATGCAACTGCATTTTACAAGGTATGCAAGTTCAAATGGGATGTGAATACCAATTTTTAGAACTAAGATAACATGAGGAAGTCATGTTGCTAACATTGTGTCCAGCTGTTAACTCTCCAGGCAAATAAGCAGATTCATATTTAAAGCCAGCCAGTAACAGGCAGCTAGGCTCAAATTCACTTGAGCAATAATGAAAAACCTTCACTTCCTTGCCACTGTGCACCAAACCTATGTATCAAAAGGCCCTTAATCTCTGCAAATCAATCTTTACATGCTCATGTTGGGGTGAATAGTCAGGCTCTGAGAAGTTAAAACTCACTAGCCATAGCAAATCTTCTGAAAACAACCAAATGAGTAACTAAAGCTTATATTTTAAGTCATGATTATATTTTAAGCACTTAATATCATCTTTGTTCTGAAAACTATGCCATAAGCCACAGCTAGACGTTTTTTGATTTATGAAGCAGGAGAAAGCTACAGCAGCAGAGCCCCTTTAAAGAGCAGATATTATAACCTTTACACTTTAATTAGGAGAGGGATGAAACTGAACAGAGAAATAAAATCCTTTGGGACTATCTGGCAGAAGGAAGAGTGAATTGGATATTTGAACAGAGTTCTGAGGAATATTATATTATACAATGAAATCAAGCTTTAAAAAAACACTTCTAGCTAAAGCAACTTGGCAAAAAAACCACTAAAATATCCAGTGTTTTTGGAAAACTGTTAATCTAAAAACAGTTCTATTTTGATTGGACAGGGCTTAAGACAGTTTTACCCTCAATTTACTTAGTAACTTGACAACTTTCCTACTGAAGTAAAAAATTCAAAGATAAGTGTATTTCACCAAGTTGATGAGACTGTGCTTTAATGTTGTGATGCTACACAGAAGTTACAAAAACTTAAACTACTAACATATATATTTTACATACTACATAAGAAAATTATAGTTACTAGTCAGTGAATGCAAAATCTAATAAAAAGACTATCCCAGTAAGTGAACAGATTAAAAAAATGCACTGAATTTGAATTGCTGCTTAGTATTTCCTCAGTATTTACCAGCAGATGTCAGTGTAAGTTAGAGATAAGGTTAGTAAAAATAATTTCATATCCAGCTACGCACAATTTAAGAATTAGTTCTATAGCTGCAAATCTACTGAAATGAAAATGATGTACTAAATAATAAAATAGCAGAATGATGAAATCTGCTATTAGTAAATTTTATCAATATGGCAACTATCTCCCCTTGAGCACCACTGATGTGAATAATTCCATAAATATAAATTTCACATGCCAAAACTCTCAGTAAGATTTGTTTATATCATCCAAAAGGTTGAGATTGCTTAACAGTACAAATGCTACTCTAAAAATTTGTTAGAACTTCTGCCATAAAAAATCTACTTTCCATGATTTTTTCTATGACATGGGTGTAAAATATTAATTTGGTGTGAAGTCAGGGATACAATTTCAATCAAAGGAATAACATTCAAATCTGGCTGATTTGTCTATATTTAGTCTGGATACTAATGGAAGGAAGACATTTGGATGATTTTCAGCTGCTAAGTAAACAAATTGAAATAGTCATCAGTCTAACATGGACTAACTAAATCCAACTTTTGCATACAAAACACTATCTTTAATCCCAATTAATTTCAATAAGGCTATACAAAATTCAGCTAAAAGCAGTTGCCTGAATAATAAAACAGGATGCCACATTCTTTTACTGGACTGATATCCCCCAAAATACACGGCTCAATATTTCCAGTGCATTGGACATGCTGTTGATCTTTTTTAAGTTTGATGGAAGGCAGTTCCACATCTCACTTTAGAAGACAGAGTATTTACGATTATGCAACACATAATACTGGACATGACTGCCAATGAATTAAATTTAAAATGTGTAGTAGTTTACACACAATAAATATAAGCAGAAATACTGAGTTTTTAAAGGTAGAGAATGATCAAGAGATGCATGAAAATCGTATTCTCTACAGAGAGAATATATGAAGTAGCTAATTCCAGATTTCTTTTAGCATTTTCCCCTTGCACTTTGATACAATATCTCATTAACTAGTAATGCACTGCAACATTTCAGTCAGTCAGTTCAGATTTGTATAAGTTGACTGTAAGGTGGTATGAAGTGTGACAATACACCAACATCATAAAGAGCCTTTCTAAAAATCAGATCAACATGGATATGGAAGTGTAAACGCTCAATGTATGTGTGTAATGATGGTTTCCACTCATTTTCATCAGGCTAAGTTCTGTATGTACATGCAATACACCAATCTATATATATATTTGTACATTAACCAGCGTGTTTATTGCGAATAATTTCTCCTCCTTCTATTTCAATTTGTTCATATAACCACTTGCGGTCACAGCGGCATTCAGCTCCACATTTATTGGAACTACACTTGGGACAAGCATAGAAACATCCCAGGCAATCTTCATCAAGACAGTCACAGAGGTCCATCCCACTGACAATCAGAAGTCCCTGGCTATCATAGACTTTACTCTTTGCTGGTATAATTTGCCTGTATAATAAAAAACAGTTATTATGAATTGCTGGAAATTAGAGAAGAGATCAAACTAATTTCTTTTGTGAATTCTGGTTTCAAGCAGTTCATCAGTTTTCTTGTTTAGCACCAAGCCATTTTAAAAATCTGTACCTATTACACTGCTTGTTTTCTACCTTCATAAAAACTAGTGCCTTACTTTTTTTTTTAGCCCTTTAACACAGAAAGTTCACAGGAATGTTCTCACTTGTCATATCCTTACCGCAATCACATATTCAGTTAACTGTAACTCAGTTTACATTTTACTCATTACTTACCCCCCACCTCCTAATTCTATTCAATCCAAGGAATGGATTACTAAAAAACAGGGGGGGGGAAATCATATCAGATACAGAAGCTGTAGTTCAATTCTAAAGTCCTGCCAAATTTGATGTGGCATTATTCTTTCCTAACAAAGTTTATTTACATACACTCCTAAATTTGTTTAGCTTGCCTTTAAAACAAAAATACCCTGATTTAGGGGGCTTTTGCACTTCAAAAGTGCAAGAACTATTATATTTAGCACGGTGACTAGTGTCCCTGGACATCTCTCTCTCCTAAAGCTTACATTACCTTTGGTTATTCTAACACAAAGGCAACTGATTAAACAAAATATTGCATTAACATATTATTACGAGGCTTGGCTATATAAGGACAATCTATCCTAGTCCTAACTCCAACCTTTAAAAAGATGGAAACAAGCATCCCAAATTATGGAGAAATCTGAAATGGAGTTCATAAAACAGAGACGTTTCCCCCTCCTTGTGAGACGCATGAAAGAAAATTATACTTGAGTTAATATAGGAAACAGCTCACCTGTCAGAAGTAGTTGATACACTTTTTGTTTGTAGCCTTCTCTTCTCTCTTTTACTGGTTTCTGGAGTAAACTCAGTCTGTCGTCCTGGATTAGCAAACTGCAAGGACTTCAAAGCTTTAGCTGTTCGTCCCTGAACAAAGATAGAAATTCTCATTTTAAATATTAATACTAAACCAATTCCATAGGAAAATTAACCGTCAAGCCTTAGGTAAATTGCTGAAGTCAATTTGTGCATGAGCACTGCATTTCCCAGCGGGGAACAAGATGAATCTTAAAAGAAGAGTGTTACAAGTAATTGTGCCACTTAATGGTGCAAGTTAAATGAATAAACAAAAATACAAATCTTACCTGAATAACTGGAATGGATTCTAAACTCCTGTACTCTCCTCATCAGGCTTTAATGTGTTAGCAAAAATACAGTTTTAGTTTCCTGGGCTGGATGGGCAAGTGTTTCTAAATTACAAAGCTATTTTTTTCTGAGAAAGAGTCTATGGCTTTTATTAGTTTCATACACATTAATGTATACACAACCTTTTTCATAGACTACATAATGCTAATTAGCAACCCGAGAAAAATCCTACACACGTCCATAAAAGCAAAAAAATTCATGACATCTTCTTTCACAAGGGCTCTTGTAGAATTTTAAAGATAAGTGAGTTAAAAAATTTGTCACTCTCTTTTAAAAGGACACAGAGCTTCCAACAAAAGGCATACAAACAATATGAGTTACTAGAGACTTAAAGGACTAAATGCTTTCACATTTTCAGGAAAAGACTTAAGAATGTTCTTTACGTAGGACTCAAATGAAGCCAGCCCCACCCCATTAATGTGGGGAATTAGAGGGGTGAAAAATGATCCATATACATACGTCTGAATCAAGTTTCCTTCTTTGGCGATCTTCAGAATCAACTTCCACACGTCCATAGATTATCTGCATACATTTTGGACAAAGCTTCCAGCCAGGCACAAACTGTCTTCCAAACTTGGCACTTAGAAAAGTTGCATCATGTAAATCAATTGCACGTAAATTTTTCTTTGATAATTTTCTGTGCTCGTTAAATGGGTCACAACATGATCTTTGCATGTCTTCAAATCTGTCAATGTAAATTGTGGCATGATGGAAGCAGATTGTATTGTTCTCAGAAAGAGCCATTCCAGTCCTAAGCTGAAGTAACATCAGATCTGATGATGATATTTCTTGTTTAGTCTTGAAGCCAATGTAACGGGTATAGTAGGTCTTATGACACTCATTGGCAACTTGAAGTTGAATTCCAACTGAACATGGATCCATCTTACTTGATCAGTACAATCTATTTCACTGTTATTTTGCCTAGAATCAATTCTTTGTAGTCTTTAGTAGTTTCTATGAGGATCACCCTGGAGAAAGCATTAAAGTCAATCAGATTTATGCTGCAAACCTTTATCTGCAAGCTTTACAGACTAGGCTCAAATATTAAAAACCCTAAAATTAATTTCATAAGGAGCCCTAGTGTACTACTTCCTCTTATTCAGCGTTATAAGGCTGAAATGACATTTTATTTTATTCAAGAATTAACTATTTTATACTTTCTTCAGAGGCAGTTTTATATTCAAGCCAAGTTAAAGACTGATTCTTAAGTATGTAAGACCTTCACAAGAGTACAGATCTCAAAAAGTATACTTATATACATGGTTGTCTGACACAATATCCACTTGAAACTAGCTGCAAACCCAACACGAGCGTGAAAGCACCAAACATCTGCTACAAGACTTGGGGTACTTCTAGCACAACACAATTGCATTTGCTTGAAGCCAAAGGGTTAAGAAGCTTTCATATAAGCGTTAATTTGCTTTTTAAACAAACACTCATGAGCAACTTTAAACTAAGATGACTATAAACCCAACTTAGTTATAAAATTCAACTACATACAATTTTGCTTATATAAAAGGATCAGAAAAATTAATAATTGTACATATTTGTGCTAAAACACCATAGACAGTACTATTTATTTAATACTTATTGAAGTATTGGCCACTTGTACCCTAGAAAAAGGAACTCTAGAACTATTGGGGCTGTCACATCAGACAAAAAGATAACCACCCCAATATTGTAATCCTTCAGGAACAGGAAAACTGAATATTTCATGAAACTTCTAGACCAATATAGAGGAAAATGACACCAACTGTCTGAGACTCAGTGATTTGCTGATATGAAACAGATAAGTTAATAGGTTCTTTTTTTTTTTTTAACAAAAGGCTGTGAAAAGCCGTTGTTTGGAGCTTTTGCAGCAGAAATCCCCTTGATTGTAATGCTTTAGAGTTTTCCCAAAAATATAAGTGTATTTGAAATTTAGTTTCATAATCAGAATGTAATTATGAATATGCATGGCTGTCATAATTATGTCTTTCTATATACACAATAGCTTAGTGGTCTCTTGCATGACAGATGTTTCCAAAATCAAATTATTTGCGAGGCCACCATTTTTAGCGAACTTGAAAGCTGTTTCCAGTGCAAAGCTTCTAGCCAGTTCTGTGCAAAATTCCCTACTAGTTTCAAGACAGATTTATCCTACATATCAACAACTTTTATTATTGTTTATTACTCTATTCTATTATTCCTAACTCCTTATTTATTTAAATTCCATGAGATGTGCAGGATCCCCACGAATAGTTTTGGATAGCGTGGAAACAGTGAAGAATACTATATCATACAGTAGTGGTTCTCAGCCCTTCTGCATTCAGGACACCCCCTCTATTACTTTTCTGAATATGGTACCACTCCGGTTGAGAACCACTGTTGCACAACCTAAGTTTACTTCAGCGGTTCTCAACCAGGGGTTCTGCAACAGCAGCTGCAGCCATGGCCAGGTGGAACTGCCCAGATCATAAAGTGGTTGTGATAGGTGCATGAGCTCCTGCCTGTGTTAGGGTTATCTGATGGACTTAATACAGGCAGGAATGCCCACTTCTGCTGCAGTCCTTCCTGACACGACCACCCATGCTCCGCCCAGAAACTGAAGCACATGGGTAAGCCCCAGCTGGCATTGGTCTGGCAGACTGGAGATTTATCCATGTGTTTTCTGCGTTTTGCTCCAAGTTGCTGTCACCAGGTACAACTGCCTCATGCAGACTAGAAAGGGAAGCAGCAGAAATGGATGTTCCCACCTGCATTAGGTTTTAAATTCTCATCATTAAAGAATTTTGAATTAGGGTTACCTGATAAACACACGGCAAGCAGGACAGCCTGCTCCTTCCCTAGCCTCCTTCCCATCTGGCTCCCAGGCAGGATTTATTGACTACACTGGAAGAAACAGTCTACATGCAGAGAAATAACTGTTAAATGTCTGAAGTAAACTAGATAACGTTGCCTCCCTGATATGTTAACAATAAGAATTTTAGATTTTATTTTGTGTGAAAACAAATGACATGCATGCTGACGGTGGCACTGCTTTGAAGTGACCACAAACTCTCCGTTGTTTCTAAAACGGATTTACAAAGGATCCAAAAACTGTACTTTTTTGTCTAATATTTTTACTGTTACAGAGCTATAGTAGGCTTCGTTCCTAGGAAACCGTGTCCACCCTTTTGGTCTTCATTCCTTGATAGTGTATGCTATACTAATTATTTCCTTGAGTATTTTAAACTTTCTAATGACTGTTTGAGCTGCTTTATTACTATTTTTTTTTTTTTACCCCTAGGGAAACTTCTTTTCCAAATTCCTTTGGAGATTTTATATTACAAATTACATTTAAAGAAGAGATGGATAAATACCACACACTTAATCAAATCCTTATGCAAACGTCCAATACTTATGCAGTATCTTTGACATTCACAAAAATGACTTGGGGCTTGATATAACAAGCAGTATGTGGCTAAGATAACAGTGCAGGCTTCATACCAGGGGTGCTTTTGTTTCTATCCTTTCCAAATAAGTGAAATATTTCTGAATAACTCTTACTCCCCATATAGCATGTGTGAGCTAGGCAAAACATAGAACTGCAATAATTTAAACAACTTTTCATGTTTGCAGGTTTGTATGCTGGGAAGGTGCACTCACAATAAATGATTAAAAGCACTTGCTAGTCCCCTAAGCCAAGTTTACTTTGAGAAACTGTCAGCTTGTCAACTGCTGTCCTTGGCGGGCATCTGTACTGGCAGACAAGGGCAACACCTGCAGCACCAGCTGCGCTCATGCTTTGAGAAAGCACCTTCGCTGCACCCTTCCACAATCACGCATGTTTACAGGAGGCATGTTACAGTCCTCGCTCGACTGATTTATAGGCACGTCCTTGGCACAAACGCAGAAGCAGACGGCTTTTCAAGCTGGAGAGGGAAGAAATAGACACGGTTCTTTTTTTTTTTCCTCTTAGAGCAGCTTTCAGCTCAAACGGAGTGGACTGCAGGATTTCCCAGACTGGAGTAGATGTGGGGTCCTCTTTTTTATTATTACTTTTTTTTCTTTGTAAGATTTGCAGTCGCAGGTGCAGCAGCTCCTAGTCGGCCCTGAGAAGCATGAACAGACAGAGCGAGGCGCGGGCCCACGCGGGTGCTCAGTGAAGCGGTGGTGGGAGGCAACCTGGAGGCTTGAGGGAGCGTTACGGGGGTGGGGGCGAGCACGCAGCTGCTGAAGAGGGACAGGCGGCGACAGGGGACGCAGCAGCAGCTCAGCGGGACAGGCACAAGCGACAGCGGGCGAGCAGGCGACACGTGACCCCGCTCGCTCCCCCTCCTCCCCCCGCCTGCGCCTTGACGTTGCAGAGGACGCGGCAAGCCCCTGAGGGGGGAGAGGGCTCCCAACCGTCGCCCCACCCCCACTCCCACTCCCACCCCACGCCGTACCTTGCCGTAGGCCTTCTTCCGCCCCTGCCCCGCGGCCCCTGAACCGGACTCGCGCGTCCCCCCAACGACAGCCGCGGTGCTTGAAGCCGCCATTAAAACTTGGTCCCCCTCCCGGCCGCGGCCCGCTGACAGAGCATAGAGAGAGCGGAACCGCCAGCAGGGCTAGAGCGCCGTTTCCGTTCCAGGCGGTGAAGCCAGAGCCGCGCTGACGTCACCAGTTGCGTGTGGGGCTCCCTCCGGAGGGTAGTGGGGTGCGCGCGCAGCCCCAGCTGGAATGGGGGTGGAGCTTGCCGGGTCGGAGGGCAAGTCTGCTGCACCTCCTCAGCGTGATTACCTGGGCAGCGGTGGGAGGGGTGAAGGATAGAGACCCTCCCACAGCTACGTGTGATGAATGGAAAAACATAACAAGTTTATGTATTTTTCCATATGTAAAATAGTAGAACTGGGGGAAGTCGTCTTAAATGGAGGGTTGTCTTAGATTTGAGTAACACCGTACCTAGTTAGTCTCTAACGGGGCGTCTTTAGTGTGTGTGTGTCTATAGGAGGTGCTTACCACACCTCAGCCTAATAAGGCTGTGCAGTAGTGTGGTGGTTAAAACACACTAGTAGCCTACTGCGCAGAGTTATTAGGCTCACATGCAGGAAACATCACAAAATAACCATAGGCTACTAGTACTTTATTAAGCAGGTGCTAACCTAAATGTGCAGTATCTAAATGACCATGTAGATGAGCCTGGTTTCAAGCACTTTTATGAGAAAGGAACGTGGGTTCAGGAAAGCATGTGCTGTCTCTGTATCTTATATAGCTAGTCTTTAAAGGTGCCTGTGTATCCTGCTGGACTGCAGACTAGCAATGCTAACTACCTCTCCCCGTTTTCTAAAATCATCAACTATAGGCACAGCTACAACCATTTATGACTCTTTGTTTGCCCTGTTATTCCTGATTGGGAGGTGTTTGAGCAGCAGTCCTAATTGTTGATGGAAGCTTTCAGGTTTACTCCATGCAATGCGGCCCTGTCATGTAGAAAACCACCCTGTGCCTCAGATCAGCAATGATTAGGATGGAAAAACTGCAGGGGGACATGCTGTGGAGGGCTGCAGTGTGCTGTTGTGCCTTAAGCCAGTGTTTCCTAACCTTTTCCAGCCCAAGGCACACTTACGTTAATTAACATTTTCCATGGCACACCCATTAAGGCATTCCCCATTCTCATACCTATTGTAGTTCATTGCCATGGCAACATTTCATGGCACATCTGTTCATTTTCAATGGCACACTTTTGTGCTGCACCACACTGGTTGGGAAACACTGCATTAAACCACCATTGTGCCCAGTAGTCATAGATAGTTGCAGGGTTAAAGAGGCTGTTGCTGTAATGTAGGCTGTGAAGGTCTGCCCAAATTACAGTATCCCAAATTAGAGCTGTACACAGAGCTGCTAGTTATGACTAGTGCTGCGTGACCAGTGCACTTTTAACACCCAGTCTTGTGAAGAGGTCCTTCAGAGGCAGCCTTCTGCTGTGCCTGCGCTGGGGGAATCCATGTCTTGCTACACCAAAATTTTTATACTGTGAAGGGCTGGAGTGAGGCTGAAGATTTCACTCATAATATTGATTATACATTGTCTTCATCTTCTTTTGTATGGCTGATGTAGATATAAAACAGCTACTATCATTTTACATTTAAGTGGCTGAGGCAGAAAGTTGCATCAGGAGCAGCAGAGTGTATTGCTGTGATGCCTCCTTCATATTTGTGGATCAGACATTGAGTTTCTAATTTTTCATTTGTGCATCGAGTATCCACATCTCCTGTGTTTTGTACAGATATGGTTTAGAGTTGCCCATAAGCGGCATGGGAGATCAAAACTGGAAACATTCTGCGTTGAATCTATCACAAGATGTTTATTTGGATCTTCCTGTGAGCTCCATTTGGTTTTCCAAGCTTCGTCAGCATTGAAGTCTTATTGTTGAAGTTTAGGCGCATAGATCCAGAAGAGCTTGCACAACTTTAGGCAATGGTGAGGTGTGTTGTTGAGGTCCTGGTGGATGGGGAGACATTTGTTTTCTTTAATTTGCTGGACAAATGGGTGGAGGATCTTATTATACTGATGAAATCCAACATTCAAGATGAGAAGTACGTAAAGAAATATGTTGGTGGAAATACTAAATAAGGGCTCTGTCACAGTATGCAATGATACCCACTATGGCTACCTGAGGTATGGATGTTATTGTGAAACGTTAAACACCCCCTTCATGTTTGTGCTGGCCAGTGGCAGATCCAGAGGGGATGCAGTAGCACAGATTCACTCCTTTTTCAGTTGACATTGTGGGAGTAACAGTCTGGGACTTTTTTACATTTCCGAAGCAAGTAAGAATTCTCCTTATCCCTTCTGTGCTCAGGGCCCCCTCTGCCCCGCAGTCCACAGCTGCTGCTGTCCCTGGCTGCTTTGGGGCTGAGGTGGCTCCAGAATCACTCCTGCCCTGCTCCCATCAAGCTCTGTGGGTAATCAGACTCAGCTTGGTACGGTAGCAATGGGCAGATTTCTCCTTCCTGCCCAGTCCTCTGGGTGCTCCTTTTCAGGCTGGGAGTAGGCTCAGAGAAGGAGAACCTGCCCATTACTGCTGTTGTCCCTGTCTGAGCCATGCTGTCCATGTAGCCTGATTGGACTGAGACAGGAGCCGGTCTCGAACCTCTCCCAGTTTAGTCAGGGAATGTGGAGAGGGGAAGTGCTGCTGAGCGTGGAGTGCAAGGGAGGGGACAGAAAGGGGAGGCAAGATTCTTGCTAGATTGCGGGACTTAAATCCCATGAGGTAGTCTGCCCTCCTTGGCTGGAGGTTGAAGCCACACCTCCAACACTGGTTGCTGTTTCTGCACCCCCTTACCAAAACCTGGGATCCACCTCTGGTGGTGGCAGATTCTATCCAAAAGAATGTAGTTCAGCAAAGAAAAAAATTCAAAGCTGCATTTTATGGTAACTATTCTTCATCCTAAACCAGGGGCAGGCAATTATTTCAGGCGGAGGTCCACTTACTGAGTTTTGGCAAGCCATCAAGGGCCACATTACAGGCAGCCAGGAGCAGATAAATATTAATTTTCTAAATTTTTTAGGGGCCCCGCGGGCCAGATAGAATGGCCTGATGGGCCACATCTGTCCCATAGGCCGCATTTTGCCCCCCGCTGTCCTAAACTGAACTTTCAAGAATTGGAACCAACAAATAAGGCTAATTTGAAGTTTCTATTCTTAATGTTTACCACTGCATGCTTAATTGTGTCATATCAGGAGAAAATAGGACTATATATCCTGCAGTAGAATATCAGTAAGAATAAATCACATAGATGAAGAAAAGAAATGAATAAATTGATGCTAACACAGAACAGCAATAAAAATGTATTTAATTATGGGCAGTCCTTTCCTTATGTAGCTTCTACTTTTTAGGCAATATTTCATTATTCCCAGGACTGGTTTATCTAACTAATTACCAAACACAAAAGGTGAAGAGACTTCAGGATTTGATGTACTGAGTTTGATTAATGTTTTGCCCCTGTAAATCTTAAGTGAGGCCTACAGTATCTGACCTCAAAATACATAGATATTTTGAAATATCACACACACTGATATGGATTAATGACTGAACATATTTGATAGACACTGGGCTTTTCAATACTTTCTGTAATCAAATTCAAAAATACATATTTATGAAATGTAAGGGACTCAACATGGTATAAATTCTGTTTTCAATTACATGTGTAGAATCTCACAAGGAATGCTCAGAAAACCCATGTGCCAAGCTTACCCATATCTCTTCTAAATATATAGTTGATTTAATAAAGGATCCTACATCAAAACACCTTTCATACATTTCCTGGGTCATTTTGGCTTTGAACTTCCAACCTTATTACATATCTGAGGACAGAATTTTGGCTGGTAATGCCAATTTCTACGCATTACCAGCCAAAATTGGACAAAATTTTAGAGCAAAGCTCAGTTTGTGCAAACTCATGTTAACTCAAACTGAAAAACATTCTTGAGGGCTGAAACCACAGAACTTCACTTTGCAGGTCTAGCAAAGGCTATCTATCTATTTTTCAGTTTGTTCAGTTCTTCAGTGGTCCTTCATGCAATGAGGCTGCAGAGCCAGCAGAGGGCATAGCAAACTCTGTTTAGTAGGTTCTATAAAAAATCTGGTTGCTGTTTTTAAAAAACAACTTGACAATGGAGTTTTAGATTAAAAATAATTAGTGTGAGAAGCACTTTCATGAACATCGTTTAGATGGATTTTAGAGAAGTAATTGCCATATTCTTTTTAATTTTTGCCTCAAAAAGTGCTTTTCCGCAAAGGGGTTGCCATAATCTACCCCTAGTAGATCAGGCCAGGAGTCATTTCTGTTATTAGTTTATTATTTCTTTTTAAAAAATTCTTGAAAACTTTCTTCATCACTCTTTGGGATAAAATACCCTATATATCACCCAAGGATATGTGAATCTTACTGGCTGCTATTATTTGTTTTTTTAAGTGTGCTTAAGTTATCTGTAGGCAGACCAGGGTCTGTAGGTAGATGTGATATCTTTTATTAAACCAGCTAAATAGTTGGAACAATTGTTCTTTGCAAGCTTTTGGGCAAAAACACCTTTCTTCAGGCATAGGGATTGTCTGTATCTGTAGACATTATAGCTCTATATATACAAAGTACCATGCACATTAGTGTTGCTATATGAATGGTAATTATAACAAATAGGGCATGCCTTAGTACCATATGCTGAAGCAGAAATGAATATTTTTGCATAGGTGATATTTCTATTCAGTCAGAGGCACTGCGGTTTTAGCTCTCTAACAATATGTGACATATGGCTTTGTTCTACAGTGAGCTAGTCCCTACTTAACCTTTGCTCTCATGTTGCACAGTGTTATGAACTTTATAGAATAATAACTTTAAAAAATGGAAAAGACCCGTAAGAACCATTCAATTACTATTTTTTTCAGTACCTAAAGATGGCAGTAACTACATGATCAGCACAAGAAGAGCATCTGTTTTATGACTGTACTACCTCCAAGTGCCATTTCTCCATACTTTAGTAACTGAATGTTTACTATTCAATTTCATCTTTTCAGCAGCATTCTGAATGGATAATAATAAAAATGTAAACTGTACTCAGACCAAATACAGCAAGTCATAGGGGGAATCTAAGAATCATTTTAATGAACCAACACACTAGTATTAGTGTGGTAGAGGAAGATTAGGGGCCAGGGTGGGTCCCAGAATAGAGAGTAAACCCCAGGAGATGCTTGGGAACACACAGAGTGGTAAGTGGTGTTTCCAAAGTGAGTGCTCCACCATAATTGCCCAGCGGTAAGACTGGGTAAGTAGTTCCAGCCCTGGAAAGAGGCAGCCAGGGACAGTGCCATAGCAATGAAGTTTGGTGCCTGGACCAAAGCCTGCAATGGCAGCCCCCCCTCACCCTGCATGCCTGGGGTGGTCGCCCTGCTCACCGCCCCCCGTCCCCCCCCCCACATTGTTATGGCACTGGCCGGGGACAGCCTCCTGTGTCCCTGTGATCAGGATGCCAGGGAAGCTCTCTAGCCAGTGCCTTCCTGCCAACATTGACAGAGCAGACGTGCTTGGGAGAAAGGCGGATGGTTGGGCAATTGCCACGAAAGGAGGTTTGGCTGATGGGAATGTGGAGCTGTGTCTGGGAAGCTGGAAGAAGCTACTGGAGAAGCAATAATGAGAAGGTACTGCAAAGATCTTTCTTTCCCTAGAGGGACTGCCTGGGTATATATTGAGGATCTGAGGGCTTGTAGCCCTGGATGGACTGTGTTTTACTTTCTTTTTTTCCTTTTTTTTTCTTTTGTTGTTGAATTTTTCTTTATCCTTTGTGCGCCTATTGCCTGCTACACCAATGAGGCCGTTTGCCTGGTGAAGGCTCAGAATGGCATAGGCTGATTTCACCCTGTTGGAGGCCAGGACTACATTGGCTGGTTGCCCTGTCGAGGGTAAGGACTGTTGTAGTGAATTTTGCTGCTGGGGCAAGGACTGCCTAGGGCACCAAGGTATGAAGGCTTTAAGGTGGGTGGGCCTGCAGAGGCCTGAATGCTCGTCACAGCCTGGAAAAACTAGAGTTGGGGTGAGAGGCCATATGAACTGTTCTCGACGTAATTTTTTTTCCTTTGTGTGTGTTTTTTGTTTGACATTTAATTGGGGATTAAATGGCCTCAAGAGTGGCATACCCTTGCTGTGGAGAGAGGCCCATCTCATTGTTTTTCTTCTGTTGAGGGTAGAGAAACACCCATGTGAAACAACCACTAGTGGTGGTAAGGGTGGGGTGCAGGGGAGGAGGAACACATAAACTGACCCTTCACCCCCCCGCATGGGACTGGCATAACACTTTATTCAACTCCCCCAGTATCAGAACATCAAGTCATGGCAGAAAAGAACCACTGAGGTGGAAGACAGTCAGAAGGGAATGCTAGCATCCTCAAAGTAAGATCTGACTCAAGGTAAAGAAATGTCACCCAGATGGGGGCCAGGGCCCTACAATACATACCCCAGCAGTTAGTAACAAGAATCATGGGTAGCGGCATACACATTAGCTCAGGTCAAACACAGATGATGGATAATGACACCTTGTTTTCATTCTCAATCATTTAAAAATTAGTTCAATCAGTATCATGATACAAACACTCAATGCAAGATTAAGTTAGTGTAGGAAAGACTGTGATGGATGTCCACTCTGGCTTCTCATATCATTAGGTCAAGGCCACAGTGGAGCAGAACCAGGCTTGCTAAAATTGTGCTCTGAAGAGCCAACAAACATGGTTCTATCTCAAAGCATATTTGAAAACCAGCCATTATACAAATTGAAAGGGACTAAACTGACCTTGAAGGGCCACACAGAAATGTATAGCCATTTTTAAAACCAAGTTAAAAGGTTAGAAATGCCCTGAAGATACTTTTTGTGGTTTTAGGATTATTTTCCTTTTTCTTTTATGTTTCTTCTATGTTCCTTCTATCACAGAAGAAAAAACTGCAGATTCCTATACACAAATTTACAAAATAACCAAAGTGAAGGAAGCGGAGGCTTTATCCCACCAATCTGTCATTTACAGTAGGCTTTGTTGTTACTTGCTAAAAATATTCGGACAGAAATATGGTTCTTAAATTGAGTGTTTCCCTTTCATATGTAAGAATCTGAGTCATGATGCCTTTTTTTAAAACTGTTTGCCACATCACTAAAAATGGGTTAGATGGTTATCTAAAAATAAATGTATATAGCAGTAAGAGAAAGAATTTTGCATTTAAGGAACATGATACCCAGGATTCCAAAGCACAGGAATAATATATGACATAGTTCTTAATGTGTCAGTTACTAGAGTTAGAATACTACATTTTCTCTTTCCCCATCTAACTATTAATAGAAAACCATTCCAAAGTCAATTTATATTGCGTAAGTCATACATTGGCTCAAGACTGACAGAGAAACTGTAAAGTGCTATCAGTCAAGGAAGGTGATAAGACTTCCTCCATTGATTTGCCTTGCCTGTAATGAAATGTGTGAAATTAAGGAGAATAATTCATAAGGTGAGATTTTTTTGAGATACGGGTTGTGACATCAATTTATATTAAATAACGGGAGAGAGCAGTCAGGTTTGCATATTCACTTTTTAATGCTTGTGTCAATCAGTAAGGTGGATGGTATAGGCTTAGATTCTGATTTCATTTATATTGGTGTTAGCCAAAAGTAAATCCAGCATTAGCAGATTGAGATTGGCTTTGGTTGATTGCTCCACCTTTACTCTTGTGTAAATGAAATCACAGTCTACCTTATAAAGAGAAAAAAAAATGTCAGGTCTAGCCTGAAACAAATATAAAACTAATATATTTTTCATCTGTAAAGTCCCAATCCTGCTGTCATTACAGTTAATGCAAAGACTCCCATTGATTTTACCAGTATGAGGCTGGGACTTAAGTTTGTTTCTCTGCCAACACAGAATTATTCCCAGCCATACTTCTCTTATGTGTCCAGGTTTTGAAATTGTTGTATTGAAGGAAATGCTGTCAAGTAATAAGTGAACTCCTCTCTCCCAAAGTATTCTCAAAATGGTTTAATGATGTGTTCAGAGGGAAGTCAAATTATTCAAGTCCAGCATAAAAGAGCTAGGTCACATTGAGCAAATCATTTAACTGGTCCAGTCTTCATTGTCCAGACTAATCTACTGCACAGTAAGTGTCACTGTACACACATGCACAGCATTTACTGCACAGTAGATTAGTGTGCTGCACAGTTGCCTGCTATCTGTACATACAGGTAGTAGCACACGTGTAGACTGCTGACTGGCAGCAAATTGACTCAGCCCAGACACCAGGGGGCAGGGAAACTGCCCAACCCAATGTCCTGATCATCAGATTGGTGCATGGGGCTGGGAAAATGTCCCATGCCCCTATCTGCTGATTGGGGCATGGGGCTGGGCAGCAGCAGCCTGGGGGAGGGGACATTTTCCTAGCCTCATGCCCAGTCTGCCTAATGGGGCATGGGGCTGGGAGGCAGCTGCCGTGGAGACGGGACAGCTTCCCCCATCTCCCTGGAGACCATGGCCTGACTCTGGAGCTCCCATGCCAGCCTAGGGCTGGCACCCAGGGTAGCCTGGAGGTCACTCTGGCTGCTGTAGGGGGACACAGCAGGGATGGAGTAGCTCTGGACTGAACTACTCCCCTTGGGAGTAAATTTTCTCCCATCTAGAGCAAATTTTCTCCCGACAGGCATATGTAGATATTAGGTCTAGAAGGGACCTCGGAAGATCATCGAGTCCAGCCCCCCGCCCAAAGGGCAGGAAGTCAGCTGGGGTCATAGGATCCCAGCAAGATAAGCATTCAATTTGCTCTTGAAG
>NW_017728947.1:23379313-23413983 GCF_001723895.1 Crocodylus porosus
GCAGTACTCCAGCTGCGGCGTCACCAAGGCCGAGTACAGGGGGAGAATGACGTCCCAGGATTTGCTTCAGAAGCATCTATGGATGCAAGCCAGCGTTTTGGTCGCTTTACTAGCGGCAGCATCGCATTGCAAGCTCATGTTCCTCTTGTGGTCAATGATGACCCCCAAGTCTCTTTCTTCCATAGTGCTAGTGTTGCCGAGCCTATAAGGATGCTTCAGGTTTTTCTTCCCAAGGTGGAGAGCCTTGCATTTTTCAGTGTTAAACACCATCAGGTTCTCGTCCGCTCATTTGCTGAGCCTGTCCAGGTCAGCCTGGATCACCTGCCTGTCTTCTGGCGTGGATACTTTGCCCCAAAGTTGGTGTCATCGGCAAACTTGGCCAGTCTGCTCCTGACTCCAATGTCCACATCATTAATGAAGATGTTGAACAATATGGGTCCAAGGACAGAACCTTGGGGGACCCCACTGGTCGCAGGACACCATGATGAGTGACTGCCATCAATTACAACCCTCTGGGTCAGACCACGGAGCCAATTTCCCAGCCAATGGATCATGGTGTACCCAAGGCCACAGTTGGCTAGTTTCACCAAGAGGTTATCATGGGATACCAGATCGAAGGCTTTTTTGAAGTCAAGATATATGACATCAATCTCTTCTGCCTTGTCCAGGTGATAGGTCACCTGGTCGTAGAAGGAAATGAGATTGGTGAAGCAAGACCTACGCACAACAAACCCATTCTGGCTATCCCTTAGGATGTTGGTGCTGGCCATCCATTAAGGATGGCCTCTTTAATAAGCTTTTCTAAGATCTTCCCCAGGATAGAAGTCAGTCTAATGGGCCTATAGTTAGCCAGATCCACTTTCCTGCCTTTCTTGAAGATAGGCACCACATTGGCCTTCTTCCAGTCTTTGGGCACTACACCAGAGCGCCAGGAGTTTTCAAAGATGTGTAGCTGCCTTGCCCAGGAATGCTTTCTGCATAGTATTTTACTGCACAGTAAGCTTACAACACATTAATACCATGTGTAGACATGCTCTGTATGTGGCAGAATTGATTAAGCTGATCTTGGCTCTGATCCTGCAGCGCTTAAGATAATGAGAGTTGCTATTGAGATTAGAATCAAGCCCTCAGTGGATGCTTGTAAAGAGGAATAATATCATCAGTATTATTTCAAAATTCATTCTACTAAAACAAAATAATATTTCAAGGATGCCCACCTTAGTATTTTAAAGAAGAAGAAAAGAGAATAGATGCTTTTTTCTAGGTGACTTTCTCCTGTACTTTAAATTATGATTCTGTCATTCTTATCTTTATGAATACTTTTAGAGATTATGGATTGGCTTTACAGCAATTCAAAGCTTTAGTATTTAGGAATTAAATCTAGATAAACACTATTACTACAGATAATACTGATCCAGAATTTCAAACCTTCAAATGGATATTGGATCAGGTATTTCATTTTGGTTCCTCTAACCCAGTGGTTCTTGTCTTTTTCACTCTCAAGGCATCGCTCCATAATTTTTGGGAATTCAATGACAGCCCATTTAAAGACTTATTTATTTTTTGCAGTGCTTACCTCCTCACAGGATACTTAAAAGGATATCATGAGGTGGCACAGTGGGCATGGCACCCCCGAGAACCTGAAGGGGGAGTGGTGCATGGTGCTTAAAGCTGGCAGGATTTGCTTCATGATGCATATTGGGGAGTTTAGAGATGGGTCATTTAGACTCCTGAAGGAGGCAGCTATCCCTCAAGGAGATATAGAAGAGTGTGAAGTGGTCACTGGCTCAGTCTCATGCCAGGTGAAGGCAGCACAAATAGAAGTCTGCCATGCGTTGCTCTTTTCACTGTTTGACCCCTCCCTGCTTTTTTCTCTACTTGAAGATGTAACTGCAGATGTAACCCTGCTGCTACAGTAAGTCCTCTGGAAACTTGAATGTCAATGACTGGAGCCACCATTCCCTGCCTCCCCTTCTACCAGCCACAGGAGTATAGGAGACATGGGGGAATAATCACACTCTGGGAAAGCATCTTTGGAGACAGGCTTGCTAATGAGCTTTGAACTAGGTTGCTGGGGGGATGGAGATCAAAGCCCTGAGTTAAGTGGGGAAAAAGGAGACCTGGAGGAAGCACAAGGAGGAGGGGGCAACAAGGGAAGCCTCCTCATTCTTCCTGAGAAAGTAGGGTAATTGGGTAGTTACCTCAGGAGTCGATACATGAAGGCATGGAGCCTAGGAAACATGCAGGAAGAACTGGAAACCCTTGCACAGTCAAGGAACTAAGAAATGACTGGAGTAACAGAGATTTGGTGGGATAGCTTGCATGACTGGAGTAGTGTCATGTTGAGTATAAACTCTTCAGGAAGGACAGGCAGGGGAGGAGAGGAGGACAAGTTGTATTTTATGTAAAAGAGCCATATGATTGCTCAGAGCTCCAGTATGAAACTGGAGATAAGTCTGGTGAAAGTCTCTGGGTTAAGGTTAGAGGGGAGAACAAAAAGGGTGATGTAATGGAGGGTGTCTGCTATAGGCTGTACCAGAAGGATGAGGTAGATGAGGCTTTCTTCAGACAGCTTTTGAAAGTTCCAGATCATAGGTCCTGGTTCTCATGGGGGGCCTTCAATCACCCTGACATCTGCTGGGAGGACAATACCTTGGTATAGGCAATCTAGGAAGTTTTTGGAGAGTGTTAGAGACAAATTCTTTGTGCAAGTGTTGGAGAGACCAACTATGGGCTGCGTTCCTCTTGACCTGCTGCTCACAAATGCAGAGTAATTGGTGGGGGATGTAAAAGATTTGGACAGAAGTGACCATGAGATGATCGTGTTTAGAATCCTGATGAAAAGAAGAAAGGAGAGCAGCAGAGTATGGACTCTGGACTTCAGAAAAGCCGACTTTGACTCCCTAAGGAAACTGATGGGCAGGATTCCTTGGGAGGCCAGTCTGAGGGAGAAAGGAGTCCACAGGAGAGCTGGTTATATTTTAAAGAAACCTTACTGAGCGTGCAGGAACAAACCATCCTGATACACAGAAAGAATGGCAAATACAGCAGGTGACCAACTTGGTATAGGTGAGCTTAAACACAAAAAAGAAGCTTATAAGAAGTGGAAGCTTGGGCAGATGGCTAGGGAGGAGTATAAGAATATTGCTAAGGCATGCATAGTGCTGGATTTAGGCTTAAGATACTTAAGTTACAGCTTAGGGCTTCACAATATGAAGGGCCTCTAAATAAGAAAAAAACCCTGACCTAATATCAAGTTTTATAATAATCAGTTGGTAAATAAAGGAGATAAAGGCGGTAAGGAAAAACAGCTCTCTAAACATGGACATTTTCATTTTAATATGACAAAAATGTACATAAATTGGATTATTTTTATTGTGTGGGGCCTCTTAAAATGGACATAGTTTAGGGCCTCAGCATGTCATAATCTGACACTGGGAATGCAGGGATGAAATCAAGAAGGCCAAAGCTCAATTGGAGTTGCAGCGAATGAGACGTGAAAGGTAACAAGAAGGGTTTTTACAAGTATATTAGCAACAGGTATGAGGAAGTATGGGTTGGATGAATGGACTGTAAGGTGGATAGGAAGCTGCCTGAATTGCCAGGCTCTACAGGTAGTAATCAATGACTAAATGTCTAGCTGGCAGCCAGTATCAAGTACAGTGTCCCAAGGGTTGGTCTTGGGGCCAATTTTGTTCAATATCTTAATTTACAGTCTGGAAGATGGGATGGATTGCAACCTCTGCAAGTTCATGGATGATACCAAGCTGGGGGATGTAGTAGATATGCTGGATAGGGTAGGATTAGGATTCAGAGTGATCTAGACAAATTGGAGGATTGGGCCAAACGAAGTCTCATGAGGTTCAATAAGGACAAGTGCAAAGTCCTGCACTTAGGACAGAAGAATCCCTTGAACCACTGCATCTTGGGGACTGACTGGCTAAGCAGCAGCTCTGCAAAAAAGGACCTGGGTGTTACAGTAGACAATAAGCTGGATATGAGTCAGCAGTGTGTCTTTGTTGCCAGGAAGGGTAACAGCATACTTAGCTACATTAGTAGGAATGTTGCCAGCAGATTGAGGGAAGTAATTATTCTAATCTATTCTGCACTGGTGAGGCCATATCTGGAGTACTGTGTCCAGTACTGGGCCCCATGCTGTAGAAAGGATGTTGACAAGTTACAGAGAATACAGTGGAGAGCAATGAAAATGGTTAGGGAGCTTGGGCACGTGACTTATGAGGAGAGGCTATGGGAACTGGGTTTATTTAGCTTAGAGAAGAGAGACTGAGATGGGATTTAATACTAGCCTTCAAGTACCTGAAAGGTGGTTCCAAAGAGGATGGAGCTAGACTGGTCTCAGTGGTGGTGGATGATAGAATAAGGAGCACTGGTTTCAAGTTGCATCGAGAGGTTTAGGTTGGATATTATGAAAAACTTTCTCACTAGGAGCATGGCGAAACACTGGAATGGGTTACCTAGAGAGATGGTGGAATCTCCACCCTTGGTGGTTTTTAGGGCCAGACTTGACAAAATCCTTGCTGGAATGATCTACTTCGGGATGGTCCTGCTTTGAGCAGGGGATTGGACTAGATGACCTCCTGAGGTCCCTTCCAGCCCTGATTTTCTATGATACTATGATTGTGCTGGGATGAAAAATCTTGGCTGTGTGTCCTTCCACCTGTCTGCCCATGGCAGACCATGGCACTTGGAGCGCAAGGGTGGTTGGTGCAGGGGCTCCCAGGGTGTAAAGACTGCACTTTTAAGGTCAGCTTATTTCCCTGCTTCCTCCAGGACTGGTGGGAAGGACTGGGGCAGGTTCAAGGTGGTCAGCATGTGGAGAAGCCTGCACTTACCTTATTTCACAGGGGCTGGTCACTAGGGCGGTGCTGAATTTCGCTGGCTGTTTCGTTTCAGTGCTGTTTTGACTTGTTTCAAGCTCGAAACAGCAACATCAAAATGAAAAGAAGGGCTTTGAAACAGCCTTGAAATGAAGCGAGGGCAGTAGGAACATTTTGAAAGTTTTGAAATGTTTCAAATTTTGAAGCTGAAGCTGGGTTTGCCTGCAGGGAAACAGAAAGTAAGGAGAGGGAGGGGGAAGAGTGGGGAAGGACTGCTCTGATATTGACTGTGACTGTTTGGCTGCCTGAGATGCTGCTAGTGCTGCTGTGCTGCTTACTAAGTTATTACCTGTTGTCATTTAAAGTGCTGGACTGGACTGAGGCTGTAGAGGAGGAGGAGACCTCACTGAGTCACACAACTGTGTTATGTAGAGGCCCCAGCACCAGTGAGTGCACACCTTAACGTGTGCACAGTGCTGACAAACAAAACCATGTCACGAGTTTTGCTTGTCAGCAGCTTGAGATGCAGTTTCCCAGAAACCCCTACACCTATCTCCTTGAAACCTGGCAGGTTTTATGGCCACCGCAGGGGCTACTATGCTTGCTGCTTTCACCAACCTGTGCCTTCACACTTACAAGTGACACAAGGCTTGCTTTCAAGACTTTGAGGTGCAATTTCCCAGAAACCCCTTGAAACCTGGCAAGCATCATGCCCCCAGAAGTGGCTACTATCCCTCCTGTTTTCATCCAAATCTGCCCCCAAATGACAAAGTTATAGGCAGTTTTGTACTTCCCCATCATAGCCTATGGGTAAAACGTTGAAACAGCGAAACAGTTTCAATGAAACGAAACAGAAATGTGCTTCAAAACTAAATGAAACTCAAAATGAAACATTGTCCCAGCAAAATGGCAAAATGCAAGTCAGAATTAAATGGTGCTATTTCACACAGTCCTACTGGTCACCATGGCACCTTTCTAAGGAGCTTGCAGTGTGCTAGTTGAGAATCATTGTTCTAACCCAATTAGGGGATGCTGTCAAAAAACTTCCTTCCCACAGTACCTGATATAGCAGTATTTTAATTATATGAACTGATGTGATTATTTAAAAAAAAAATCTTTCAAAATTTTATTTTGAGGGATTTTTGATCCTTTTTTGATGGTAAAGGCTTTTCAACAAGATAGAGCCCTACTATTAAAGGCCCAGCTCCTACAGTGGGGCCCATAAGTTGTACATGCTACTAGTCTGCATTAAGCTGACCAGTCTGCATTACATTAGTTAGAAGATCCTGATGCAGGTTTAGGTACTAAGGGTCTGACCTCAAGACCACTGAACTCAGCTGAAAGACTCATTGCTGTTAATAGGTTTTGGACCAGTCCTTAATTGACTATGCACAACGTTTTGTCTGATGCATAAAGTAAACAAACAAGAAAGAAAAAAACTCAATTAGTTTCTTTCAATTCTAAGTTGACAGGGAAATTCAAACTGAGGGTAGAAGTGTTACTGAGCTCCTGAGGAAGAGGTATAGGGGTTGCAGAAAGGGAATTCCAAGTCTATTTGCATTAGGAATGATCTGATATTTGTCTTTAATGTTGATGGAGAACCACAGATAAAGTGCAAAATGTTATGCTTAGTTCCTTTAGCATAATCAATATTTTCTGCCATATCAGTGTCAGCATCCTGTATCTGTGATGCCATTCCATTCTGGCAGAACAAATGACATCCCATGAGGGGCAAGAGGATGGAACAAGACTTAGGTTACAGATGAAGAACGTCTTTCTGGAGAAATGAAAGTCATGAGGGATGGCTGTGTGGCATCAGCTTTCTAAGACAGCCTTTTTCAAGCCTCTAGCTGAAAAAACAATTTTATGGGGACTCTGATTCAGCAACTTATTTAAGCACATAATTAATCTTATCCTGATTAATTAAAGCAGTTTATCTCTGTTGCAGTGCTCTGCTGAGTCAGAGTTTTATTGAGAATACATTACTGCAATCCTTCCTCACAAAGACCACGTCTACACGAGATGCTACTGCAGAGTAGCATTGGCAGGCACTAACTGTGATGTGATGATACTGTGCAGTAGCATCTGAAAAAAACCGCGGGGATGCTGCTGCGCAGTAACACTGGTTACTGTACTATCATTAGTACTTTTTATTTATTACTTGGTTATGCTCATGTGGATGCAGTACCTTGCACTGCACAGAATCCCACCTCAGTGGAACTATTGTTGTAGGAGACATTTTGATTTTGATGAAATTACTCACGAGTTAAGTAGTGACCTGTATAAGTAAGTCTTGTGCTCCAGTAAGACTGAACTCTACAATGTTACTAAATGTGAGGAAAGACAGAAGAAATGGATCCTTAAGTAGGCATATGGCTGGTATTTTTATATTAATTGATTTCCTCATGTAGTTTTTTTTGTACATTTGTTGCTGTTTGCTCAGTTGCCTTGTTTGTTTTCATCCTTTGTACAGAGTGACAAATAGTTTCATTTAAAGGATGCCTAAATAAATGTACTTTGTCACAAATATGATCAAATGTTAATTTTACCCTTTTGCCTAGACACACTCAGACACAAATACAAAGACAACCGCTAAACCCCAAACACAGCTGTAAACAGCGAGCCCATATAATTAGTTGGTCCTTATTGTTCTTTGAAAAACGTGATGCCAAGAGCTCCTTTTAACTGAGCCATGAACTGATCTTCACTTTTACTACTAGTCACCAGCAGAGCTGTTTATTTCACCTCAGATCTCAAAGTTGCCAAAAGTTTGGGGATTGTCCTAAGACTAATGAGTATAAAAACAAGCAAAGATACCCAGAGACATTTTGTAACATGACTATCATTATTATTTTAAATTCATATTGCACTAAAGGACATAGATACATTAGACATGAACTGGAACCACTCCTTTTAATATACCAAAGCACATCTTCAGTTAGTGGCAAACCTGTTATAAAGATAAGGGAACATTTTGACCCCTAAAATGGAAATGTCTGAATCCTGGTTTGGACTTGACCCCATGGACAAGGATGGACACTTGCATTTTTTTAATTCTGTCACACCTACAATAACTGTGTTTTTTAACCACTTTGATTCTTTTGGTTACTGTTTCAACAACTTCAGTGGGAACCATTTGCCCTCCTGGCATCCAAGTTTAAGAAGTCTCTATGTGAATCCTCTGCCCTTTCTGGCCTGATTTCTTAATATCTCTTATAAATTTATTGCTTGGAACATGCTGTTTCTCTGCTCACTGACGTCTTCCTTCTTTTTACACTGAGAAGGATTTTGGCTGCTGCTTCAGATTTTGTCTTCTTGTTTGAGTAACTTCACAGATAATGTGGCAACAAACACATCACCCTGTTGCTATACTGTGTCCTTTGCTTCAGGGCTAAAGAGAACGTGCTTTGAAACATGTATGTCTGCTATTCTATCTATGCAGAATCTTCCTGCCTGCTCTGTGTCTTATTCTAGCATAATACAACCCCAGATGATTTTTTTCTTTAACATCTGCACCTCAAATTTAACCAATTTTCAACAGATGCTGTGTCCAACCTCTTCAATTAAACATATCTTGCATATAGCTGACAGATCTTGTATATAGCCTAATTCTTTTTTTGGTGATAGTATTTTTTCATTCCCCACCCCCACTTTTTTTTTTTCTTATTTGGCCTCCTTTCAGTCTCCCTAGAAAGCACCTAAATAATTTATTTGCAGCCAAAAGTTTGTAGTCTAATTTCACTTTAGTGGGAGTTTAGGATATGCATTTAATGGAGAATTGAGCTTTTTATATCAGACTCTCCCATTCAAGACTGGATTAAGAAAGACTGAGAAGTATTAGACCCAGCCAAGGGTGGATCCAGAGGGGATCCAGTGGCATGGTCCCACACCCTCCCACTCAGACACCATCACAGGAACAGCAGCTGAGGGCCTTTTAAAGTACTTGAATCAGGTAACATTTCCCCTTTTCTTCCCCTAGTGTGCTCAGCAACAATTTCCCTCCCCTCCTAGTCACCCTTCCCTACCTGCAACTCCTATTGTCCCCACCACCTCTGGCTGCCCTGGGAGCCAGGGGGAGCTCCAGAACCATTCCTGCAGAGTGAACCCATCTATTGGCATTTGCACTTATAGACATGCCCACTATCTACTCTAATCACTAAGTCTTACTAAGTAGATCTCAAAGCACTCTTTAAGGAAGGTGTTATCATTATCCCCATTTTACAAGTGGGGAACTAGAGACATAGAAAGAAGGGACTTGCCCCAAGGAAGCCTGCAGACCGGTGGCTGGGTGGGATAGGACTAAGGTTTACTGAGTGGAGTGTTTATTCTACTAGAACATCCTGCCTACAAAGATTTACGTGTACAATTATATAGGCATAGCTGTTCTGGGAAACTCTTTCTTTTATAGACCTGACTTCAGTGTGTGAACTCTAGTTATTATGGCTTTTCAGGTTCACTGCTCCTATTGGCTCTGTTATGCCACTCTTATACATCAGTGGAAAAAAGTGCCACTATTAACAAATGGTAGCAGCATCTGGTCCTTTACATTTAATTGTCAGTACCCTTGAAATGAAAGCATACAACTGTCTTGTAGAAATGGTCAATGAGCAAGCAGTAGGCTTTGAGTGACATACTTTTGGCACTTGGGAAGGTGCTGGAGGCAGGTTGAAGATGACCTAGTTCTTCTTGCTAATGTGATCAGTGGTAAAACAGCACTACAAACACTCAAGTTGCCAGCATTAGGTTTCATATAAATGGAACGGTTCTCAGTCCTCACAGAACTGCTTCATAATTGCCTGCAGTTTAAAATGAATGGTGGTTTGCAATTTATTCACATTTAGGCTTCCTTCTTAAGCATAGGGATAACATTCTCAAGTATAACATTTAAATCTAGATTCTCTGCTGAGGTAAATTAGCAGAGCCTATTAAAAGTAAGCCCCAGGAGGGCCAATAGCATGAATCTACACAAATGGAGAATTTGGTTTTCCTTTTTTTAAATATCTTAAACCTTAACCTCTGCCATTCTGTCCAACAGCAAAGAATGGGCTCCATACAAATTCCCAAAGCTGTGAAATTGCTGAGTACACAGTGCTCAGTTTATGTCCCATAACTCTGTGACTCTCGAATAATGCTCCTACTTATCAGTAGACTGTTGTTGTGAGAATCACCATGGTTGCTTCAGTACCTTTTAGAAACATGAGAGACTTGTCCCATGAAATCTTTTCTAAAATCAAGTGTATTTATTTGCCTTCTCTTCTATACCTAAGAGTGACTTTCCATCTTAAATGCAGCAGACAGTTGCATTGTCTACCGTTTTACAGCTTCCTGACAAATCAGAGTGACCTGACACTACTCCATTTGCCCTGGGATTTTATGCTTCATTATGTATCTGGAGAGAGGACAGCACATTTATTTGACTTCAGATGATAGGGATGTTAGCAGGTACCACTGTAAATAGTCTTATTTTAAATTTATGCTTTTAACTTTCAAAAGCTAATGTAACACTTACATATTATACAAGGCAGCATTATTTAAAAACCCTTCAATCAAGCAATCTCAGATTGAATTTTAATACTGTGCCTTTCTTTGTCCTCTTGAAAGCTAAAATAACAATGCCTATGATAAATTATAGTTGAAAATGCTAATTTAAGTTCTGCAAAAGCACTACAAAGTGTGGTATGAAATTTCAACCTGAGATTGGTTGATTGATTTACTTTAGTGTGTCAAAGCCAAACTACACTTATTATGCTTGAAAAAGCCAATTTACAGTAAATCAGTCTAACTCATAAATGCCACACAATACTTTATAACTGATAGCAGTAGCTTCCTTTATAGTTATAACTGAATCCAAGAATAGATTGTCTGAGAAAAGGATACCTTTGTGTGCTATTATTATTATTATTATTGACAAGACAGACACCTAGATCACATGAAAACAGTGTCACTGAAGATAAGTTACAAGAAAAAAAACAGCTTCTGGCCTTTTGGGCTTAATGATGTGTTGAAAAGTTTTCCATCTGTTTACAGACTGAATACAAATTTAGACCATGTCTATTTTTCCTGAATATACTGTTGAGAACAGAAGAACGAGATGATATCATAAATAACATGCAGTGAAACTTAAGCAATGGGGAGGGGACAGTTTCATTGAGGCTCTCTCTTTGTTAATCCTAATTTCACTTGAATGCCCACAATGCATCTAGGGAGAAAAATTCCCAGTCTTTATGTCTAATTGAACATCTGTCTGCCTAGGAGCTGGGGAAGGGAGGCTTTATGCATATTGAGAATTAATTGTTTCTAAGGTGGCTAATGTACAGTCAGGTCTATGATATCAGTTAGAGCAGCCTCAACAGCTGGGAAATGCTGCAGCGTAACAGCCTGTGTGAAGCGGCAAGTATTCACTTTGGATTCGAATTCGGCCGATTCGGAGGGACAGTGATTCAATATGGAGATTCAAATCACAGCCCTGATTCAATTTGGCTGAATCAGATCCAAAGGTTTGGCGCCATTTCAGAGATTCAGCCATAGACTAAAAACAGGCAGCAGTCCTCACCACACTGGACACAGCTGCCTCCAGCTGGTAAGTTTGTTGTGGTGGGTGGAGGGGGGAGAGAAAGGGTGTGGTGGGGAATGATTGGGGCTAGTTTTAGGGCGGGGACAAGCTGCCAGCAGGGAGGTGTGCGGGACTCGAGGGGGGTGGAGGGAGGTGTGGGAAGCAGGTGTCGCAGCACTGGGAGCGGGGGCTATGCCCTGTTGCTGCTTCCAATTCAATTTGGCCCTTTCAGTTGGTCTCCTGATTTGATTCAGATTCAGAGATTCAGTTGCAAATTGGGCCAAATCTCTTCTGGCTTGAATCAACTGCCGAAACTTCACCCAGCCCTAATAATAGTGCTCTAATAATATTCTAATACCCTGGTGGCAGTGAGCCCTGTGCCATCACTTCCTGAATATCCTCCACTGGGAAAATCCTTACCTGACCAGTTAAGACAACTTCATAGGGTCATCACATCACTGGTAAAGTAAAGTTTATTGGTGACATCACAGCAGAAGTTTTAGAAGATTTCTTGATACATTACTAGTTTGATTATTTAGCAGCTGACCTCCCACTGACCTGCTGTACAATATCTGTCCTTTTGCTGGTTGTCCCCTACTATGATGAGTCACTGTTATTCCTTCCATACAAACTTTCCTGATGCTATTTTCATCTCTATGTTCACGCCAGTTGATTTTTGACAACAGTCCATTTTTCTTCAATAATACTTCTAATATAAATTCTTAGATTATTTTTCTTTGTCAGCTTCTTTTCTTCAGGACTCCTGGTCAGCATCACTTCTCAAGGACTTCCCCTTTCCTCATTTCTTCTTTCTTAATTTCATATCCATAAGTTGCTGTCAAAAAAAAGCTCATCTCTTGTCAGTAGTCATAGTTTATTTACAGCTTTTGCTATAAAGTGCTGAAACAATACAAGAAAACAAACAATAAACATTCTGTATAATAAAACAACATGTATACAATTGATCATTTTTGCTAAAGCATACGCTAAGATAATACATTGTACCAATTTATACTTAATTAAAACACCCCATAATATATGATGATAGTAAAATAAGGCTAAAATGAAGCAGTGGACAATAAAACAAAGCAGGAGAATTGTATCTGATGTTGGCCCATATTCTTTGTGTATGTCATGCAAATACACCTAATGAGGAAAGGGCAGGTTCCACGGAGAGAAGTCAGATTATTTTTTCTTCATTAGCTTAATATTTAAATATGTTTTTAGGAAAATGTATTTGAATACATTAACAGGAATGGAATTAACATACACAAGGTTGCATCTAGGATTTTGAAAAGGGGGGTGCAGATGGTGTGGTACATATAACACAACACATATTTTTCTCCAGTTAAAGAGAAACTAGAATCTTTAGTAGTATGGTAGCGGGCTACTGCTACATTATTCTGTTTACGATCAAAGTAAAAAAAATATAACTATTAGAATGTGAACAAATTTGCTAGAGTATGTATAAAATTTAAAAAAACAAAACAGTCTAGGCCAAAAAATAACCAAAGGATATTGTATTATTAGTCCCTTTGTCATTATAGTTAAATGTAACTCTTATTCAGATTCATAAAACAAAATCTAGCCTTCTTGAGCATCTTGACTGTGTCTCCAATACTTCACCATCAGTTATTTTTATACCTGAGTCAAGGTTTTTAGCTAGAGCTAAAAACAGTAAAATAGTAGAGAGACATTAGCAGGAATGGCTAATAGACAGCAACATTGCAGAAGAAAGGATAGTTAGAAAAGTGAAATATCAAGACCATTAACACCTGTGTGGAGGGGAGAGAAATTAACAGGATTTAGGGAAATGATAATGACCATGAAGTCAATTGACTCTTTCAGCACTATCTTAATAGAAATGCCACTGCTCCTCCCAGGTAGTTGTTTTTAGAGTTTGGGTGGAGCAGGAGTGAAAGAACGTACTGAAATTACAACTGCACCACTGCAACCCCCCTGGATCCATCCTTGAACATGTATGAACAGAGAATCTAGAGAACATAATGGAAAATTCTACTACCAAATCACTAGAGTCAGTCACCAAAGGACTCTAAGAAAGGCCCTGAACACAGAAGAGACTGAAATTTAGAACAAAGGCTGTTCTTTCAAAGTTTTGTAGCTGGTTAAGCCAGAGAGGCTCAGAATAGTTAAGAGATCAGACAGCGAGACCTGGAGGCTGAGGGAGAGTTGAATCTTAAAGGTACCTATACGTGTGCAGGGAGGCTGCTCCGATGTGCTGTAATTAATTGTGCTCCAGCATCATGTATATCAGCATCTCTGCAATGAAAAATGGCAGTGGGGGCACTTTAACCAAAGTTCATTCAACAAGCTTTACTTAAAGTGCCCCTTGCTGCCATTTTTCAGTGTGGGGACACTGATATACATGATAGAACAGGTGCTTTAATTAGAGCAGTTCTTGAAGCCACTCTAACTAAAGAGCTGCCCCCCCCCCCCGAGCATGTCTATACATGCTGTAAGAGGATTTAATTTGTAGTTTCCTGAGACCCTTATGGCATTGCCATAAGGAGCAGATCTGAGGGGAAGAGATGGTGCAACAGCCCAGAAGCACCCTTCCCTTTCAGTCAATCATGCTGTGGGAGAAACAGACAGATTTTTTCTTAAGTTCACAGAGCAAATAAGAATTCCTTCCTCCTTTCTCCTCCCATTTTCTCTCCTCTACCTTTACCCACCATTGCTGCTGTCTCCAGCTGCCCCAGGGACAGGGGTGAGGGTGAGCAGTGGGGAGCTCCATAGCCTCCTCAGTTGACTCTTGCCAGGCTTTGTGCAGAGCTGGGCTCAACCAGGGACAGCACCAGCAGCAGGCAGTTTCTTCCTCCCTGTCTAGTCCACCCAGTGCACTGGGACTTAACACAAGGTTTTCTAACATCCCTATGTTTGGGGTCCTGGGGCTGGGACCCACATTCTGCTGATTGTTAGCCCCATTTCTGGGGCCCCACCAGAGGCCCTGTCTCTCTTGCAGTCCCAGGGCTGGGACTAACAATCAGGTGATGGTTAGCCCCAGGCCTGGGACCCCGTTGGAGTCTTGAACTGGCCCTGGTGAAGTCCTGGGGCTGGGACCCAGAATCAGCTGATTGTTGATCTCAGCTCTGGGACTGCAATGTAGCCATTTAACTGACCCCAGTGCAGTACTGGGGCTGGGATTATCAGTGAATGTTCAGTTCCAGGCTGGGACTTCACTGGTTCATACTAAGTTGTGGGCATCTGGCTTTCAACTTGTTGGTGCAGGGGGAACCCATGCTCATGTTCCTGTACTCCTCCCCTTGCATTAGCAAAAAGTAATGGTGCAATTGGGATCTGATCCCTGATACATATGTGACATGGCAGGAAGCACTATTGTTGGGATAAGAGAAAACAGGAATTACCTGAAGTTGAAATTATTACGTCTTTACAAAGGAAATAATATGACAATTCCTACAAATTATTATCTCTACTATCAACATAATGATGTATATATATAAAAGTTCTATTCAATAATTTTCATTAATGTTCAAAGATTCTGGCTGGAGACTCTGGCTTACTGCCCGGTTAATTTTTGTCCTCTGCATAAGTCAGGAATGGAATCCCTATTTCTAAACATCTATTCCTCTTTTGTCTTTCTTCTGATACTCTAACCTATTTGAACAGTTTTTCCATCACCACGGGTGCATTTAATATCTTTCTGTTGAACAAAATCCGAAGTGTCAAAAATATATTCAACAATGTCCCTTTAATAGCAGGGAGAAAGCTTGTTCCTTCCCAGTCCCCTTCATAACTGACTGATTTTATTTTTGAAGAAAGACTCTACATTCAATTACCTGGACCATCAGCATAAAAATAGTAACAAGGGAGGAAAATCTATCACCTGTGATTCACAGCAGGAAATCAGAGAACTCTGAATTAGCTGTTCTTATAGATGACCATATTATATAAGATTAATTATCTCATTATAATGCCATCTAAATACTCCTGCAGCATTCACAAGTGGTTTGTGCACTCACATGTGTTGAAAATTCCAAGCAGTGGATCATAACTGTTGATAATGTAAGGAATGAACAACTGGAGTGAAGTGTTACACATGTAAGAGAAAAAAAAAAGATTAAATCACTTTCTGAGAGTCCTGTTCACCTCTGGCTATGGCTTTCCCTTTCTCTTGTATTTTTACTGAAAAAACACTACTCCACATACACTATTATCAATGCTAAGCTTTCAAAATAATGAGTCAGACCTCAAAGAATCATGAGAAAATGCCTATGCTGTGTCTGGTGTCCTGTGATCAGAGATCTGAAAAAACATGTCTTGCATTCAAAACCTTGTCTAACTGTATCCCAATTACACAGCAGGTTCAATAAAAGATATCACCCCAAGAAATCCTTGCCTGTCTTTTAAAAACACGACATTTTACAAAGGTGCGTGTATGTCTTTCTATTTGTCTTCTGGTTCCTCAATTGTTAGGGAGAACTTAAGTCACAAGGTTTTCTTTGCTAGCTATAAGGGCAAGGATTTTTTTTTTTAATGAAAGCAGAGGTTCTCACATAATCACTCCTCCATCTTTAAGAAACATTGAATAACATGAGACTCATGCTAAAATCATGATAAAAATCTCAAGAGTTGACAACACCACATGCTAAAACTTAGGTCCATGTTAGGCCTTGAGCTCCTAATGACATATTTGCTTCATGCCTTTCCTTGACCTGCATTAGTCTTCACTCCCCCATTCAGGCCTTCTTAAGTTCATGATCACAAGCAGTCTCACCAAACTAAATCTTACTCTTCCTTGAATTTGTTTTCACCTTTCTGCCCCGGTCTCATTTCCAACCCTTTCCACCAGGCTTTCCTCCACAGAAAATGTATTTTGCTCTTGCCGGCTCCTATTCTGCTTTACACAGATCTCTCAACTACCATTTTCTTATGGAAGCAATCCATACACTAATCACTTCTTAGATTTCTGGTTGTTCCAAGGAGGGCTGCTCCTACTTAACTGGTATTTTTTCCAGGATGTCCAGCTGCCACTTCCACTCCTAGCTCTCTTCAGGGAAATAAACCTTCCTGACTTCCTTAGATTGTGACAGAAATTAAGAACTAAGTCTGGGGATAGGGAGAGGGGATGCTGGTGGGTTTGTATGTATGTGTGTGTGAGGGGGGTATATATGTGTGTCTGTATCCCACTGAGCTCCCCTGCAGTCCAGGAGCTCCCTGAACTCCACCCCCACTTACCTCCTTTCCATGCTTGCCTCCCCCCTCCCGGCTGAGCTCCCTTCAGGCCTGGTAGCTCTCCTCTCCTCTCCCCCACTTCTCCCCTTTCCTCATTTACCAAGTGCTGCTCCACTGTCTGGCCTGTCACTGAAGGGGCATCAGAGTCCAGCTAGCCCACCTGGGAGTGGTATCTCCTGGGATGCTGAATGACCAGAAATTGATTGTTTTATCTCTGTTAAACAGCAGGAAGTTACACTAAATTGCGCGGCCCAGCACAGCTCAAAGATAGTCCTTGCTCCAAGTGGTGTAACTTTAAGATTGCTAGAGGGCATCTAGCACTTGTTAACAAGCTTGAATATGAGATTATTTAAATTTTAAGTGTCCTTAAAATCATTTAATTTTAAGTGTCCTTATATGTTACCTGCTTGTAACATGTAATCTTACCCTTACTCTGAAGTCAGGAAGAAATCAGGGTAAAGTGGCATGTTGAAGACTAGGTTGCTCAGAAAAGCTTAAGCTTTCTTAGGCTATGAGTTCTGAATGAGTTAGTCTTTAAGACACACAAAAAACTAGAACTCTTGGTTCCAAAATGATATCTTGTATTAGACCAACTGGAAAATGGCAAAAAAATTGTCCTCTTCTGCAAGCTTTTGAGATCAAAGTCCCTTCGTCAGGCTCTGGGAAAAGTGTAGATGGTATGAGATGGTAAAACGTCCCCATAGGTAGGAAATAAACTTCATTTTTGCACAGAGGGAGCTGAAGATGGAAGGCTGTCCCTCTGGGTCGGGGAGTGTCTTTGTGAGCTGTGTTGAGTAGCTCTTTGATGTCTTGATCAGGTAGAATTCCTTCCTTGGAGGTGTCAGATGGCAGGCAGGGAAGCAAAAAAAAACTTCCTTGTTGTTCTGCAAGACTTTAAGGGCATTTTTACACCTGTAAATGCTGCAGCACTGGGCGCTTTGAAAAGCACCTGGCGCTGTGTTGTTTGCAGTTGTATAAGCGACAAAATGCACTTCACCATACAGAAAACGGCAGCGGTCCACTTTTGAGCTAAGGCACATAGAAGGTGTTTTAGTTCAAAAGTGCACCACCACCATTTTCTCCGTGCTGTATAAGTGGCATTTTGCCATCTATACAACTGCAAACAATGCAGCACTGGGTGCATCAGTTTGTGTGTGGAGCAGACTTGATTAATCGAGTCTGCTCCAATGTGCCAGATCTCCAGTGCATCCAGGCATGGAAATGTATGTGTATAAATGCCCTAAGGTGCCTCTCTTTCCTGCCTTCTCTTTAAAATTTTTTGTTGCTTCTATACTAGCGCATTATTCACTGAAATGAATGAAACTTCTTTTTACCCCCTCCCCCACCCAAGCTTTGTTCAGCTAGGCACAAATATAAATAAGTTTAATTTCAAACCTTCCATGAATCCATCTTACGAATGAAGTAATTTCCTGGGCTGATTGTAAAACGTACTTCTTTGAAAGATATTCAGTATGGTCAAAAAGTACCACAAGTTTCAAGCTGGCACAGAAAATTTATTCTTAACAGTATAATAATATATGATTAGCAAAGCCACAAAGTCACAGCTGTGGCCTACAAGGTTTTAATAGTTTCATATGAAGGTTTACAATATCTTATAGATCAAAATCTATGGAGAGAATTTAGAGTTAAGGTCTGCGAAAGATGGCCGGAGCCAACCGTAATGCCGGCAACTACAGTACAAACTTCCCCTCATAATATGGTGTGGAGATTCAGCATACCGCAGTTCCCTGGTCATAGGCTTGTCTTGAGCAGAGTGATAATAAAGCTAAACATTACACTTAAAAGAAAAAAAAAATTCTGAGGAAAAGTACCAGCCTATATGACAGGGGCAGGCAAAGTCCAGCCTGTAGGTCCGATCAGGCCCATAGCAGACTCCATTTCCCAGCAGCCCCTGCCACCCGGGTCTCTGTGGCTGGTTTCCACTGAGACCCCAGGAGCAGTGGTGCTATAACAGCACAGGGCCCCAGCAGAGCTGGCAGGGATGCTCCATCTCGTGGTGGTGACAGCATGGTCTGGAGCCGGGGCAGAACTGTGATCCACTGCCCACATGCCTCAAGCAGGGCTGTGCAGGCAGTGGGTTGTGGCTCTGCCCCAGCTCTGGACCATGCTTTCACCACTGCGAGATCCAGGCCCCAGAGTATCTCCCTGCCCAGTTGTACTCTCTGCCAGCGCTGCTGGGGCCGGTCTGCATGGAAACCCCAGACCCAAGCTGTCATGGTGCAGCTGCTACTGGGGTCTCCATGGAAACTGGCTGCGACTGGCAGGGGCTGCTGGAAAATGGAATCCAACTACTAGCCAGATCCACCATTTTGCTCACTGCTGCTATGTGACATCTAGAGAGTGGTCACATTCTTTTTAGCACATGCAGGGGGAGACAGATGTAATTAATACACCACAGATGATATCCTAGTCCCATCAAAGTCAATGGCAAAACTCCCTTTCACTTTAATTGGACAGGGATTTAAGCCCTTAGGCCTAACTCCAAATGGCAACTTCTAATATTAATGCTTCCTAACATGCGAGACCATAGGTGACATGTGCATCCTGAGGCTGAGGGCACACGGTGACTGCCTGCAGGTGGCAACACAGGTATTGGCAACAAGGGTGGGCCAAGTGGGGGCCATCCGCAGGCGGCCATGGCAGTGTTGACAGCAGGGGGGGTCCCCCCCACAGCCAATCGCCAACTGGGGGGTGCCCTCCAGCTGGATGCTGAGCCGGGAAGTGCCAGCAGCGTGCCCAGAAGTGCCAATGGCACTTCTTGAGGGTCACCAGTGCTTGTCTGTCCCCACCCCATCGCCTAAGCCAAGAGTGCTCACTTTCAAGGGGTGGGTGTGCACCCCTGTGTACTGCCTATGTGTTACAGATGTGTGAGACTACAAACAGGAGTTCCAATTAATGATATCTGTGACTTTTGAGTATTAGAATTTGAACAGTTAACTGTTAGGCACTGGACTGAAACCAGCAAGTTGTATCCAATGGGACTCCATGTAGTTTCCTGCTAACTTGTATGGTGGTCACAGAGGAAGTTTGAAGACAAGTCTTTTCTGATGTTGTCTTCTCCATTTTCCTCTTCTCTTGTGTGTATTATATGGGAATATTGAAAATCTTCTTTTTAAATATGAATATTTTCTAGTAGGTCCCTTTCTTTTAGTAGCAACAAATAAACATTTTTCTCCATTTGTGGTTGTGATTTGCTTACTGATTTCTTTGTCTGCTTAGGGTAGGTATAAGAACTTTTCTCCATCTATCAGCACTCAGCTTCTAAGAAAACAGAAAAAATATCCTATGTTACAGTAGCTTTCATAGAAAAGTTTAAGCCTAGCTTTGTGCATGGCATTCAGTCTAACCCTTAATAGCTACAGCCAGAGGCATAAGCATGTAGCTAGGGGCTTGGGGCAAGTGCCGCACACAGAGCCATTGATGACTTCTGGATGTTGTCTCTCTGCCAGCATGATTGTATGGCTTGGGTTACAGCTGTTTTTTTGCTGTCCCCACCTCTAAGTAGGCACATAGGGCAGCTGTCCCAGTCATCCTACCTTAGTTATGCCACTAGTTACAGCTGTCTCCTCAAGTGATTATGTACCTCTGAAGGATTTTTTTTCAGCAAAAGTACACAGTAGGTTCATGCCTGTACAAAATATAAAAATATGCCTTTGGGATGCCTAAGCCTAAAATGCGAAGTGCCTACGCATCTCTGGAATGTTAAAGCAGATGCAGTGTCAGGGAGGAAGTTTTGCCACAAAGAAAGTCAAAGCAATAAGATGAAAAAGGAAAAAATCAAGAGGATTGGGGAGAAAATAAAAAGGAGAGAGAGAGAAGGAATGGGAGAGAAACAGGAAAAAAACATTAAGGACAAAATGAGAACAAGGATTCTGGCTGGAGTAAGAGTTGGTGAGAGCCATGGAAAAGCTAGGAAAAGAACTGGAGAAAGAGGTTTGAAGGGCAGACAGGGCAGATAAATAAGGGAAATAAGGAAGTAGACTTGGAGAAGGAAAAGAAGCAGCTAGTAAGAGTGCTAGTAAAGAATTTTTTAATCCAGCCCTTTAGGCAGCTGAAGGGAACTCATGGTTTCAGAAGTGGTTGAGTGATTCCACTGAAAAATTTGAAGTGCAGAAAGTGATGTATTTGAATTGTGAGAAACAAGTCCCAGAAAATCATATATGCTGCTATCTCTTCATCCAGTTCACAAAGCTGCATTGACTTTCATCCAACAACTAGTACTGAACATACTTTTGGGCAGAGACCATGTTCTTATCTGCATTTCATACAAAACAACGAGCATGGACCACTAAAATATAGAAATCCAGGAATTCAAATGCCAGGTGAAAGCCATGTTCCATCAAATCCTGTATATTCTCTCTGACAGTGAACAATACATAGGGAGCTGTAAGAAAGCAAGCAATAAACTTTCTTGGAGTCATTTTCCAATAGGGAAAATTTCTTCCCAACCTCCTTTAGTTATAGTTTGGCTCATGCAGTGAAACACGAACAGTTAAAGTGCAGCGCATCACAGCATGGACAGTGCTCATGCACTACTGTGCAGTATTATTATTAAGCTACTGTGCAGTAGTGTCACCTAAATATGTTCTCCAATGCTACTGCACACTACCTCTGGTTACTGAGCATATATTTAGTACTTGCTAATACAAGAAGTAAATAAAAGTGCAGTAATGACTGTGCAGTAGTGTCTCATGTAGATGCACCCACTATGATACATACAAGTGAACTATTTAATAGAATTTTAATATTGATGTATCATGCACTCAAAAGCTATGAATTTTCCAAAAGTAATAACCTGAGACCAAAGAAAATATTAATTTCTAGGTGAAAGAAATGAACGGCTGAAAGGGGTAAGGCAGAGGAGGGATGTTCAAATGAACATTCAAATGTACCCATAATGGTAGTAGCTACTAGTGACCATTCATTGTAATAAAATCTTTCACCTAGCAGGATTCTAAAATGTTCCCCAAACCAAATAGTTTACCCATCCAAGATATGCCTGTTCTGGGGTGGAATGCGGCAGCTGTTTAGTGACACAGCAACACTTCGTATCAAGCAGGAACAGAAGAATAATTTCTCTAATTGGGAAAATTTTTGGTAAGCAGACTGTAATTATCCACACTGGAATGTGGCCAGCATGCCAGGGTTTACTCTTCTAATCTTGTAAAAATACCATGGGTACACTAATGATCACAAGTTGTGAAGGCCTCACTTTTATTTATTTCTCATTCAACATAAAGATCTAACAACAGAGTTCAGTGCAATCCTGGTACAAGGAATGATCAAAAAGGAGTTCAAGAACATTGAGAAGAGGCAAGTCATCTATCTGAGCAGAAAGCACACTAGAGGTCTGCATTTTTGTAGTTTGTCAACTTATCTTCTTCTTTTGTGCTTTGCATCACTACGCAGAATTAGCTTTTAGGTATAACAAATGTAGTAGTTTCTATTTAAAAATAATCACCATAGGCTTTAGGTAACTGTTATAAAAGCAATAAAATATCCATGGTCAAGTGAATGAAAATTCATAATACACAAATAGACACTAGACCTCCTGAACTCCCTTAAAATTATCTCTGATCAGGCTCCATCCACTTTTTACTGCTAGGGTGCTTTTTATATTATAGGTACACTGGTAAAACTGTTAGGGATATCTATGCTGGCTCCAGGCTGTTTTTGACGCTGCTGCTGAAAACAAAGCCTCTTCAACCTGCTCCATTTCTGCACCTTCCAGACCCAGAAATGAGACAATAGTATACTCCTGGGGCAGCCTTGAGAGCAGCAGTAAGGAGTGCCTCTGGAGTGTCCACACTACCATAATTTTGGGTTTGGAACTTGCAGAACTGGAATGATGGCATAGAGCTTAGTTTTAGATGGCAACTGTGAAGCACTGGAGAGTCAGTGTAGACATACAGAGCTGAGATCAGGGTTAGTATGCAGTATACAATGCAGCGTACATCCTGCTATTCAGCGTACATCCTATTGGCATATGCCTCAGTCCTTCTCTCCCATCATTAAAAGATTCACTAAAAGTTGTTGTATTTAGTGATTTCTGAGCAGGGTTTTTTTCTCACATTAATTTTAAGAACTGGGAGGCAAGAGTTTCTGCATTTGAAACTGGACACCGCTGCTTGTGCTGTTGGGCAGCTCATGTAGCATCTCTGTTTTGGGGATAGTATACACTGAAGATTTTCCTAAAATACAGGGCAAATTAACTCTTGCTGCACTCCACGCTCCCACAGCTAAACAGCTTGCAGTATCTGAGCTAGCTGATTTATCAGCAATGTAGATGCACTTAATTTTCCAATTAATAAAAATACTGTGACAGGGCACTAGGGTGTGTCTGTCCCCTTAAGAAGGCAAGCAGCATGAGAGGCAGCTTAGGGGTGGTGGAGGGGGCTGACTGGGAACTTACCTGACCAGAAGGGGGCCAGTCTTGAGCCCTATAAGCCCTGAGCCTGAGCTGGTCATGCATTCCAGCCCTGAGAACCACAAAGTGAGGAGCTCCTGACTGCAGAGCTCTAGAGCTCCTGAACAGACTGAGAGGAAACAACTCTGCAGGCCTGGGAATAAGGGAAAGTACCTGGGGCAGAGAGGGACTTGCTTTTACAGACAAGAGCGTGCTGAGTATAGGCTGAAGGCAAACTTAGAGAACTGGTAGCACAGTAGATACTGAGAGTGGGGACCAGGGTGCTTGCCAGGAGGTGCAGGTACTTTTGAGTTATACCAGTATTTAGCCTTGGCCCTGCTGAGAGAAGGCTCAATGGCCACTTAGAGAATCAGTAGCCCAAGAGGGGTGGAGAGTAGGGCCTAGCAGTGAGTGAAGAAGCCCAGAGAGTGAGGATCAGAAGATCTATAAGCAAAGAGCCAGAGAGGGGCTGGGAGCAGGATCGGAGGATGAAGGAGCCCAGGGCAGGGATGAAAAAGAGTGGGACCAAAGGAGGTCCAGGAGCTAAGAGAGTGTCTGAGGGTGGGACCAGATGGTCCAGGAGCTATAGAGTGGTCAAGAGCCAGACTAGAGGGTTCATGAGTCTGAGAGGGGCTGAGAGATAGGCTGGAGGGTCCAGGGGGCTAGAGAAAGATTGAGAGCTAGGCCAGAGGGCCCATGAGCCTGGATGGGACCTACACATGAGGCCAGGAGGTCTGAGAACCCAGAGAGGGCTGCATGTGGGACCAGGGGGTCCAAGAGCCCAGAGAGGGGCTGAGCATAAGATCAGAGAGTCTGAGAGCCCAGGGAGTGGCTTCTTGTGTGACCAGGCTGTGAAAACCCAGACAGAGGGGCTGAGAGGGGACCTGAGGGTCCAGGAGCCGAGAGAGATGGGTTGAGAGTATTGAGGTAGCTCAGATCAGGGCTAAGTGGAATAAACCTCAAGTGATATCAATGAATGAAAACATCAACAAGGCATGGTGTAGGGGAGGACAGAGCCTGCTGTGCTTATTATGCAATAAGCCCTTAAAGCTACAGGTATCCTGCAGGGGCACAGATAGGCTGAGAGTGGTGATTTCATGTGAGGCCTGAACTGAGAAAAAGGGGGTCCAGGAAGGACATGGCGGTGATTTGTGCAGACTCAGGCTCACTCTAAAGTCCATGGGCAGCCTCCCTGACACTATTTCTATTAAGAACAAGGCATGGCAGGAGAGTGATTAAGGGAGGGCTACATTAGAGCCTGAGTCAGGCAGAAGCCGCATGGCCACGAGGGGGCATCACGGCCATCCCTGTGGCCTGATCCTGTTGCAGATGCAACATATAAATATAAAAAAGCTCTAAATATACAAACAGCTCTAAGAGGTGTTGTGAGGATTGAAGTCCCTAACTGCAGATATTTATGCATGTTTACATTGATTGACATATTAATCAATTGATAAAAAAGTCTTATTATTAGATATTAGTATAATTATTATTAGTAGTAGTATTAGAATCTAGAATATTATTGGGAATAATTAATCATTATTAGAGATTCTTTTATTGCTCTCCTCTGCCAGCTCTAGTTCTGATATTTATGGGCAAAAGCAGCAAAGGTTGCTGTCAGTTTAATGTTTATTTAGTTTAACACTAGATATCATTTATATTCTAAACAAAGCACATTGGGGTTGAAGGAACTATACTATTTCAGTGATTTTAATCAACTTTCACTAAATATCCACTTTACAGACTTTGGATATGGAAGTCTGGACAGTTGTTGGAACACTTAGGACTAATACAGCCTTTATACAGTGAGACTATTTCACTTGTCTTCATAAAAAAAAAAAGCAAAATAGAAATTGCAAACTCAAAGAAGAAAAAGAGGAATCATGTTAACAATGTAATTTAAAAGCCAATTACTTATGTGCCAACTTTAGGGCAGCCAAGAGTGGATATTTATTCAATAGGCAAATTGGTTTATTTCATATAAATCCCAGAGAAACTAGAGAAAATGAAAGAGGAATATTGGACAGATTGAAGCTGCAATCAAATGTTTCGACTCTAATTACTAAGCCAGGTGGGTTGGGTTTTCAGGTACCCTGGACCAGACAGACAATCTGAATGTTAGAGATAGAATACTGTGGGAAGATTTATGAGTCTTACCCCAATAATTATATGTTGTCATACCTATATAATTACACTTCCCATTATGTTCCCAATCACTCATCTGAATGTCAAGTACAGGAGAGAGATAATATCCTCTAATTTATGTTGTTAAATGGAGAGAAATGTCAGCACATCATGCAGTTTTGCTAAAATGTAATAATGTGGGCCTGATTCTCCCCTGTCTTGCAGTTTTTTCCAGTCATTTACTCCTATGCAAAATGAATGCTTAATGGGTACAAAGCATTACCTGCTTTGTAAGAGCCCAACCCAGTGCCCATTAGAGTTAGCAGAAAGACTCCCACAGATGTCAGCAGGTCCTTAGTGAATAGACAATTGGGATTTGACAGTGATTTGCATCCTCTTATAGGTGTAAATGCATTCCTAGAGCCACTGACTATAAAGTCAGAAGGGGGTTTTATTATCGTCTAGTCTGGCTTCCTGCATAATATGGGCCACAACATTTCCCCAGTAATTCTACATCAAATCCTTAATTTCTTGAGTTCGAATACATCTTTGAGTAAACATTCAGCTTCACTATTGCAACCCTGGTCCACCATGGTAGGGGTGGCCTACTTACTGCCAATTAGGGATCCTTGGGGTGTGAATGGCCTCGGACTTTCTTCCAGTCCATTGTAGAAAGGGTAGCAACTGAACAGCAGAGTACCCCAAGATCCTCTCCTCCTGTACAAGACACAATTCAAAACCATATATATACAAACTTTAATACTATCTATCTATCTATCTATCTATCTATCTATGCACTCATATATAAATTAAAGGCACTTGACTTAATAAATTAAACGAAAAGGAAAATGCATAACTAAGTTAATCATACCAGTTAACAATCAACCTAAGTCACACATTCACTAATTTGACTACAACGTACTATACCTCACATTGTTAATACAGCTCTTCAAATACATGGATGACTTAATACCACAGTGCTCAGGGTGACAATCAAATGCCTTTTGCAGTCTTGCCAGTGGTCAGCAGGGGGATCACAGCTTGTGGTCTGTTAGGCTCAGCACACAACTGGGTCTTCAGCTGGGTTTGCAGGCAGCAGCTGATAGAGGATGCCGTGCCCTCTTGCTTATCTGGCAGCTGACTCTAGCTTCTGATACCCTCAAACAGTGCTGTCCTGCCTCTGGTACAACCCTTAACTCAAACGCAAACACAAAACAAGGAAACACAAAAACCCACCACACTTTTCAACCCCTCTTGGTTTTTCTATAGTCCTCCGCTCACCCCTCATAGGGTTTCCTCTATCACACAGCTTCCCTGTGTGATGTTCAGTACCCCCTTCCCTAAGGCTAACCCAACCTCTCACAGATGCCAAAGATGACCCAGACTAACTCCTTCCAGTCGTACCCTCCCTATCACCCACGCAGGGCTCACGGGTTCCTTGGGGATGGTGTGCCTGTGGGGATCGGCTTGTAACGTCCTGAAGTCCTGGCTTGGTTCTTCAGGACTGAATGCTCTTGGATCATCCAGAGGTCCCCTCATGAGCTCCAGCTGACCCCCAAGGGGTGATCCACTGCTGTTTGGCTTCCTCTCTCCTCCCCCCACACACGTACCATTTCTCTTAAAGGATCCCTTCCAGCCAGTCAGGAGGCTGGGATTTCTTCCGTGAGCTCACTATGGTTTGCCAGCCTCTTACCGGGACTGACCTCTTCCAAGATGTCTCCACTGAGACAGGTTTTCATTTGCCGTTAGTCTGGAGTCCTCAGAGGGACAGAATTCACTATTCCCTACGGTGCCTGAGAAGGTGCAAGCCACACTGGGTGCATCCAGATGAGGACAGCTAGGTGGTATGTGGTTTCACAAACATGTCTGCAGTGCCACATACCTCACAGTCAGCTGCTCTCTGCACTGTAAGGGTGTACTGCCCATGCATGTGCTGCTCTGTTTTTTCTTTCTGCAGGTTTTTTTTTGACCCCTGGCTGTCCAGGGGTAAAAAAATACTGTGGAAAGCCACCCCCATAACAGCACACACTCAGGCAGCATACACAGCTGTAAAGCAGAGCCGGGCTGCCTGGAGCCGTACTGTGGCTGCCACCCAGGCTCCACCCAGCAGGATTGCTGCAGCCTCAGGAGCCCCCAGGATCCCAGGTGAGGTTACTGGGGCCTGTACAATGCTGACCCCAGCCTCCCCTACCTCATCCAGGGTAACTTGCCACGTGCCAAAGCGTGTATGGCACAGGCATTCCTTGGGGACAAGTAGTTGCACCACACCTTGCACCACTGCTGCTTTTCCCTGGGGAATCAAACATCCACACTCATCTGGTTGTGGCTACTGTGTCCAGTGTGGAGCACTCTGCTCCAAGGTACATGCACTTCAATGCTTGTTACACTATGAATGGCAACTCATGTGTGAGGCCACAGAGAACCAGGCCATAGATCTATCAGATATGATCACAGACTGCATTAGCTCAGCAACCTTTCTGTTTTAACTTTTGCATTACTTTGTTAGTAGCAGCAATGTCATATGTTCTTCAATTTCATTACCATTAGATTAAATATATCATGATGTTCCAGCTTTCACAACAGAGGAAGCTTTCCAGTAGACTGGGTTAAAATTGCTAAAGCCTCTGGAAGATAAATGGATTTGAGAATCTCTTAAAGATGTCTGCTGATTAATAAGCGATTACAATGAAGTAGTTAGCATGTGTGAGCATCACTCCCTTGTACAACATAGGATCAGTAGCATTCAGATGCAAGTCATACTCCTTAAGCCCTGCCAGTTTAGAGAAATGATCCTTCAGGTTCAGAGGGGCCTGCATTTCTAAAGGAGGATCTGTATTTTGTTCCAGCTGCCACAATGAAGGCCTGGGAAGCCAGGCTGTGTAGCTAGTAGTCCACCCAACTTGAGGAGGCAGCCAGCTGATTTTGCAGGCAGATTGTGGGGCTGGATGCCATTTTCAAGGGCGTATCATGGGCAGGGTCTCATGCCTCTAATTGGCTGAGGGGCCCTGGTGGCCCTACCCCTTGCCATAGTTTGGTTACAAGGGCTGTCTGTCATACCATTCTGCCACCACCACTGACTGGTTGCAAGGGCTGTCTGTCATGAGGCCCCACTCCTCACTGCCAATTGGTGAAGAGGGGCAGGGCCACATGAAAAGAAGCCCTCTTAGCCAACCAGTGGTAAAGGATGGGGCCAGCAGTCATCTTGTGCTCCACCATGTGCCAGCAGCCTACGTTCCCCCCCTTCCCAACCAGTGGGCTGTGCAGCTGGATTGCAGTGTTGTGAGGACTGCTGCCTCCTCCTGGGAAGCCAGCATTTTTTTTTCAGTAAGTTTTCAATTTTTTTGTGTGGATTTCGTGGACATTGCCCACTTTTGCGGGCAATGCCAGATATGACATTTTCCACAAAATCTATGAAATCATGATTTTGGTAGATCCCTATATATAGCATAGCGATGTAGATAATTCACACCATTTTAGTGTTCAAATGGAAAGTTTCTCTTTTTATTTGATCATATAAGTTATTTAGAAAGGTGTGTTTTATTACATTCCAATCACTTCTAAAGTAATTGACTTTTTAGAGGCAGTCTCTTTTCTAAGATGTGAGGAAGGGACACTCAATGCCTGAAAGCTTGTCCAACAGCTCCCCCCAAATATACAGCTGGTCCAATAAAAGATATCACAAAAAATCTTTGCCTCTAGTAATCTGGAAAGAAACAATTTTCTTAACAAAGCAGAAGGCATTAAAGACTCCAGTTGATCCTTTCAGAGCTATATTGGCGTTGCAGTGCTGAAACAGTGAAACTGTTTTTTCAGTTAGATAAGTGGATAAGAGCAGATCTTTTAGTGGGAAGAGCTGATTTTTTTTTTTTTTACCTTTTCTGAAAGTAACTGAATTTTAATATGATCTTGAAACAGATGATTTTATCTTGGAAGGTTTTAGTCCTAAAACCTAAAATTAGAAGATGTTTCCCCCGCCTTTCATTTGGATCCTTATGATCCTCAAAAAATCCAAATAGCAAATGCTTATGGCTGGCTGTGCTGGAACTGTTACAGATAGGGTATCTTCAGTCTTTTAAGTATCCTGCTTCTTATTTACTTGTCTTTCAATGGCAATATAAGCCTCTGCAGTTCATTAAAAATTGAACATTTAAGCACCAGATTTGGGACCCATGTACACTGGGGTAAAATTGGAGCAACTTCTCTTGACTTACTCCAGGTTTTCATTTATGAAACTAAGATGAAAATCTGGCCCTAAGAATTTAGTCTTGATCCAAACCTTCTGGAAGCAATGTGAGTCTGTATCAGACCCATAAGTCTAAGATTCCCAGACTAGAGAATTCCCATGGATTTCTTCAACATTTAAAGCACACTTTTTTCTAACTTTTATGGAGCACTGTGGCTCTGAATTAGTCTGTGCACTTCTGAGCTTTGTTCTCATGTTGGTTGGATAGACAGCAAAACCCATTACAAAGAAATGAACTCAGTCTTAACATATTTCCACGCTGTTAGAAATGAACAAGGCGAAACATACTGAAATGGAAATTTCATGGAAGAAGGGCAAGCCTGGAGCTGGCCACTGCAGATAACTGTGTTGTTACTAAGAAATAGAGTAATGACAAGTGGGCACCCGCTTTGGAGGTGGGGAACAGCAGCTGGAGTAGCTCCTGTTGTTACTGCTGCTGTCCAGAGCACAGACCTTGGTAGTTATGTCTTTATTAGAATGGGCAAAATCTATAAAACTAGGGTATGAATTTTACTGCTCCTTCTTTAGCTACTAGCTACTATGTCCACAGTGCGCTGAAATCAGCAGGAATCTTTCCATTGACCTCAATGGGCTTTGAATCAGGTCCTCAGTGCTTTAATGAAGAAACTTCTCAGTGAATTAGAAGCTCTCCTGGCTATGAATTTTCATTTCCTTCCATGCTCTTTAAGAAGAAAGTAGACTGGGTGAGGCAAGCTTTTTTTGGGTGGGATGCATTGGACTGGCTCCCAGACTAGCAGTTTAAACCAAGCTGCATTACTCAGTCCATTACCCCACACAGTTTTAAACCAGAAAAACCACAAAATAAATTACCAGTTTGAAACAATTCTTTTTTTTTCCCTCTGGTTCCCCCCTCCCATTCTGAAAACAGAAACAGGCTGGGAGCTCTGGAGACACAAGTTACAGAAGACACTGTGTTTTGAAATGTATCTATCTGATACCTCATAAAATGAGGGGTCAGATTTTCACCTGATTAGCCATTTCTGAGGCTGTCTGCAGCCCTGCACTTGTGTTTGGTCATGACTATAGACTGCTTTCTGTGGACAGATTAGGTGAAAATTGTCACTTCTGTCTGCACCCAGTGTAATGGATACTTTAAATTGCCTAATTTATCTGCCACAGCCTCTGAGTTATTGCCTGCTACAGGATCCAGAGAGACCACAGTCTGCAACTTGATCTGCCCGCAAAGACTTTGAGAAGTTACTGCCTTTGTCTCTGCCCCACAGGCTGCTCATGGGCTATCAGCTCCTGATAACTCCTAGGGCTATGTCACCATTGCAGGGTTAATTTATATTATCTACATGCAAGTTAACTCCTCCTGAGTTAACCTAGTTTGATTGAGAACAGCCACAATGAAAAACAGCCTCAGAGCTACTTGGAGGGCTACAGGATCAAGGGACTAAATTAGGGGCATGACCTGTCCACTCTGCCACATACCAAAAGGATGTACTGTGGCCAGTGTAATGTGGTACTGGGTAAGTGACAACAGCTCTCTGCCTAGGGGTGGTTATTGGCATATAACTTGTCCTGCACTAAGATGACTAATGTCATCTGATGCTGTCTTCTGACAGTGTAGACATGCCCAAAGCATTTTTATCTGAATCCCCACTGTATGACTAGCTCATGTAGCACTTAAACCATATCTCCTGATAGGCCAGCTAGCTCCAGTTTATTGTAACACTTGAACTAGAGACTTGTGCATGGCCAGAAGTTAGGCTAGGAGCAACACTTGTGTTAAGTTTCAATCTAACTCAATACTGAAGACAGTCCCTTACTGCCAATTATTTTTATAAAAGAGCTGCTGTAGACACATTCTACATTTCCCTTACAATCTTCCTTAATGATCTGAAAGAAAGTGCAGTTTATCATTGTAATTGTGCTTTCTATTTCCCATATTCTAATGTTAACTTCATTAGTGAGGATTTGCATTAGTGTTTTCTGTACCCTGATTATTTTGCAATTGTTTATGGTGAATATCAAATACTTTCTGAATATAAACAGCCAGAGCTGTTCATAGTCTAGTAATTTCTAGGATTTTGCTTTCTGGATGTGGGATAGTACCATCTAGTGGACTTCTTAATATATTACCAGTGTTTTAAACAAGGAATTTCTTCAGTTCTGGGTACTCCGTAAGTGCTGTTCTTTGTCCTCAAAGGGAGACCAGTCTGTAGATTTGTCTCATTCTAAGTGCTAGAAAAGAATACTAAGTCCTGAAAGCTCATTTATGTTAGAAATCTGAGCTTTTAGTAGTCAAAAATAAATTTCTAGTTCAGATCCCCCAAATGGTAGTGAAAACAGTGTAAGTGGTAGGATAGATGGGACACTTTTACACATGTAAGCACTGCAACGCTGGGTGCTTTGAAAAGTGCCTGGCGCTGTGATGCTTGCAGCGATATAAGTGGCAAAGTGTGCATCGGCACTGAGAAAATGTTGGCAGCGTGCTTTTGAACTAAACTACCTTGGAGGTATTTTAGTTCAAAAGCGCAGCACCGCCATTTTCTGTGCGCTGATGTGCATTTTGCCACTTATACAACTGCATGCAGTGCAGCACAGTTAGCCTCAGCTCATATGTGGAGCAGACTCAATGAATCGAGTCTGCTCCAAAGCAGCAGATTTCTGTCATGTCATGGGAAAGAATGTATGCGTGTAATTGCTCTGGTTTTAACAGTGTTTCAGAAATGTCTATCGAAGTTTGGCTCCACTTTGACATCCCAAGAGATGCTGTTCCCACTTTACTTTCAGATGAGGAAAATCACTTTGAATTCCCAGACGAAAATAAAGCTTCATGTTATTATACAGCAATAGGAATGAAATGTTATTAATACTAGTATTAATTCATATCTCAGTCTCATGTACTGGTGCCACTATCACTTTTGTAGTCTTCTTTTTCCACCTGACCTAGATATAAGAGGAAGCCTAGGGGTTATGTCACTTTCCCAAGAAGGGGGAAACTTAGTTTAAACTCCCTCAAGGTGAGGTGGACCTAGAATCCAAGTTTCCCATTTCATTAGCAAGTGCCTTAACTCCCAAACTGTTGGGCAAAGGTAGCTATAACTACCATTACGACAATTGTCACCTCCCTTTACTGGACACACTAAATTCAATGCTGTCTTTTAGGTGGAGCTCTCCTTTTATATAAGTTAGATCTCAACATGATACAGACACACAAGGCTGCCTGTTGAGGGAACGGGTGAAGTATGTATATCTGCCTGGGTGGGAAAGGATCATATTCATGAAATGAGACATGTTCTTTTTGGGCTAGTAGCCACAAAGACCTAGAAATCTGAGACGTGGAATAGAGTCTGGGCCTTAGGACTTACACCAAGCTGGCAACACCTACATACCTTAAAAATTTGGCCCCTAGTGACTTAATCCAGCGGGTATTTATGAACATCAAAATATTATAGAAAAAATACAAGCATTCCTCAAGAAGCAGCTTGTACAGAATAACATTTTCATTTCTCTGCAGAAGGATTTGGATGCAGCAATTTAATTGGTAAGACTGGGGCATACCTTTCCCCCTCCTGTTGGATTCTGTGCTGCTTGAAAGATTAATAATAAATACTGCATGCTTCAGCAGTAGGTGGTGGGAGAGCAGATTCAGTGGAAAATATCTGCTAAAGGAGAAACCATTCATGGTCAATGTTCCTGCTAAGTTAATTTTCAAGCTGCTTAAGATTAGTTTAAGTCATGAATCTAAAACACAGGGGCTTGAGCAGAAAAGCGCTACTTAGAATCTAGTTCCCCTGTATTCCAACTATTTCTGTTACCAGAAAATCAAAAGCTAGATACCATTAATTAGTACTGCTGTGGAAAGCTGTCACAATAGCTGGCAATGAAAGTGAGTCAGATTTTTCTAAGGTTGAATTGGCAAGTCAGGCACTTAATCACTGGTAAAATTACTTCTAAAATATTGCCAAAATCAGTGGGTCACTGTGTCTTCTACTGAGCAGAGTTAAAATTCCTTGTAGGAAACTTCAACTTAAACAGTTGGCTTTTTCAACATCTTCTTGACTTTTCCTGCTTAAGATTAGGCTTCATTGCCCTTCACAATTGTCTTCCCTGTTGTTTGTTTCCTTCAGCAGTTTTTTTTTTTGTGGGGGTTTGCATATTGAAATTTCTTGACTGAGCAGATATTACTGATTTCATAAAAAATAGGCCCCATATCAGTTAATTCCCTGAGAGACTGAGAGAGAGAAAAAATAAATATATTAAGAAACAAATAAACAACCCACAAACAAACAAACAAGATCAGGATTTTTAGGCTCCTTAGATGGTTTTGTTTCTGGTCCATCTTTACCAAACCCTTGGATTGAGCCTTGTAAAATAATGGTCTAGTGCCTAGTGGAATGAACATAAACTGCGCAGTTCACATCCAGAAGCATTGGATCAGGCTTGGGGAAGGATATTTTTATGTTGATTCTAACAAATATATATAGCCAAAATGTGTTTAAAGAAGAACATGTGGGAAAGGCATAGTCAATAGAACAACACAACACAACAACTACAACTGTTTTTTCTGAGAAGCACATATTTTTTAGGGTAGTATATTTTATTGGACCAACTGCATAGTCGGGATAGAGTTAGGAAAACTTTAAAATGCAAGACATTCTTCAGGTCTGCAGCAGAAAAATGCAGACACAAAAAGAAGCTCCTTCATTCAAAAGCTTGTCTAACTCTATCCCAACCACAGCTGGTCCAATAAAAGTTATAACGCTAAGAAATTTGTGCTTCTCAGAACCAAGAAGAAATATTTGCCTTTTGAATAATTCCTAGACCATCACAGCTACAACATAACTCTAACACTACCATAACTGTTACACCTGTAATTTATAATTGATATATTCATAATTTATAAAAATGAATCATTTCAGATGCATCTAAAAGCTGGCAAGCATCATAGTCCAGCCTCTGGCACAGAACTTTGAAAACTCCTGGCACTCTGGTGTAGTGCCCGAAGACTGGAAGAAGCCCAATGTGGTGCCTATCTTCAAGAAAGGGAGAAAAGTGGATCTGGCTAACTATAGGCCCATCAGCCTGACTTCTATCTCGGGGAAGATATTAGAAAAGTTTATTAAAGAGGCCATCCTTAATGGACTGGCCGGTGCCAACATCCTAAGGGATGCCAGCACGGGTTTGTTGCGGGTAGGTCTTGCTTAACCAATCTCATTTCCTTCTACGACCAGGTGACCTATCACCTGGACAAGGGAGAAGAGATTGATGTCATATATCTTGACTTCAAAAAAGCCTTCA
>NW_017728947.1:23414083-23419730 GCF_001723895.1 Crocodylus porosus
GGATGCTTATCTTGCTGGGATCCTATGACCCCAGCTGACTTCCTGCCCTTCAGGCAGGGGGCTGGACTCAATGATCTTCCAAGGTCCCTTCCAGCTCTAATGTCTATGAAATCTATGAAAAATAGAGAATTTAATATCTGAACACAAGTATAGGTTTGGATCCTTAACTGGTATGGTTAGTCACTGATTTCATTTGTAGTTCTGTTCAAAGGTTTAATTCATAGCACCTAAAGCAATGAACCAGATAAACTTACAGAAATACAGAAAACATCATTATGCCAACTAAACCTTTACTTTCTATGTGTAAGTTTTTACATGTACAAGGCAAAAAGTGCCTTTTACTTCATTTTTTATTGTATTCTGCTTTTGTGTAAATGGAAAGTATCTGTTGCAGCAGACTTCTGGCCATGTATTCTTGGTTGTCAGTAACTGAATAAAGGAAGAGGATTTAGAAACTTTCAGCTTAGTTGACAGTGGGAGCATCTACGCAATACGCTAATGACACAATAGATTGATTCTACTGTGCGTTACGGCAGCATGAAAATACAGGGCTAATATGCAGTAGAATTAGTCTACTGCACATTTGCATCACTTAAAGAGTGTGCTCCGGTGCTAATGCACAGTAGCACAGATTATGGTGCATTTCGTTAGTACCTATTACAGGTACTAAAGTAAATATGCCATAATTACAGTGCAGTAATGCACATGTAGATGTGCCCAGTAAATGTGTGAAATGTCTCACTCTGTTGAATGCAGTGTCAGGCCTGGTTACACGTTTGATCCAATTGCCTCCAGACTGCATAGCAATGATTTTTTGATACTTCAAGGTATAGGGGCTTAAGCCTTTTGGGAAATGGGTCTTAAATTTGAACATTTTTTGACTACTGAGTATATGATGCAACTGATCCCAAAGAATTCCAGAGAAGCCACTGCAAACTTCTGTTCCAGAATAGGATGCTGTCATATGAGCTGTAGGAAAAGCTCCACTACTTGTCTATTTGGTGACTTTTTACTAGTATATTAAGACATGTCTTCTTTGTGAGAAAGCCACTAGTGGGCATCATAATCACAAACACTAGAGCAGATGTGAATACATATGCAGTTGACAGTAGTACAGCAAGAAGATAAGTCTGAAAGATGCAATGAAAATAGGGGACTAGATGGAAGATGGGGGAACATAACCAACACCCATCTTTTTATGGAGTTCTCGTAAGGATGGCAGACTGACACAGATGTTGGGAGGGGGCTGTCAAACCGAGTGTTTTCATAGGGCCAAAGTTATCACTGTCACTGTCTAATGTAGTGATTCTCAACATTTTTAGACTGAAGGCACCCCTAGGAAAATGCCAGCTCTTATTTTTCACTTATTTTGACTACAGAAAAATAATAGTTCAGTTTTTCTGTTGCAAAGAACTCAGAAAGACCACAACTATGGGTTTCTATTTGAAATCTCTTGTCAAGGTGTATCTTGTGAATCTTGTTTGCAAACGTAACAGTACTAACATTGTTAGGTACCCCACAGCACCCTTGAAAGGATATCAAGGAGCCCTGCTCAAGAATCAGTGGTCTAAAGGGAGGTTTGAAGACATGAGAAAAATACATTTATTAGTATTACAGCTAATATTTTTTTTTTTACCAAAGTGCAAGCAAGTTCATCTTGAACTTCCACAGGGTACAGATAGTGTGCCACAGATTTTCCAAAAAGCCTGTCTGGGGAAGTTGAATGGAAAAGAGAGTGGAGGCAGTCTTTCCTTGTCACAGACAGCATGAATACAAAAATGGGGTGTGTGGTGACACATTTACTGGTAAAAGAGCTCTTTCTCTGCCTAAGCAAGCAATGGACAAAAATAAACCACCAAATAGCTTGTGTTCTTTCTTACCAAATAGTCTCCCAAGCTGAGGAAAACAACAGACTTTGTGTTATCCTTTCACTTAAAGCAGCAGTCAAGCAGGCAGACTGTCAAGAATCTCAGGGAGTCTAGCAAATACCTTTTTCCCTACACAAACTTCCATTTGTATTGGAAATTAGTGATTAGCTCTGAGCTATTAGTGTGCTGTCATTAATCACTGCAAAATCTCATGCAACTTCTACACAAAACCTTACATTGCCCACAGAGCACAATATTACTATTTAATGAAATAATCTGCCCCTTGGTGTTTACCCTGAATGGTGATTGCTCATGAAACTCAAATGGAGTACTTTGGCATGGGATGATCTTTGGTTTGAATTTTTTTTTACAAATGCTAAGCACTTTATAATGTTCACACTTAACATAATAATATCAATCTACTGTAATTATAGAGCACTGTCATTGTTGTATTTAACATCATAGTAACTATTCATAGGCTGTTGGTGCAAATCCATATGGTACAACTAATCAATTTACAACAAATATTGACATTTAGTCAGATTCTTTTATCAGTGAGATTAGGAAGATTTCCTCCCACTGCTCTCTTTTTGTCATTTGGGCCTGGTCAGCAAGCATGGTTTATGGTAATAGAAAACAGTTCAGTGGACAGCCCTGCCTTCCATGTGCTCCTGCTCCTTGCCTAGCTCCTGGGTGTCCCTTGAAATCCAGAAGCAAGTAATGGAAAAGGGGCAGGGATCACCCACTGACACTGCCATTCCCAGCTCTGTCCAGCACTCTGCACAGCTGCTCTCCCCAGCTGGGTTAGAGGGGAAAACATGATTGAGAGAAAGGGAATAGAGACCTGGCACACTCATAGCCTCTGGAGTTGAGCAGGGCAGGAGCAGTCCTGACCACCCCCAGGTCAGCTAGGGATAGCAGCAGTGGTGGGCAGGTCCCACCTCACTTACCTGCTCCCCATTTGGTTTCTCTGCATGTGCCACCTCAGCCCATCTGGGGCACTGTGAAATGGAGCCACCAGAACATGACCTTCATTGTGGAAGAGGGAGACAGACCACACCACTGCATGTCCCCCTCCCATCTCCCCCTTCCTGGATCCACTCCTGGTTATACACATTTACATTACCTGAGTGTGAGCAGGATTCCTGGATCAATCAAAAATACATGTTTGGTCCTGCTTCTCATACCTGTGCTCATTCTTGCCTGCCGTGACTTGATGGGAGTAAACAAATGTGAAAACTCACAGGTGGAAGGCTTCCAATTTTAATAAAGGCTATAACAAGCTGCTCCCCATACTGCCATTATCTTCTGCAGCTGTTATGGGTTCAGGCTCCCGCTGGTACAATGCATATGTAAGCTTGGTCATACTTCATTTGGTTTAGGAAGCACAAACTGCAGCTCTTCCTGCCCTCCACCGTGGAAAAATGGCCACTCACCATGCCAATGCCTCATATGGCGGCTTGTAATCCTTTCTTTCCTCACCCCTCAGTGGGACAAGTAGAGTCCTTAAATAAGATACAGTTACTTGGGATGTTACAAAGGCATCCGGTCCCCGTCTCATTCATTCAGAGTCTCTCATTAACATTAACTACCTATCCTGGAGATAGCCATGCTGGCTTCACTCATGGCACTCCAAAAAGGCACCACCGTCTGTTGTCCGGGACAGAAAACTTCCCTTCCATTTTGTGCCTGCGCCTCCACACAGGAAACTCCCTCGTTGCTCTGGCTTGCTGTCAGCCACTGCTCTGGTTCCCCTTCCAGGGGAAGTCTCTTCATTCAGCTTTTGGTCCTCTTACACAAAGTCCTGAAGTGGCAAGCAACACACTCCTGGCTGGCCCCACCGCTGGTAAGGGAATCCTTAATTACCAATTAACAAGTTTCCAGATTGGCTCCAGCACCAGTCTGCCTGTCTTTAATTGGCAATTAGCACGTTTCTTGGGTGGCTCTGTAACAGGGCCTCTGGCTCCCTGTTACACTAAGGATTTAATCAAACATTACAATCCAAGAAGCACACTGGATTGTAATGTACTTCTTCTAATGAGCCGGTGACAAAATTTTGTTTTGTGTGAAAATTTTCAATAAAAATACATTATTTCTTAGAAATTTGTGGAGGCTTAAAATTATATACTATATATAATATGTGTGTGTGTCTGTTGTGTGTGTGTATATACACACATACCAGACACACACACACACATATTATATTACACTACCTATTTCAATTGAAAAAAACTGTTGCAATGGACAGTTTTTAACTACCTCTAGGACATCAAGACATTTGCTTCTCCTAGTCACAAATACCACTAAACACCCAGTTGACTTGAGGAGTATTTTAAAGAAGTTTCTACAGATGCTTTTTTCTCCCCTGTTGATTCAGAAATTTTAATATCTAGAAGGGTGGTCCCATGTCCCCATATTGTTTGACTTCCTAGATAACGTAAGCAAAAGACATAAGCTCAGCTGTCACGCCTAACAAAAGTACAATATAGCCTATACATTTATGCTGGTATTTCCCAAAGTGGCGGGCTCATGGTTTTGACTTCAATGAAGGCAGATTAAGGACAAAGCTAAATGGTTTTGGAAAATCTCACCCCTGGCCCATGTAACACATATGTGGCTTTATTTTCTATAGTAATGAATTGTTGCTAACAGATCTTTCTAGTACTATCTAACAGGAAAATAGGGGCATAGACAAGAGGCTTAATTTTCATAAGTGGGATTGACTTACAAGGGATGAGAGGAGCAAAAGCTTCTTTTAACTTGCAAATTGGGTATATAGTTCATGACAGTAATTTAGGGAGCATGTGTTGCATATTGAATAATTTAGTCAGCTTCATATTAATTCATTCTTGTTTCTGTCTATAGTAATACAAAATCCCCAAACCAAATACATCTGAATTTATATGTTCATTTTTTAATATTTACGATACCATGAGAATGTCAATCACTGATTCTGTTTCCCCATCCCTGCATGCATAAACATTATGATGTTATGTAATATCTAGTGACTACATGTATACAATACTATACAAAAACTAGGAGGCTAAGGTGCCTTCAGGTAATAAGAGCTGAGTCACAGGTTTTTTTGGAAAGTCTGGAGAGCTTTCTATAAGGATGAGTCTATCTGGCACTGAAATAGCTGGAATTTCATCTTTAAATAGATCCCTGTATAACTAGGAATGTTTGACTGGAAAGCCTTATAGATAGACTTCATACCTGAGTCTAGTTAGTTAGTCACCTTCACAGACTTCATAGACATTAAGGCAGGAAGGGACCTCGGAAAATCATCGAGTCCAGCCCCCCGCCCAAACGGCAGGATGTCAGCTGGGTTCATAGGATCCCAGCAAGATAAGCATCCAGTTGGCTCTTGAAGGTGTTCAATGTAGGTGCTTGAACCACCTCCGATGGCAGGCTATTCCAGACCTTGGGGGCTCAGACAATAAAGAAGTCCTTCCTTATGTCCAGCATGAAATGGTCTTGCAATAGTTTATGACCTTTCAAACTTGTCTTCCCTTGGGGCGCTCTGGTGAACAAACATTCCCCTAGGTGGTCACCCCGATAAACTTATAGGTGGCCATCAGATCACCCCTGAGCCTGCGCTTTTCCAGGCTAAAGAGCCCCATGGCTCTCAGTCTTGCAGGAGTTTGTGACCGTTCGACCTCGTCATCCCTTGGGGCGCTCTGGTGAACAGACGTTCCCCCAGATCCTGGTGTTCAACCCTGATAAACTTATAGGTGGCCATCAGATCACCCCTGAGCCTGCGCTTTTCCAGGCTAAAG
>NW_017728947.1:23420169-23434091 GCF_001723895.1 Crocodylus porosus
ATGACATCAATCTCTTCTCCCTTGTCCAGGTGATAGGTCACCTGGTCGTAGAAGGAAATGAGATTGGTTAAGCAAGACCTACCCACAACAAACCCATGCTGGCTGTCCCTTAGGATGTTGGCGTTGGCCAGTCCATTAAGGATGGCCTCTTTAATAAACTTTTCTAAGATCTTCTCTGGGATAGAAGTCAGGCTGATGAGCCTATAGAGAGCCGGATCCACTTTCCTCCCTTTCTTGAAGATAGGCACCACATTGGGCTTCTTCCAGTGTTCAGGCACTACACCAGAGTGCCAGGAGTTTTCAAAGATTCATACCAGAGGCTGGGCTATGATGCTCGCCAGCTCCTTGAGTACCTCTGATCATGCATGTGGCTCTTTGGACTCTTTCAAGCTTCTCCACATCCTTTTTGAATTGTGTAACTAGAGTAAGGGATTCAAGAAACTTATTGCTATTCACTGGGTGAAAGGAAGCCTTACTGAGAATGTAGGAACAAACCATCTCGATGCACAGGAAGACTAGCAAGTATGGCCGAAGACCAGCTTGGCTTAGATGGGAACCGTTCAGTAAACTAAATCACAGAAAGGCAGCTTATAAGAAGTGGAAACTTGTAGAAATAACTAGGGAAGAATATAAGAGCATTGCTTGGGTATGCAGGGATGAATTCAGAACGGCCAAAGTGCAGTTGGAGTTGCAGCTAGCAAGGGATCTGAAGGGTAACAAGAAGGGTTTTTACAAGTGTGTTGGTAGCAAGAGGAGGATCAGTGAATGTGTAGGTCCTTTACTGAATGGGGGAGGCAGCCTTGTGACAGGGTATTTAGAAAAGGCTGAACTGCTCAATGCCTTTTTGCCTCTATCTTCACAAGCAAGGGCAGCTCCCAAACTACTACCCCTGGCAGCACCATTTGGAGAGGAGGTGAGCAGCCCTCAGTAGTGAAGGAACAGGTTAGGGACTACTTAGAAAAGCTTGATGTGTACAAGTCCATGGGACCAGATGGGATGCACCCAGTGGTGCTGAGGGAGTTGGCTAATGTGAATGCAGAGCCATTGGCCATCATCTTTGAAAACTCATGGTGATGGGGACAGGTCCTGGATGATTGGAAAAGGGCAAACATAGTGCTTGTGTTTAAGAAAGGGAAAATGGCGGAGCCAGGCAGAACTACAGATTAGTCAGCCTCACCTGTCCCTAGAAAAATCATGAAACAGATCCTAAAGGAATCCATTTGTAAGCACTTGTAGGAGAAAAGGGTGATTAGGAACAGTTGGCATCGATTCACCTAGGACAAATCATGTCTGACCAACCTCATTGCCTTCTATGATGAGGTGACTGGCTCTATGGTTGTGGGGAGACCGGTGGATGTGATGTACCTTGATTTTAGCAAGGCTTTTGATATGGTCTCCCAACAAGATTTTCACAGGAAAGCTAAGGAAATATAGGCTAGATGAATGGACTGTAAGGTGGATAGAAAATTGACTGGTGAATCAGGCTCAAAGAGTAGTAATCAATAGCTTGATGTCTAGGTGGCAACTGGTATCAAGTGGAGTCCCCCAGGGGTTGGTCCGGGGTCTGGTTTTGTTCAATGTTTTCATCAACGACCTGGAAGCTGGCTTAAACTGCACCCTCGGCAAGTTTGCAGATGACACCAAGCTGGGAAAATAGTAGATATGCTGTAGGGTAGGGCTGGGATTCAGAGTGACTTAGACAAATTGGAGGACTGGGTCAAAAGGAATCTCATGAGGCTCAATAAGGACAAGTACAAAGTCCTCCATTTAGGACAGAACAATTCCATGCACCAGCAATACAGGCTGGGGGCTGAGTGGCTGGGCAGCAGCTCTGCAGAAAAGGACCTGGGGGCCCCAGTGGACAATAAGTTGAATATGTGTCACCTGTGTGCCTTTGTTGCCAAGAAGACTAATAGCATACTGGGCTGCATTGGTAGGTGTGTTGCCAATAGGTCAAGGGAAGTAATTATTCCTCTCTATTCAGCACTGGTGAGGCCACATCTGGAGTATTTTATCCAGTTTTGGCCCTCCACTACAGAATGGATGTGGACAAATTCGAGAATCCAGCGGAGGGCAACAAAAATGTTGAGGGGACTGGGGGACATGAGTTATGAGGAAAGATCAGGGGAACTGGGCTTATTTAGTCTAGAGAAGAGGAGACTGAGAGGAGACTTAATGATGGGGAGACACTGCTGGTGGCATCTGTGGGTGGTCCCGACAGTGCCAGTGTTGTCTGCAGGAGCCCCCACTTATCATTGCCCACTCCCACCACCACCACCACCACACTCCCACCACTGCCATGCCCCCCAACTGCTTGGGGCATGCGTCATTCATGGTCAGACATCAGGGGAAGCCTTATTGGAGAAACTTCCAGGTGGTGTGGCTCAACAGTCTCTCTCTCTAGGCCTAAAGAGAGAGTAAAAAGAGTATGCTTCAAGAGACAGCTTCAAGTTTTTCTGGGACTAAAAAGGCCCAGGATCTGAAGGACAAAGATGCTGAAAACCTACCTTTTATTTTTTTGTTGCCTTTTGGGGACTTGAATTAACTGAAGTTTTCAGGATCCAAGGCTCAGGGACAGATTCATTGGTATGCTAGGTACTATAGAGAAAAATAAGAAGCCAATGGGTCAAATTGTAAAGCATCTATATAATTTAGGATCATACAATCCAATTTTTGAGAGAGAAGTCAATTTTAAAGTCAATGGAATTTAGGTTCTTTTAAGTGCTATTATCATTTTTTAATATGGGAATTCAGAAACAAGTCACTTAGGCACTTTTGAAATTCTACCCAATGTCAAAATTCACAGAAATTCTCCAGACTTACACTAGCACACCAGAGAGAATTATTTGACTCCAGCAATGTGATCCAAGAAACATAATTTAAACTATGCAACTTGAAACACATGCGTTACATTGTTATTTGTTTTACAAGTTGAACAATTTGCTAGGAAAATCTGTCCTACTTTGGTCTTTCTTTCTGAATACTGCTTTAAAATTGGTGCCTCATAAAGGTCATACATACCCAAGCAGAAAAAGATATTACAGTCAACAAATGACAAAGGCTGTCAAAGGGAAGAGGAGGTGAAAGGGAGAATCAAAGAATCAGCTTCTGAAAGAGCAGTTCTGTACAGATAGCCAGTCATATCAGTTACTTTCACATAACAGGCAATATCTTTTGCTTATTTGATTTTCTTCTATTTTTTATGGTCCTGTTCTGGAGTAGGACTAAGAGGTACTCAGTGGAAATCAGTTAGGGAAAGCCGGCTGAAGAAAAATTTGAAAATGCTGCCTATCAAATATATCAAGACTTTATTGTATTGGTTTCTGATCTAGAAGGAACAAAGATGTTTTATCAAACAACCTTTGCTGCCTTCTCCTTTTACTTACAGGCTGGGGAACTCACTTCTTGTCAGTGCAGTGGCAGAAAAGGATCTTGGAGTCATCATTGATGCCAGGATGAACATGGGCTGGCACTGTGGGGATGCGGTCAGGAAGGCCAAATGCACCTTGTCTTGCACCCACAGATGCATCTCAAGCAGGTCCAAGGAGGTGATCCTCCCCACCTATGTGGCACTGGTCAGGCTGCAGCTGGAGTACTGCATCGTTCTGGGTGCCGCACTTCAAGAGGGGTGTGGACAACATGGAGAGGGTCCAGAGGAGGGCCACCCGCATGATCAGGGGGCAGCAGGGCAGGCCCTACGAGGAGAGGCTAAGGGACCTGAACCTGTTTAGCTTCCACAAGAGAAGGCTGAGGGGGGATGTACTGGCCATTTACAAACTAGCCAGGGGGGACCAGCAGGCATTGGGGGAGTCCCTGTTCCCCCGAGCACTCCCAGGAGTGACAAGAAATGAGCTGGCAGAGGGTAGATTTAAGCTAGATATCAGGAGGCACTACTTCATGCTCCTACCCTGGGGGTCTTTAAGAGGAGGCTAGATGAACACCTTGCTGGGGTTGTTTGACCCAGTACTCTTTCCTGCCATGGCAGGGGGTCGGACTTGATGATCTGCTCAGGTCCCTTCCAACCCTAGAAACTATGAAATTATGAAACTATGTAATCTCAAATGCTGAAATTTGTTGGCAGCTCCTCGATACAGTCTTCCAGTAGGGAAGTCACCAGTGAGTCCAGAGATGATTGAAGAAACAGATCTGAGGCCCCCCAAGGTGAGGGGCTCCATCCCTCCTCCTCCTCAACTCCAGCATGGCTCGGGAAACCCCAGAACAGACCTCCCTTCCCTGGATTCTCCCCCTCACAACCTGAGACAGCAGCAAGGATGGGAGAGGAGGGACAGGGCTAGAGGAAGAGGCTGCAGACAGGCAGCCTGTCTTGCTGAATTGGCTCCAAATTGAAGCTTGATCCCCTACCCTTCCCACCCAATAGCTAATGACTGTTGGGTCAGGAAGATTGGTCTAACTCATGGTGCTATCTGTGAAGCACCATGAGTCAGACTGGGGAGCTGCACTCTGCACCTTCTGACTTACAGCCTCTAGCATTTAGGGCAGGGGTGGGCAGTTATTTCGGGCAGAGGGCTGCTTTCTGAGTTTTGGCAAGCCATCAAGGGCTGCATGACAGACAGCCCAGGGCAGATAAATATTTATTTTCTAAATTTTTTAGGGGCTCCGCAGGCTGGATAGAATGGCCTGGTGGGCCACATCCAGCCCCCAGGCCGCATTTTGCCCACCCCTGATTTAGGGTCTAGGAAGTTCTGATTTAGAGGCTATATCCCTAATTCCCATGCTTAATAGCTACTGATGCCCTGTTCTTCCAAGAATTTGTCCAGTCCCTTTTGAATCTGGCTAAACTGTCAGCTTCCACAGCATTTAGTGGCAGTGAGTTCCACATTTAATTATGTGTTGTGTGAAAAAACTTTGTTTTATTAGTTTTGAACTTACTACCTACCTACTAGTTTCATTTTGTGATCAAAACACAAGTTGCACAGCCATTTACACATATGGTCCTTCCAAGCTACATTGCTGCCTCTCTGACAGGCTTGTCCCTGAAATGACTGGCAATTAACTTGAATGAGTTAATTAACAGATAGTGGGGGGAGGGGAAGGAGAATCAGCACATTTTATCATGTCTACTTTACAGATATTTAAAGCAGGACAAGGGACTTGTATGCCTGTAGGATCCCAGGATGGAAGACTTTCTTCCCCAGGAGAAATGTGACCATTTACACCTTATAACAAGTTGGCAACCTATGGGATGGATCTAACTCATGGCACCTTTTGATTCTGCCTGTATATGTGGGGCATCGGTGGCATTCAGCAGTGGGAGGCACCTTCTCACACCATAGGGATGAACACTGGATACTTTTCTCACATTGCTGAGGAGACAAGTGGCAGCAGTGGCAGGATCCTATTGTCCACATGCCTGTCCATGTCCTACCCTTATTTTATCCTGCATCTGGAAAAGATTGCCTACTGTCAGAGCAAAATTTTGTATGTATGCTGATAACACAGAGAGTTAGATCTGAACATGCGCAGACAAACCTTGCAAGCAGAAAATACCACTGCATGCCCAGCATGTGCCCCCTGCTCGACCCCAAGGCTTGTCAATCAAGACTGTCATAACGCACATGCTCAGTTTACTCAGAGCATGAGGTAATCTGATCTAACGCACATGCTCAGTTCACTGACTGCATGATGTAATTGGACTAGAAATTTCTATGAAGCAAGCAGCCTGATTGGCCACTAAATTCATATAAAAGGCTTGTGACCCCCCAACCGGGGGTGGTGAGGTGGTGTGTGTGTGTTTTGGAGGAGAGACTGTGCTCGACCTGTGAGCAGAGGCTGCCTTTGCAGGGACTGTCTCACAGGGAGAGAACAATCCTTAGAGCAGGGGCTGTGGCTGCAGGGGCTACTCCTAAGAAGGGCTTCTAGCCCACTGGTTGCTTCCTTGCTGCGATTTTAGCTATTCGATTCCTCTTCGTTTCCTGTCTTGATCTTTTGCCTACCGGACTGATTCTGGCACCAACCCTGACCACGATTTCAATCAATCCGATTTACTGAGATCATGGCTTTACCTCATCATACCCGGCACTGACCTCAGCATCGTTATCTGTCAACTTCAGCATTGATTCCACTTTGGACTGGCGTCACAACGTGTTACAGTTTTGTTGTTCGTATCCCTTAATGAGCTGTTGACTTTAGGAGTGGGCAGCCGCCCCTATCCCTTGCAGGGTAGATAGCAAGGGCTCACTCCAGAACCCCGTGGGCCAACAGACCCCTCTGTTGTTCATTTTGTTAGTACTGTAACTGAAGCAAACTTCCTACCTATGCTACAGAAGTGTAAGTAAATAAAATTCAACTATTTTTGAAACCGCACGATTCCGCGTACCGCTCAGACTCCTTGCCGCTAATCCCGCCTGTTCCGTATACGAACCCTCGGCCCACCGTGACCTTGGGGCCTTTATTCCCCAACAGCTACCTCTGCCCATAAGGTACTAATGAGGTAGAAAGTCTGGCTGAAAGGAAATGCTTTATAGCTAGAAAGTATTCAGTTCTTAGACTTAAAATGTCATATTTTTTCTGTGTAGATGTAACAGAACACCCAATACAGTGCCTACTAATGGGGGAAAGAGGGCTATACCAGTGGGACCAAAGGGAAAAACCTACCTGCAGCCAGGCCATGGTGAGAAAAATGGGATAATGCTTACTACTGGGAACCCAGATGTGCCTAAAGAAGTTCCATCCAGACTCCAGCAGGGCTGCACATGGGAGCAAGGCCAGGGCAGACTGGCTTCTGGGGGAGGAGCTGGAAGATGAAAGGGAGAAGAGACAGATTGCCCCCGGGGCAGGGACCAACCAGAGAAGACAGAGCCATGACGAAAAGTGCAAGTGGAACAGTGAGCCAAGCATCTCTGGAGAGAGGGACTTACCAAAGAATGAGGAGTGGAAGCGCTTTCAGGAGGAGCAGGTGAGCAACTGTCTGGGTGATTGCCAATCCAGGGAAGGGCTTCATCTGTTGGGGAGAAGAGGCAGGAAAACTCCTCCACCCTCATTACCTGGAGGGAATTCAGGCAAAAGGAACCAGGAACAACTGTCTAAATTACTACGGAGTTGCGGAGCTGGGACCCTGAGGATCTAAAGGCTAGCTATCCTGGGCCAACAGGCCAGACTGCTGTTTAGTCCTCATGGGGGCTGTGTAGAGAACAGCTCAGGTTCAAAGGAGGGCAGATGAATGCGATCTCCCTAGGGATAGTTGAGATGGTACAAGAAATGGATTGTGGGGGGAACACTCATAACCATGTGACCCGCTCAAAGAAGAAGAGTGAAGGAGCACCTAGAGCAACACCAAAGTCTGGGATGTCTCAGGTGTGGTCAGGACAGGGTGAAGGGGAGGTAGAAGCCCTGTGAAGAAACTCTGGTCAATATCCCAAGGTGTATTAGGAAGACCACCTCCCAAGCTTTTTGTTCTTTCTTAATATATCTATATTTCCATCAAGGCGTGGCAGACGAGTGAGGAAGAACAGCAAGATTAAATGCCAGGGAGTGATTGTAACACCCGTAACACCCGCAGTATCAGCACAATGCTTACAGTAGATAAAATCCTAACCCTTATTATAACTCAGGATAAAATTTAAACAGTATCTTGGCACCTACGCATCATGACATGCAATGGGTTCAGTGGTCAGCTTCATGAAAGGCATTGTTCCACTCTCTGAATTTTGATAAATAAAGCTATTGCAGTTGCTCTATATCTTTCCTTGGAATATTAGTGAACAGCCAAAGCTGACACATCATGAATATGCAATTGCATTTTTAACTTATCTGCAAACTGGTTTGGTCAGAGGTCCACTAATTGTTACTAGGACTTGTTATTAAAATTCATAACATTTGATAAATAATGAAAGGTTTTTTTAGATGACATGGTCTATTTCTGCTGTAATGCAATCTCTTTATTTTTCCTTCTTCACTTATTTTCTCCTTGGAAGGAGTATGGGAATCGTAAGGTTTAGTCATTATAGCCACCTGTATCCTTGGGGAATAGCCACCTGTGCAGCTTAAAATTAACTGGAAGATTAGTCATTTTGAAGTTCTTTTTGTGCATTTTCAGGCTTTCACAGGACAAAGGGGAGTCTGTTGTATGACAGGCACATGTGAGCTGTTATGTATACAGTAGCATAGGGATGCAGCTGGGCTTTCAGTGCACAGGGGCAGTGGCAACTTCTGGTTGTTACCATGACTGTAATTGTGATTGTGCAGTCACTTTTTATTGGTGGCCCCTTCCCCTACTAGTTGGCACCCTGGCACTTTGCTATAGTAGTGTATGCTCCCCCTTGTCATTCCCTAGGTCAGTGGGGCCAACCTTTTGCCAGGCATACCAGAAGTTAAGCCCCATGCCACTCTCATCTCCTTCCCTTTCCCAATCTGCTGCTCTGCTTCTGTTCTCTACCCCTTCTCCAGCTGCTCTGTGCCACAAAGAGTGACTATGCCTCTTGTGGCATGCCTCTGCCCTAGGTAGAAAATTCCCTCTGTATTGCCACATAGGAGCTCTGCCTTGCCTGAAGGGAGAGCTGGAGGAATATACTGAAAAACCTTTGCTTTTCTCATCATATTTCCTTCTCAGAGCAGTATGTGTTATATTGCAAAATACATTACAGGTTATTACTGTCTTCAGCAGTCTGGTTGCACTATGTCTCCTTGGAAAAGAATTTGGGCCCAAGTTACATCTGCTTACCTGCACAAGGTAAAACTCTCATTGCCATCATGGGCAGGAAGCCTGGAGGTACAGGCGAATCTTTGCATGGTTTGAGACCTGTTGTGTCTAGCTCAATTATCACTACAGATTTGAAGGCTAGGAACAAATCCCTTTTTTTCTTACCCTGGCTGCAAGACAGTGAGATGATAAGTCATAAGCATTGCATTGAAGATACAAAAGAGTTGTAGCTTTTCTCAAGCCCTGTGCTTTGAGGGGTTTGGGTGGGGGGGCACTCTTTTTATCTATATTTTAATGTGGGCAGGGGAATAATAATTTTAATTTAAAAAGAGTCTCAATCCTGCCAACACTGACAGTGCTAAAGGTCACTGACATTTCTCACTGTTTTGGCAGATCAATTCATTCCTCCCACTAACCCTTCCATGATTATTTTTTCTTGTTACAGTCATCAGTAACGATTGGTGGTCTTCTGGTTGGAGCCATAATAATTCTGCTCCTTTTCTGTTAACTATGGGGCCTTTAGTATTGATTGTTTCCAAACCTTCACTGACATAAATTTAAGTTCACAAATGTTCTTTAGGAGAACATCCAGGTGCACAGAGATAATTTCCTTTGACAAGCAGACTATCAATATTTATTGCTGTAGCTCTCTCTGTCAGTATTCACACAATAGATGGAATGTATTGGCAGGAGCCTAGGGAATTAAAAAAGCCAAATCCTTATTCTCTTGCTATCTTCCTCCTCATTAGTACAAACACAGAGTGTAACGAACTCCAGCAGGATCTTGCCTGATAGCTCAGTTGGACTGCATTCTGTATTACAGGGAAACTCTAACTCTTTCTGTGTGTACACATGTGCATGTCATGCACCACTTTCTCTAATTTAGCTGCTTTTTTTTCTTTCCTTCACCCACACTGGACACACAGACAGGAAAAAGTAACAGAGTTCCACTGTATAGATGCAATGGAGAGGAATTATAAATTCAGTTGGGAAAGACTGTGAAGTATTATCTGTGAAAGAGTATGAAAAGTGACAGAGGTAAAGGAAAGAAGGACTAACCACTGTGGCATTAGTAGTGTTAAATTCCTGCTTTCTTGAAACAGCTAGCAGGAGTTTCCCAATCATAGGCCCTGGTTCTCATGTAGGACTTCAGTCACCCTAACATCTGATGAAAAGACAATATAGCAGTATGCAGACAATCCAGGAAGTTTTTGGTGAGTGTTGGTGCAAGTGCAAGTAGAGCCGAAGCAGCCAACTAGGGGCTGCTCTCTTTTTGACCTGCTGCTCAGAAACAGGGAAGAATTGGTGGGGGATGTAATAGTAAATGGCAACTTTGACAGCAGCATCCATGAAATGATTGAGTTCAGGATCCCAAGGAAAGGAAGTATGGAGAGCAGCAGAGTAAGGACCCTGGACTTCAGAAAAGCACACTTTGACTCACTCAGGGAACTCAAGGGCAGGATCCCCTGGGAAACCAGCCTGAGAGTAAGAGGAGTCCAGGAGAGCTGATTGTACTTACAGAGAGTACAGGAACAAATTATCCCGATGTGCAGGAAGACTAGCAAGTATGGCAGAATATCAGCTTCGCTTAGCAGGGAATACTTCAGTAAGTTAAATTACAAAGAGGAAACTAATACAAAGTGGAAACTTGGACAAACAGTTAAGGAGGAGTATAACAGTATTGCTCAGACATGCACAGATTAAGTCAGGAAGGCCAAAGCACAATTGGAACTGCAGGTAGCAAGGCACATGAAGGGTAACAAGAAGGGTTTCTACAGTATGACAGGAACAAGAGGAAGATCAGGGAAAGTGTAGGTCCCTTACTGAATGGGGGAGGCAGCCTAGTGACAGAGGATGCAGAAAAGGCTGAAGTGCTCAATGCCTTTTTTCACCTCAGTTTTCACAGGGAAGGTCAGCTCCCAGACTACTTAATTGGCAGCACAGCTTGGGCAGAAGGTGAGCAGCCAACGGTGGTGAAAGAACAGATTAGGGGTTATTTAGAAAAGCTGGACATATACAAGTCCATGGGGCTGGATGGGATGCACCGAAAGGGCGTGTCCAGACAAGTGCGCACATGCCTCTTGCAGCATCTCAAAGTCCTTTAGAACTCTGCAAGAGACATGTGCAGGAACAAAAAAACCATTCCCTGCACTGCAGTGGGGGCAAAATTAGACCCCTGGGTATCCAGGGGTCAAAAAATACCATGGGGGAAAAAGTGGGGGAGGGTACAGTCCAGGACTGTGCTCTGAAGCAACCAGAGACTTGGGTCCTACACAGAGATGCTCTGGTAGGCAGGCAGAGCATCTCTATGGTTGGCCTTCAAGCCCGGTGCTAAAGCACGCTGCCTGCCTGCTCCTGCTGCCCCTCTAGGGGAAGAAGGAGGAGGGGGAAGAGTCCCACGCTGGGGCTGAGCAGCATCCCATAGAGCTCCCCCTTCCCACCCTACAGCGATGAAGGAAAAGCAAGGGGAAGAGTCCCCCTGTGGGGCCAGGCAGCCTCACAGAGCCCCCCTCCCTTATCCCACAGCAGGGGGGGAGGAGAAGGGAGAAGAGCCCCTGCAACACTGAATAGGGCCCTACTCCTGGCCTCACAGTGGTGCAGGAGAGGGAGGAGAGGGAAGAGTTCCCCTCTGGGGCCAGTCAGCCCTGCATGCCCGGATTGCTTCTGGCTGCCAAGAAGCGGGCCTGCTTGGGGCCTGGCCATGCCCCCCCACTTCAGCTCAGCTTCCCTGTGGAAGGGAGGGCTGCTCTAGCACCCCCAGGCTTCTGGCTTGATCCCTTGCAGGCATGTGCCAAACATCTATCCACTTGCAAACCAGTTCACTCTCTGCAAGTTAGATTAACCTGAAAAGACTGAATCAATTCAGGCTCAGTCTTTTTGAATGTCTGTACCTAGCCTATGAGTCAAAAGTTTACTTTTGTTGCCAAGAAGGATAATGGCGTACTGGGCTGCATTGGTAGGAGTGTTGCTAGCAGTTCAAAGTGATTATTCCATTCTATTTAGCACTGGTGAGGCCACATCTGGAATACTGTTTCCAGTTTTGGCCCCACACTACAGAAAAAATGTGGACAAGTTGGAGAGAGTCCAGTGGAGGGCGATAAAAATGGTTAGGGGGCTGGAGCACATGGCTTATGAAGAGTGACTGAGAGAACTGGGCTTATTTAGTTTAGAGAAGAGAAGACTAAGAGGGGATTCAATAGGAGCCTTTAAGTATCTCAGGAGCCAGGAGCAGGGAAGAGAGGAGGGATCCAGGCACATGCGTGTCCTGCATGCACGTGTGCCCCTTACCTGACCTGAGGCGGGCCAGGAGGGAGACTCCTGCTAGAGCAGCACAAAGGCACTGCACCAAGCCATAAACAAGCAGCAACTCCTGTGATGGTGTGGACACAGAGTGCTGCCAGGACCCCTGCCTAGGGGGTGCAGCTTACCTGGGGCTTGTCTGAGGCCTCCACCCAGACAGAGCCTATGTGGGGGTTGGCGTCCCCCCACCCCCTGGCCTGCGGGAGTTGCCCAGCAAGGCCCGGGGGGCAGGGATTGGAGGCCCCAACACCTGTCCTGCAGGTGCCTGCCTTAGGGCCCTGGAGGCGCAGGTAAGGGAGCTCCAGGAGGAGGTTAGCAAGCTGAGGGGAATCAGGGAGGCAGAGGATGAAATTGATGGCTATTTCCTTTCCCTGAAGGGCCACACACCCGAGGAAGAAGCACCTCGGGAAGTGCCCTCCAGTGTAGAGTGGCAGATGGTCACCTCCAGAACCAGGGCTGCTCGCATCACAACAGTAACACTTCCTCCAGTCCAGCTGGAGAACAGGTACGAGGCCCTGGCAACTCTGGAGGAGAAGGAAGGAGAGGAGGCAACTGGAGAGGAGGCAACTCCACACTCTCCACGAACCAAGCAGGCTGAAGGAACTAAGCAGTCCCGGAGGAAAAAGCATTGAGTGATTGTCATAGGCAACTCCATCCTGAGAGGTACGGAGGTCCCCATCTGTCGCCAGGTCCCCTCAACACGTGAGGTCTACTGCCTACCCGGAGCAAAGATGCAGGATGTGAAGGGAACGATCCAGGCCGTGATCCGGCCCACCGATTACTACCCCATGTTCCTAATCCATGTGGGAACTAATGATGCAGCCAGGAGAAGCCCTGATCACCCGATGGCAGACTACCACATTCTGGTGGGCGTGCTAAAGAAGGTAGGTGTACAGGTGGTTTTCTCTTCTGTCTTACCAGTGAGCAGACATGGAAGATGGCATGCGATGTGCATTGCAGAGCCCAACTGGTGGCTTTGGGGATGGTGCCTTGAGGTGGGCTTTGGCTTCCTCAACAACGACCCGCACATCACAACAAGAGACATGCTCAGATGGGATGGGCTCCACCTTTCCCCTAAAGGTAAGCGTGTGCTTTCTTCTAGCTTAGAAGATCTCCTCCGGCAGGTTTAAACTAGGCTCATCGGGGGAAGGGGAAGACGAGGGTGGAGGAAGCCTTGGACTGCCAAACCAAGCAACACCCACAAGTACAGCCCAGCCTAGACTGATGAGTGGAACATATACACAGGTAAGCAACAGGGGGAAGGGCAATGCTGAAAGTAGAGGGCCAGTGCACACATCCTCAGGAGGCCTCAAATGCCTCTACACAAATACTCGTAGTATGGGGAACAAGCAAGAGGAACTTACCCTCCTGCTAGCTGACACCAACCCAGACATAGTGGAGCTCACTGAAATGTGGTGCGACTCAATGCATGACTGGGTGGTGAATGTCAAGGGCTATAGGCTGTATAGGAGGGATAGGACAGGGAGGAAAGGTGGGGGTGTGGCGCTCTACATAAAGGAGGAATACACATCCTCATCAATTAGCAAAGAGTCAGAGGAGGGGCACTCTGAAGTGTTCTAGGTTAGAGTACAAGGCAGTCAAGAGGAAATAAATTTAATGGTGGGGGTCTACTACAGACCACCCAACCAAGGGGATGAGCTAGACCAGGAATTCTTAAGTCAGCTCACAGAGGTAGTTAGGTCAAAGAACATGGTCATCATGGGTGACCTGAACTTTCCGGCCATCTGCTGGGAAGAGCAGTCAGCCAGGTCTGACCGCTCACGTAGGTTCCTAGGCAGAATGCAGGACCTCCATCTAACCCAGAATGTGCAAAGCCCCACCAGGGGAGATGCCTTGTTGGACCTTGTGCTGGCCACGGGGAACAACCTGGTGAGGGGGCTGCGGGTGCTCAACCACCTGGGTGACAGCGATCATTGTCTGCTGGAATTCACCATCCAGCACA
>NW_017728947.1:23434756-23437385 GCF_001723895.1 Crocodylus porosus
TCAGTACAGAGGCAGAAAAGGATCTTGGAGTCATCACTGATGCCGAGATGAACATGGGCCGGCAGCGTGGTGATGCAGTCAGGATGGCCAACCACACCTTGTCATGCATCCACAGATGCATCTCAAGCAGATCCAAGGAGGTGATACTCCTCCTCTATGTGGCACTGGTCAGGCTGCAGCTGGAGTACTGCATCCAGTTCTGCGCACCGCACTGGATGCTACAGGACCTCCACAAGAGAAGGCTGAGGGGGGATCTAGTGGCCTGTTACAAACTAGTCAGAGGGGACCAGCAGGCATTGGGGGAGTCCCTGTTCCCCCATGGCACTACCAGGAGTGATTAGGAATAACAGTCACAAGCTGGCAGAGGGTAGATTTAGGCTCGATATCAGGAGGCACTACTTCACGGTCAGGGCGGCTAGGATCTGAAACCAACTTCCAAGAGAAGCGGTGCTGGCTTCTACCCTGGGGTCTTTAAGAGGAGGCTAGATGAACACCTTGCTGGGGTCGTTTGACCCCAGTACTCTTTCCTGCCACGGCAGGGGGTTGGACTAGATGATCTACTTAGGTTCCTTCCAACCCTACTAACCATGAAACTATGAAACCTGAAAGATGGTTCCAAAGAGGATGGAGCTAAACTGTTCTCAGTGGTGGCAGATGACAGAACAAGGAGCAATGGTTTCAAGTTGCAGCAAGGGAAGTTTAGGTTAGATATTATGAAAAACTTTCTCACAAGGAGTGTAGTAAAACACTGAAACAGAGACATTGTGGGATCTCTGTCCTTGGAGGTTGTTAAGACCCAGTTAGACAAAGGCTTGGCTGGGATCATGTAGCTGGGGATGGTCCTGCTCTGAGCAGGGACTTGGACTAGATCACCTCCTGAGGTCCCTTCCAACCCTAATTTTCTATGATTATATGATTCTATACTATGAAAGCAAGAAATCAAGACAATGAACCCAAAGCTCATACTTTGCCTCATTTTCTTCAGGCAGCATGGCTTGACAGCTTAAAAGGAAACAGACGTATCCTCCGGATGTTGTCTTTCTCCATAAAAGAATGCTGTCTTCCACATCAACACTATTAGAAGCAAAGCCAAAACCAAAAGGGGAACCTGCTTTTTTAGCCTCTGGATGCAAATGGGTTGGGACTTTCGAAAGGGTACTGTATAGATCTAACTTGGTTCCTAATGGGAGTTATGTCACTGACTTCAAAGGAATCAGAGCAATTCTGAATGGTTTTGAAAATTCCAGACATGATAAATTACAGTAATACAGCTTCTTGACTATCACCTTCTTAAAGGCCAAGGAGATGATCCTCCCCCTCTAAGTGACACTGGTCAGGCCACAGCTGGAGTACTGTGTCTAGTTCTGTGCACTGCACTTCAGGAGGGATGTGGACAGCATTGAGAGGGTCCCACCCGCATGATCCGGGGACACCAGGGCAGACCCTAAAATGACAGACTGCGGGACCTAAACCTGTTCAGCCTTCACAAGAGAAGGCTGAGGGGGGACATGGTGACCGTCTATAAACTCACTAGGGGGGACCAGAAGGGTTTGGGAGAGACTTTGTTTCCCCTAGTGCCCCTGGCATAACAAGCAACAACGACCATAAGTTGTTGGAGAGTAGGTTTAGATTAGACATCCACAAGAACTACTTCACTGTCAGGGTGGCTAGGATCTGGAACCAACTTCCAAGGGAAGTGGTGCTGGCTTCTACCTTGGGGGTCTTTAAGAAGAGGCTTGATGCCTACCTGGCTGGAGTCATTTGAGCCCAGTTTTTCTCCTGCCCAGGCAGGGGGTTGGACTTGAAGATCTACAAGGTCCCTTCCGACCCTACTTCTATGATTCTATGATTCTATGAAATCTCTGTGTTGGCTTCCTGTCCTTTTTTAGCATACAATTTAAATTACTCTTAACTACATTCAGAATTCTTCACAACTTGATTCTTGCTTACTTTCTTGTCCTTATGTCATGATATATTCACCTGTACCCTGGCTTCTGTCGAAGCATTCTAATATAATAAAAGCTTTAGTCTGTCTGTCTGTAACAGTTTATGAGCACTCTGATTGGTTGTCTCAGCAGCCAATCACAATGCTGAATGAAACAACTAATCAGAGCACAGATAGACACACACAGTGGAGCGCCATCATCACAGCAGGGACTGAGGGGCTGGGATGCTAGTGGTGGGGAGGGTGGAGCAAGCTTCCCCACCCTGCTCTTGGCAGGCGGCAGTGGCGTGGAATGGTAGGTAGTGGTGCTCTGACAGGGAGGTGGAGGAAGCAGGGAAGAGGGAGGAAGGGAGGGTGAGAGGGGAGTGGACTGGATAATGGGGGGGGTTTCAGTGGCAGTGCCCCTCTGCCGCTGCCATGCTCCCCTTGCTGCTGCCATCACCAATGACAACAGGTGGGAGAGAGAGGGAGGTGGCAGGGAGGAATGGAGGAGAGCGGGAAGGGATGCAAGGAGGGGGAGGATGTTGCATGGAGCTGGACACAGACCGGCAGCAGTGCAGGGCACTGGGTGTCAGCAGCCACTGCTGTGTGCAAGATCCCCTTCTCCTCTGTTCCTGGGAGCCGGCAGTGGTGCGGGGTAGAGTGGCAGGGGGTGGGGGAGGTGTACAAGACTGCAGTGGGAGC
>NW_017728947.1:23438838-23439978 GCF_001723895.1 Crocodylus porosus
TTTTTGATGAGGACAGGGTGAGAGACAGTGTCGAAAGCCTTCCGGAAGTCCAGAAAGACTACATCCACAGCAACCCCTGTGTCTAATGATTTGTGTTACTCATTATGTCTGGGAGACCTGACGAAGAATGTCTTAAGTTTGAAAACTTTGTTCCAACTACATAGTTAGTCCAATCAAAAGATATCACCCTAAGAAATACTTACCTTTCACATAATTTCTGGATCATCATAGCTACACCATCACTCTTACACTATCATTATGCTTAGGACATTATCCTGTTCAGTTTACAGTAAGCACCCTCATCTCCTCCTAGTGGTTCTGAAAACCTATATTTTTAGGGAACCTCTCAGTTCTGTCCCTTACTTGGAAGGAGCTGCTTCTGCAATTACATTGCAAACTTTTGGGGGTAATGATCTTGCTCTTCCTTTCTGCTTAATATTGTTTATCTATTTTAAAGCATTAGGTACAACCATGACCTGATGTAAAAAACACCACCACAAATAACACTGTTGCCGGCACAAGGTGCTCGAGGGAGGCAACAATTGGGTTCGTTGCCCGGTGTGCGTTGCACCAATAAACATACTGGGGGGAGAAGTAGACAAGAGTTTATTTGAGCTCAAGTAAAAGGCGCAGGGAGACTGTATGGTCTCAAATCCTGCGCCCCTAGCCCTGCAACAGTGTATTTTTATACCCCGGTCACTTCCAGCAGTAATTTTCCACTAGTTGGCTTCCACTCCCCCCACCCCTTCCACCTCCCCATCCCCTTCCCTCCTACCTCCTCCCTTCTCTCTCTGAGCGGTATCCTTGCATTCCACAGATAATAGTTTTAGGGAGTTTCAGCTTGCCTGCTACTCATCCTGTTTTTCCAGTATTACAGGAGGTTACAAAAAGTTCAAGAAAAGGGTTACAAAGGTTCGGGGGGGAGGGGCCTGGCTTGCCCGGGCCTAGAGCAGAGGGGCTTCATCGACACTCATGGTCTTCCATCCCTCTGAGTTACCTAGGGTTATGCCCAGTGACACCAACAACTCCCCGCTTTGAGAATACTCAACAAAGTTTTGGCTGAGTTTTCTCATATTCTGAAGATAAAAGGCGATTAAGTGTTTGGGAACTGGGATCTTCAATGCAGGGGTACAGTGAAGC
>NW_017728947.1:23439989-23460606 GCF_001723895.1 Crocodylus porosus
GGGGCCCTGGCTCGCCCGGGCCTAGAGCAGAGGGGCTTCATCAACACTCGTGGTCTTCCATCCCTCTGAGTTACCTAGGGTTATGCCCAGTGACACCAACACAACTAACATTTTAATGTTCAGTAATAATCACAAATCATATTTTTGTGATAGTTTTTGGTGCTGGGAAAGAGGAAGTAGGGCTAGCAGAGGTGAGATTGGAAATCAGCATAATATGCAGTATAATCTGGGTTATCAGGGTTTGGGAGGGAATTGGGGACAGCATGGTGTAAACCCATGACTGCAGTCAAGTAAGAGACTTCAGCTGGTGTTAACCTCCAGCCCTTGTTACTGCTGTCCAGAGCCTGGAAGAAGGGTTACATTTAAAGTGTTTAAAACAGCTCTCAGTAAAAGCATATATCTGTAGATATGTTTGGTTGCCAGTGAAAAGTCTGCAGAATTTCAGTAAAAAAAATAATGTTCTTGGGTTGGCAACCCTGATCAGACTCCAAAGGTAGAAAGAATATAATGCTCTGTGACACAGAGAAGAGAGAAAAGTGACTTTTACAGTGTCCTGATTAACTTCCCTAGGCCTTTTTTATTTGGTACATTTCCTACTACCTTCCCCTCCTCCCACACCCCCCATACTTTCTTCCTGGTCTCAGTTCAAGAAAGCATACAAGGAAACAAGCATTCAAGGAAACACTTAACTGTATTCTTAAACCCTCTTCTATTTTCTAAACTGGGCATCCCAAGTCTAGGGACAGACATTCAATAAGCCAGAGCCTGAATTGATTCAATCTTTGCAGGTTAGTCTTGAATCAATTTGTAATAGACATTCACTTTTGATTTTGGAAATGCAGGCACATGCCTGCAGTGGCTCAGGCTAGAAGCTGGGGGGGAGGGGAAAGGGGGACAGGGGGTGGCACTAGAACAGCCCTCCCTTCACTTTGGCAGCAGCCACTTTCCTCCTTGCTCCTGCTTGGGTGGCAGGAGCCCTGTCCAAAGCTGGTTGACATAGCCCTAATATCTGCCCAGGGTACTGCTGAGGCTGGAGGTGGAGGGACCAGCCTGGGGTGGGCCGCAGAGGCCGGGCCTTTTCCAGCGGCCTTTGGCTCAGGCTGGGGCAATGGGGCATGGCCAAATTGCTCCCAGGTCCCTGCACCCAGGCCGGGTGGGGCAGCAACTGCAGCTCTGTGACAGCCTAGGCATGGAGCTCTGGCTTGAGTCTCCTTTCCACCCACTGCATCTGCCTGCAGGGGCTGCTCATCACTCTGGGTGGGCAGAGGGGATGGAAGGCAGCCAGAGCTGGAGCCAGAGCTCCATGCACTGAGTGGAAGCCACAGGGCTGAAGCTCCCCCTGCCCTGAGCAGCACTGCCTGGGGTGGCAGGAACACGAGCCACAGCTGGAGGTGAGGGGAGTGGAACAGCCCTGCCAGGCCCAGCCAGCTTCCCCTCACCTCCAATGGCTCCAGCTCTTGGCTGCCTTCCACCAGCTCCACCTGTCTGGTGTAATGAGCAGCCCCTGTGAGCAGCAGAGCAGATGGAATGTGGCTGGAGCTCCATGTGCTGGGCTGAAGCCACAGGGCTAGAGCTCACCTCCTGCTTCCCGCCACCCAGAGTGCTGTAGCAGGGGTAGGAGTGGGAGGGGGAGTAGCCACTGGAGGCAAGGGGAAGCTGGCTTGGCCCAGCAGAGCTGTTTTGCTCCCCTCACCTCCATCTGCAGCTCCTGCTCCTGCCACCCCAGGCAGTGCTGCTTGAGGTGGGAGGAGCCCCATATGTTCTGCCCAGAGTATGGAGCTGTGACTCCAGCTCCAGCTGTCTTCCATCCCCTCTGCTCAGCACAAAGAGCGGCAGCTAGGGGCAAGGGGTGGGGGGAGAACTGCTTACATGGCCCTGGCCAGCCCAAAGATTGTGATGTGGCTGCAGCTGCCCAGTGCAAGGACAAGGGGCATGGTGGTGGCTGCAGTGGGCAGCTGCTGGGATTCGGGCCCTCTGGTGCCTCTGAGCCATTCGGGCAGCCCACTAGCCAGCCAGCCCCTCCCCCCTTCCTGTTGGACCAGACTGTCACAGGTCAATAGCCACTGGGAAGGGCCTTTCCCAGCCAGCTGCAGCTCCATGACAGCCCCACCTGGCCTCGGCGCAGGGACACAGGAGCAATTTGGCTATGCAGCCCTCATGACCCTAGCCTAAGCTGCAGCTCACTGGGAAGGGCCTGGCCCCTCCATGTCCACTCAGCTGCACCTGCAGGCCTGCTGGGCTCAGCCTCACAGCCCCAGCCTCTGGTGAGGCAGGCAGATGGCAGGGCCATGCCAGCTGGCTCTGGCTATGCTCCCTCCTCTGCCACTGGAGTGGGGTGAAGGGGAATGGCTAATAGGGGCTGCTCTACCATGGCCAGGTGGACCAGGGCTGCTGGTGGGACAGGGGAATGAGTGGGAGTTTATATGCCCCTTCCTCTCTCTGTTTTCTTCAGGCTGTGGATGGGGGGCCTGACAGGAGCTCAGTTGCAGTCCCCCAGTGGGAGAGGGGATGGAGTGGGGAATAAGCCCCTGCCTTGCTCCCTTTGCCTCAGGGGCCATGCCAGCTGGTGTCTGGCCATGCCCTGCCCCTGCTCTGGCTAGACAGCAGAGGGGTGGGGCCAGGCTTTTTACCCCAGGGCTAAAAAGCATGCTGGGATGCTGAGGGACTCTGGTTTAACTTAAACCAGGAAGGGGTCTGGGACAGAAGTTGCATAAACTGGTTTGATTCAAATCAGTTAAGTCTGATACTTACAGATGTTACATTTAACCAGGTTTATCTTAAACCAGTTTTAGCCGTTTGGAAACTGATTTATGTGCAATGAATGTATGTTCTGTTACAAGTTTAAACCAGTTTCTGATCACTTAAACTGGTTTATGTGTAACTTCTGTCCCTAGTCCAAAAGATCAATCACAATCAGTTATGGAAACATTCCTTCCATTCATCAATAGATAGCTATTTCTGAACAAAATCATGAAAATCAACATCTCTTTCTAGATAATTCACAGTTACAAAGAAGCAGAAATTGGCCAGCTAAAATGTTCACAGTGATTTATAAAGTGGTCACTTAGCCCAGATGTTAATGGTTATTTTTCTAAGACTGAAAAAGAGGCATAATGTAACATTCTTCAAGTGGAAAACATCAGTTTTACTCATGTAATTACATGTCTCCCCAACATATATTAATATTTGGTTCTATGTTTTCTAAGCCAGTAGCTATTTGCTTTTGTTTGCTGTATGTTTAGCCCAGTGGTTCTCAATATTTTTAGACTCAAGGCACCTCTTGGAAAATGCTAACTGTTAGCTTTCACCCATTTCATGATGATGGAAAAATAATAAGAGCAATTCTTTTGTTGCAAAGAACTCAGAAAGACTGCAGCAGGTCAGAATGTTTTTGATGTTAAAGACTCCTATCTGAAATCTGGATTAATTGTATGAATCATGTATAGGTGATACTAAATAGTGATAATACTGCATGGTGCCTTATAGCAACCTTAAAAGTATCTCATGGTACCTTGGGTTGCCACTGGACCTTGATTTAGAATTACTTGTTTAGTACTTCTGATCTATCATACCACAGCAGTGTCTTATGCAGTGAGATCATGCCAAAACCAGTTCAGTTTTCCTATTTAAAATTGGGAGCCCTATAAATATCATGAACAAAATCTTTTTAGTACTGACAGGAAAATAGAGTTATGATTTCTTACTTTTCTGCTGCTCTTCATTTTGTCACAAATAATATTTCTGTGTTCATGTTGTCATGGGTGCTGAGTACATGGGGGTCTGAAGGCCCTGGTCCCCCTTGGGAAGAGGGCTGTCACCTGAACCACCTGAAATGTGTAAAACTTTCCACACATCCATCATCTTAGCCCCCTACCTCTCCCAGCAAAAATAGAAGATGGCACCTATGTATGATGTCCTCAGTCATTGCAACAGACCTTTTGGGTATATCACCTCTGGTGGATCTACAATGTTGCAAAGGGGGTGCAGGTGATGAAGTGCATCATCACATGTAAAACAACACATTTTTCTCCAGTTAAAAATATACTACAAGCTTTACTACTATGCTAGGAGCTTGGGGCTATATTATTTCATCTAAGATTGATGCAAAAACAATAAACCTTCACTGGAATGAGTTAAAAATAAATCTGCATTATTAGGAGCAACTAACAGACAGAAGAATTGCACAACAAAGGCCAGCTCGATTTGGTGTAACATCAAGGCCATTAAAAAGAGGAGAAGGTCATTAACTCCTGTGGAATGAAGAGTTTAGAAGGGATCAGGTAGATTGCAATTAGCTGTGAAGTCAGCGGACTCCCTCAGCACTGTCTGAGTAGAGGTGCTGCTGCTCTCTAAACTTGGCTCTGTTCTGGACTCTTGTGTGCTCTTGGGCATTCATTTAACCTCTCCATTTATTTCCCCATCTGGAAATCAGGAAGTTGTGTGGTTCTTGTGCAGAATTGCTAATTTTTCTCACATTGCATCATCAACATACTAACAAACTGAGAATCATCTATACCATTAATACACCCCAGCTTGGTATGCGGCAAATAACCTGAAATAATGTGATCGAAATTAACATAATAGCGACGTTAAAAGGAATTGTTATAATTTGAGATAAGATACCCATTCCAACCTTCAAAGTGCTAGTGAATATTTAATGGATCAGACATCTGCTGAAAGGACATAGACTGAATTATTTAAGGACAGCTCGAACCCTTGAGTTTTTAACCCCTTTTACCCTATCACTGAAATGCCAAAGTCCATGGCTGAATTTTGTTCCCTGTTCACTCTGTTAATGTTGTTCATTCTTTAGTTTATCCTACAGTTGTTCCAGTGTTTTTAATCCCAGCTGCCAGATGCAATCCCATAGGTCTTCCAAAATAGGTCATCATTTACTGTATTTCTATGTGTAGTCTAAAGAAAGCACTACTTGCAATAGCCACAAACAATAAGGTTGTCAGTACTATAATAACCCTACCAGAAGTAATGCCAATGACTGTTCATTGTTCATTCAGTGTTTCAGTATACTGAATCTTTGACAAAGTATTTTTATCTTCATTATTTCTACTCAGTTTATTAGCTACGGATTGGGGCATGACAAGGGTGAATTCTATACTCTGCTTGAGACGTTACAGAGACAGATAATGAAATAAACACTTTCCTTCCAACACGTATTGCACAGACTGTACAAAAGGCTGCTCGCTTAACTGGTTGCTGATAATGGATGCAGAATACATTTTCAGCAAAGCTTATGCTTTCATGTTTACAAATTGAGATAAGAAAGATTGATAGAGTCCTGGAATTTTGATGAAATTCCATACCAACAATTGGTGAACTATGAAAAAGAAAATTAATTAGTGTCAAGTGGCTGACAAAGATTTGTGTATATGAAACTTTAGGCAAAAAATAAAACAAAACAAACCTTCTCTTTTCCTGACTAGATAGTGGATTTAAATGGGGTTAGGAAGGAAGGGTGAGAGCTGTGCAATGAGTTAAACTAGGCAAGGGGGGTCTTCCTCTACATTCATTTAATTTGATAATGTGCTGGATCATTAACTTTAATTTGATAAGTTTCACTCTATCACGTTGACTTGGCGCTGCATATCATTTACAGCAAAAGTTCAAGGAAATACTTATTTCTGTTCCTCTGATCTATGGGTCCTTATCACTTTCTACTGTTTTTCTCATTTTTTCCACTGAAATCAATGGGAGTCTTCATATTAACTTGAATGGATTTATCCAGCCCCAAAGGAATATTTTAAGATCTTGTCTGATTTGGGGGGTGGCATTTCTATATACTCATTCCATCTAGGTATCATTTTATATTATGAGGAGCAAAATATCTCTCAAGCAATACTAGTGCCCAGAGCAGCCCAAGTCCCAAATCAGTAAAATATCTAAATCCTTCATAAGGGATCTTACAGACCTGTAAGAGATCTGCAAGGACTGCAAAGTGGTCCATGGCATGAATGAAACTACACAGTTGGTGCATCTACACGAGAAATTAGTGCAACACAATAAACTGCTCCTTCCTGGAGCTGCTCCCTCCTGGCTCACTGTGCTGCAGGGGGGTAGGGGAGGCACAAGGGTGCTACAATGCGGGAGCTAGCCAGCAGGCAGTGCCCGCACTGTGGCACACTTGTATCCCAGCCAGTCCCAGTCACCATCTACATGTGCGTTGCAGTGGAGTAAATAACTGCTGTAGGATAGTACTTGTGTCAGGCAGTACTAACCTGCAGTGGAGTTAATTAATTTATTCTGGGCTTATAGCTCTGCATGTGTAGAAGGTGATGCTTTGCTGCAGAATTAATTAAACAACTCCATGGTAAGCATCTCATGTAGATGTCCCCACTGTCTAGGGTAAAACTCTGTGTGAGTATGGGTAGAAGCAAGAAACCCCAAGTGAATCAACGACAGCTTGTTTCACTATTTTTCTCCTCTCTAATGACAGTAAATAGCTCTGATAACCACTAAGGGCTAGTTTGTGGCATTTGATTGTGTGTGCATGAAAGAGAATTCACAGGAATCTTCTCCTCCCCCTTTTCCCTTCATGATCACTCTTTTTTATATTGTCTCTTGACTCAGGGGAGTGCAGGGGTGTGCTACATATCCTCTATACAACCACTCCAGAGTATATTGGAACCAACTTGTTATGGAAAGAGCCATAACACCCCACACCATGACAATTCACAGAGCTGTTTAGCAACATATGTTGATGACAGATGTGAAAAAACACAAAAGTCTGTGCCTTACCAGAAGCAGCAGCGTGTTAGCTGGACCCGGCTCCACAGCATCTGTATAGAATGGGTACTTCAGTGGGGCTTTTTGGCCCTTTTATCTAATAGCTGATTCAATCAGCTATTAGATAAAAGGGCCAACCCCCTTCCCCCCAATCAGCTATTAGATAAAAGGGCCAACCCCCTTCCCCCCACCCACTAACGTGCCCGATCTAGATAGACATTGGGCAAGCTGGGTCCAACTAAGATGCTGCCTCTTCTGGGCATGTGAAGGGCTCAGCATGGGGCTATGCTGAGTTTAAAGTAAAACACTGTTTTTTTCACATCTACTAGTAGTCATAGAGGCCAATATGCGGTAACCCTTATGTGGGTATAGCAAATTACACCTTCACTAACCCAATTAATGGGAGAGCTATAACAGGCTGAAAATGCCCATTGCTTTCTGTGCTATATGGCAGTGGGAGTCAACCTTTTTGGCAGGTATGCCCCAAAGCAGACCCCATGCCATATCTAAGTGCCACACGGGTCTTCTGTGCCCTGTCCAATATGCTACTCTGCTTTGGGATGCTCTGTTTTCTGCTCCCCATAGGCAGGGGGAGAAAATATTACTGGGGGGGGCTGACCTCCATCCCTCCCTCCTACAGGGCCATTGCTGGGTGGGGTGTGCTGGTGCTGTATGTGGCAGTGGAGGAGCGCACAGCAGGGGCACTGGGCACAGTGCTGTAGCGGTGGGTGTGGCGGTGGTGCTGGAATAGTGGAACCACGTGGAGCTGACCGTGCGTGGGGTGTTGGCCTGGGTGTATGCCGAGCAGCACTGGGTGCTACTGCTATTCTCAGCCACCTCAAAATTAGTTTGGCGGGGCAAAGCTCCATTAGCCCCAGTGTTCCCCTGCCTATGCTGTTCCCTGCCTAATTTACTGCTTTGCTTTCTCTGCTCCTGGTACCATCTGCCACTTTGTGGCTTGCTACCTCCTAATCTGCCATGTGCCACACAGAAGCTGCCCATACCTCTGTGGCACATGTGCTGCAGGTTGGCTATACCCTGCTGTAGGGGGTCTGTATTGCCCCTTAAAGTAATGCTTATATGTTAGTTTAGCCTGAATGTTTATGTTTGTACAAACATCCTATGAAAGTTGTATGTTATGCTAGCACAGGGGCAGGCAAAATGTGGCCAGGGGGCTGGATGTGGCCCACCAGGCCATTCTATCTGGCCCACGGGGCCCCTAAAAAATGTAGAAATTAATATTTATCTGCCCCAGTCTGCCTATCCTGTGGCCTTCGAAGTCTTGCCAAAACTCAGTAAGCGGCCCTCTGCCCAAACTCATTGCCTGCCCCTGTGCTAGCAGCATGCAGTGTACCCTGGCTTTACATAAAATAAATCAGAATGACTAATTTTTTTTAACAAAAATAATTCAGCCTAAAGCCAGGAGAATATTTGGGTCTGAAGGAACCAATCAGGAAGCAAGAGTGATCCCATATTGTGAAGTTAAACCAGCAAGATACATTCAGGCCTAAATAATGCAAAAGCTGATGCCAAAAGAAAGAGTCTGCATGATGCATCAAATAATGTTAAGCCCCTAGAAATAATTTGCACAGTCAGATCAAGCCACTACAGACAATTTCTGAGATCAAAATGAATTTCACAGCACACTTTCATCTGAGTTTTCTTCTCTAAGACAAAATACTGCATGCACTCTGCATAAAGAAATCCAGTATTATTCACGGTACTAAAATGTTAAATAAAACCATGGCAATACCGAAATATGCCAGCAAATTTGCCCATAGGAACACAATGGAGCCAAATTCATCAGCAGTGTAAGAAAGCAAAATTCCACTGATGTCTAGGGAGCCAGCACCATGTTAGACTCCATATTTATATTTTTCATCAACTCATTAAACACATTCAGAAAAAAAAAATGCTCCATGAACACTGAATTATTATGTTTCCAGCATACAGTACATACCTTTTTGCACAGAGTACTTTGGGATGACAAGTTCCTTGTTAATGAGAATAGTTCAGCTAGAGGTCAGGAGAATATTTTGAACTAAGGGAGCTCAGCAACAATCAGGAAGCAACAGACAGTCCAATAGCCACATTTCCCCAACCCATGTTACCTGAGTACCACTTACCTGTCCCAGACCTCATCTTACGCTGGACCACACACTCTTCTCCCATCTATGTTACTAGAATGCTGGACATATTCGGAGGCTTTTCTTTTTTAAATAATCAGATTAAAAGGCATAAAAAGGGCTTTTGTAAGATCTTGTTCTTTATTCATAAGCCAGATTCTTAGATGATGTAAATCAATGTCACTTCGTGGATGTGGATACAGCCAGTTGGCACCAGCTGAGAATCTTGTGCTGTAAGGAACTTTGCTGTCAAAAGTATTCATGCTATTGCTTTGTAAGAGAATTAAGCAGGCAGGACCAGGCATTAATAAACTGCATTCCCTTCTGGCATCTACTCACCACGCTGAGTTGCTGTATACAGCATCATAATGAAAGTTACATATAAGGGGCCGCCAACTTGGAATTCCACTGTAGAGTCCAGATTGTAGCAGTTCATAGGAATAAATTGGCCATTTCTGTAATGCAAATAACATATATGATTAACCATTTATAGCTTGTAGCTTTATATCACCCTTACATCTCCTTCTTTTTCAAGATAAGAGTCAAGAACTAAGCCAGTCCTTGAGATCTTAGAGCACACTTAGGTTGACATTATAGCTGGTTTGCATCATAAAAGCAGCTAAAAGTGTCTTGCATGAACTTGAAAACTGGCCCACAGTCTCATTGCAATAAACCATTTGAACAACCTTAATAAAATGGCCGGGTTCTCCTGTGTGATTAATACATCAAGGTGGTTAGACAGGTATTGGTTTGATTACATTGCACACTGACCCTGAACTCAACATCACAGTACAAGGCGGTGTCGAGTTCCAGACATCATAATCCAAGTGTACGAATGTATGTAGACACTGCAAAATGGTTTATCCTTGTTATAAGCTACGTTGAATAGATAAGTCAGTTATGATAAAGAGGTGTGCTGTCTGGCAATATAATTAAGTCTCCCATTTAAAGAGTTAGGCCAGTATTCACACATACTCATGGAGTTTCATGTGCATATCTTTTTTTTTTAAAGCTTATGGGCATATTTAACCTACTCTTTACTTCCAGAAAGAAGAAATATGAGAGAATAAAGATTACTTATGTCTATTGGGCCAGACCTATTACCCCACTGATCTGCACTTAGTACAGGAGAAGAGGAAAGGGCAAAGGCTACTTTAAGTCACTTTTATACTCCCTTGATTCTTCAGGCACCTGGGGTACCTGCACATGAGCTGGGAGGATGCTCCAATGTGCTGTAATTACAGTACATCAGAACAGATTTGATTGAGTTAAACAAATCTGGTGGAGTGTGCTAATTAGCATGTTCCAGCCAGCCTCCGCATCATGTATCAGCATCCCCAAGCTTCAAAATGGCAGCAGGGATGCTTTTACTAAAGCTTCTTTGATGAGCTTTAGATAAAGCACTCCTGCCACCATTTTGAAGCATGGGGACACAGATACACAAGTCACTCCAGGTGAGTTAACTAGAGTGGCTTACAGAGCCACTCTAATTAAAGCCCCACTGCACTCCCAGAGCATGTGTAAAAATGCCCCTGAAGTCCAGCTTATCATTTAGAGAAGCCTGTGATTGCTTCACTTGAGAACCATGCCCATGCTGTTAGTGGCCCATTCAGAAAATCACAAATTCTGTGACTCTTCTTCCTCACCCTAGCCAGGTCCATCCTGATGGCTTGACAGCCTCTGAAGATGCTATTCTTTAAATATACTCTCTTGTTTTGGTTTTGTTTTATTCTTTTGCTATGTCACTTTGTAGTTCTTCAAGGGCTTTGCTTTTTGTTTTCTTTGGATTTTCCTGGTTTGGATTTCTAGTTTGCCCTTTCTGTCCTGCATGCCAGTGTTGAAAGAAATGTTTATTTTGAGTTTTTTTTGGAAAGGGAGGAAGCGGGGAGGCGGTGGTTTAACTGTCATGTTTTACCTGTGTATTTATACTGGGATCATGGCTATGCTAATGGAGATGCTCTGAGGCAGGGAATATGGCAAAAATGTGAAGGTAACTGCCTTGAAGGAATCAGACCAAGAGGTTCTACATAAATGTGCAACAGCTGGCGCTAACGGACAGTAGCAACAGTGCATGTTCTTTTTATGACACTTAATGTGCAGTAGACTAATTCTACTGTGCATTAGCACAGTTTTTGCTGTGATGTGCTAATGTGCAGAAGAATTAGTCTACTGTGCATTAAGCATCTCGTGTAGACGCACCCACTGAGTAATGCTTTACTATACAGGCAGTGCCACTCAGGAATGTAGAACTATTCATGAAATAAGGAATTTAGTTTGAATAAGGTTTACAGGATTTGACTGCTGTGGTCATTGTGTTTAACCACTGATATCCTTAAACAAGGCACTGGCAACTAGTATGTTCTCTCCCACCTTCCCTTAATGGAACAATGACATTTAATTTATTGAAAGTATCCTTTTCTCTAAACTCCTAAGCTGTCCTGCTTCCACTGTTTCCTAGAGGTTGTAGCCTTGTGAGATGCTGCATAAGTCATATTAAAAGACCAAGGCTTCAGTGTTTTGGCAGCTAATGTTAATAATATAAGTGGAAACGTAACGTGAGATACCTAGAAAATGTTACGGTTCCCATTTCCAGAACAAAGGGGAGACACTGATTTCAAGGCTGTCATCTATAAATAAACAACTCAGATTAAGTGTTCAGTCCTTATTTCATGATTTTCTTTACAGTTCCAACAAACAGTACAGCCATTTATATTTTTGTTTGAAAGTTAAATGTATGCCTGTGTAGCACAAGCTGCCATGACAGCTCTGTAGCATGCTCTACTTCCTGAGTGCAAGCATAGGAGCGTGTAAAACAATGGTTAAACACTCATCTCTCTCCACCATTCCCCATTCAGGCAGCTGGTACCTTCTGGATTTCAATGAGGAATCACTGTGTATAGTTTCTGCCCTAAGAGACACTTCTGTTCAGCCTGAAGAAAGCACCACTGTAAATAAATGGCAGAAAAACTCCACAAAACATGGCCAGAATAGCATAATATCTGTGAATACTGATAATCACACAATAGTTTCTTGATTATATATAATGTAATGATATGAAATAAGAATATGACCTGTGATCTGATTAGCATAGTAAGACTGGATAAATATGGAAGATAATTAAATAAACTAATAATCTGTAACATCAGTATGTTGCATCTTCTTTCTTTCTTTCAACATGCACAAAAATGACTGTCCTAAAAGCAGCATTATTCCCTGTAGTTAACACACTGGTATGACTTTAGTGGCATATTGTATGGCCAATTAAGTAGTTTAAAACAGCATCATGTCAATATTTCAGTGATTATCACCAGGTTTGGGGTGCCTCAATCACTTAAGCTTCTTTGAAAATTCCAGCCTGGATATCAAAACTGCTTTTTATATACCTCTCTTTGGGTCATAGGGAAAGTGTTGTCATATATTGCCTTTGTGGTTGAGATGGCACACAGGGTTAGAAATGGATAGTCTACCACCCAATAAAAAAATAAAGGTGTTTCATCTTGCAAGTCCTAATGTTAGGAAGACTTTTGCAATCTTGAATTTGAAGTTGCACAGCACAGCTACAGGATGCTTAATGTATAAATGCAAGGCAATATGTGATAAGAAAGACAAGGAGTGTAGGGAATTTAATCTGTTTTATGAGAAAACTCATACTTGTATAACCATCTTATCCCCACCTTGCCATTCACATCTACTATCTGAAGTGAAGTTTACGAAGAACACATGGAAATAAGGTCCTAATTTTCATGATGAGATTTACACAAAGCTCATGTCCAGTCTGACCCAAATAATATTTATCCCATTTGTTTTGTACCTTGCACTGAGTATAGCTGTCAGTCAGGGGTTCAAAATTTGTTACTACAGCTCAGTACAAAGCTGTCTTACAGCCACACATGCATTAGCAGATACCACTTACTTTTGTTACATTACCAGGCTATAGACAGTCTAACCTAATCAGAAAATTTGAGAAACAGCTAGCAGGAAGAGCTAGCACTCTGAAACAAGTCTGTTAGGCAAACTATACTTCAAGGCCTCCAGGGGAGCCTAATTGGGGTCCTGCTTCCTCTCCCAGCCAATCAGAAGGCATGCAGGCCTTCTGATGCATTGCAGCTACCTAATTAGCTGCTCTTACACATCCTGACAATATTGGCACATTCTGCTGTGAGTTGTGTAAGGATTTGCAGTCTCAAGGCCTGTGTCTATGAAGCAGTACATAGATTAGGGGATCCTGAGAAATCTTTAGGCAACTATTACCAAGGACATACCCATCAATAGATTTTTGAGTTAGCTTTCTAAAAAAATCAGCTGTGAAACAGCCACTACTCTTTGCTGGGAATACCAAGAGGAGCAGCCTCAAGTACTCTCATTTGGCCAGTTTCTCACAGTTGCTCCTACTTTTCACTTGGAAAGGTTATTAGTGATAGAAGGACATTAGTGAAGAGGTTACATTTAGAAAATCACCCAAATGTTCATAACTCAAAATGCCAGGACTCTGGTGGCCTTCTGAACTGGATTGCAAAATGCTTGCATCTTATGAATTTTACTGCTTCTGATGGTGGTGGGGGAATGAGCTGCAAGGCTGCTTTCTGGGTTTGCTCATAAATGGCAAGCTGTGTTAAGGAGGTAACCTGGTTCTGAACTGAACCAGTCATGCTTCTCTGTGTGCTAGTTTAAGACATGAGTAGTCTCAATTGTACTAGCTAAAATCTGTAGCTTTACATGCCATCAGTCCAGTAGAACAGATTTTTAGCACTTGATTTTTTTTTATTTAAAAAAAGAGACAGTATTAATTTTGGTATCCAAATTTGGTGGTATCCCTACTTGACAGTAGCATTACTAGGGACAGATGAGCAGAGTACATGGGAAACTGATTTAGAGGGGGTACTATAACCAGGGATCCTAGTTTCTCTGATTTAAAAAAATCCCCAGTTTTCGGTTATAAAAAGTAACCCCAAATCCACATTTTTCTGTGATTAAAATAAAACACCACTCTCTCTCTCATTTTATATATATATAATATCACAGGAAGCACCGACCAAGTTTAGCAAACCACCCAGTGAGGGACCCCTGGGATGCCAGGGGAATGCAACCATTGACTTGGGATGCGATGTGGTAGAACTGTGCAATAAAGCTCTCTGACTTAAAAGACTTGTCTGATACCACATTCATCCAGGGTTAACTTAGAGAGGGACGTTCCTTTTTTAAAGTGCTTTATGTGCTATGAACATCTGTGACAGCTGTAAAGTGCTTTCTGTGCACTTAACGCGTAAGTGTAATGTCTGTATCTAGCCTATGATATTTGCAGTCAGTGAGCACTGATTAGGTATAAGATCCAAAAGGCCTTCAATTTATTAATTGACAAATATCTGTGGAGTACTTTGTGAAGTATTTGCCCAGAACTAGAACTTATAGCAAACAGATATAATGTTTCTTGGTAGGTCGAAGTCTCCCTCTGAAGCTCTGATAAGACTCATCATCATTATCAGTATAAATCTATATAAGAGCTTTAAGCATTACTAATAAGCTATGGGTGGAGCATTCAAAAGATCTCAGTGCTGGTCTAATTCCTAGCCAAAACTCCTGCTGGCTGCAATGGCAGTAGAACAGGGCTAGCACTCAGTGCTTTTATAACTCCACGTTTATACTGGTATTTTTAAAGTAGACTCTGAAGGACTGCATAATATGTTACCTTTAAGCTTTCAACTCCCTGCTGTCCTTTTGTCTTGTGACAAATATAAATGATCCAGCATTGCACTCTGTACAGCTCGAATCTCTAATGTTTTCCCAGTAACTGGACCACCCTGTAGTGGAAAACAAGCATTTTGAAGAAGCTTTGAGCTTTTGCAGGTGGAACACTATGCAGCTTTAAAAACTCTAAAGAATGATGGTGGTGGTGGTGGTAGTGTTGCTGGAACCACGATTATCAAGGGAATATGCAAGAAGCAAGATTTTTTGGTAATCTCCTCTATTGATGAGCTGTGTAGTGGAGAGAGATCTTAGACAAGCTTCTGGGCAGAAAATGATCTTCAGATTTCAGATCTTGGAATGAAGGAATTACAGCCCATAGCCTAACTGATATAATGAATTGTATGAGTCATGAACACAGGAAGTACCAAAAAACTGCCTCCTCCTCCATTGATACATATATAATGCCCAGTTCAGCAAAAAAGTCTGCCATCATCTGCATCAGCAAGACAGTAGGAGATCTAGGAAATCAACATCTGAGGCTCTTCTGTAGACTTATGAGGCATGGAAGAAGTGGCACTTCTGCAGAATCAGGCCCCAGAGACCGTTCAGCAGGGAGCTTAATGTAAGATGTGCAGAGAGCAACTTCTAGCTGAGACAAATAGAAACTTCACCAGGTTCACTCTGACTGAGACAGAAAAAGACTCACTTTGTACAGAGCTGCTGTCTTTTTACTCTGCAGAGCTCCAGATTGAATCTCAGCTACAGTACAATGCTTCTGTATCCCCCACTCCCCTCCCTGCCTCCACTGACAACCAGTATCTTACCATTGCAGGGGCTGGTTGCATACTTAAGACTAAATACAGCTACTGTGCTGTAACTGGACAGTCAGCTTTACCATCTGGCCTTATATGTAACACCTGGGGCAAGGAATGTCTTCAGTTTTGTAGAATACCCAGCCTAAGAGTATAGTGAATAGTAGTACCCCACAGTCTTTAGAAATATTGATTGACACATACATAGCCATTTTTATGGCCCAGACATTCAAACTGTTTGCATGTAACAAGAATCTCTCTCCTCATCCATAAACATATGTATAACGACCTAAGAAATGTTTTGTACATTTGCTGTTCACCCACCACTACTCTCCTCTTTCAAAAATTTCAGTTACCTAGGCAGGAAGCAGAAAAATCTGGTAACCAACCAAAAGCCATGACTTGTGAAGCTCTGAAATGAAGTTTGTGAAAACTGTAGACTGAAATGAATTCATGTAAGCTAAATTACACATGTAGCTTGTTTGTAAATAGCAATTAGTTTATAATGGCTAATTACAAATAGCAATTAAATTGTAGGGGGGAGTCAGTGAAAATTGAATGTTAATTTGATAGATAATTTAAATCCAATGAATTATTTGACCAGGTTGGGGGGGTGGGGATGGTTTGGCCAGAATAACCATTCACTAGACTTGTTGGACATTAATAATCTATTTACATTGTGGCTTGCTTCCATTTGTTTGGCATATCTGTCTTATTATTGCTTCTTTCCCTCCTAGTCTTGGAACTGATCTGTCATATGATTAATATGTTATGTGAATTTTATTGTCTTCCCTTGGATTGCTCCAGTGAAAATGTAATTAACCTTGCAGCCTGATTTGGAAGCTGTTGTGGCTATGAAAGTCTTCTTTCTGCGCAAGTATTGGCTCCAGAACCAAACCCAAAATGATAAAAACAAACAGTAATATAATTTTAAGATCAGGTTAAGCAAGTAATTACCTGATAAAGCAATAAATAGCAACTGTGTTTTCACTACGAGGGAATATTTCCATGAATGCATTCATCGCCGCTATGCTACTGACAGATCCTAACTCAGTCTCAATCTTTTCTCAGTTTACACTGAAACCCAAGTTTTGCCCAAGAAAGGTGTAAATGTCAAGGACCAGCTTCAAGCTTCCAAACCTGGATGGATTTGGGTCCATAATAAGAACTGGTTAAAAAGTTCTTCAATTTTTATTCAAGTCTTATTCCGAAAGACTGATACAGGAATTAAAAATATTTATTGGCTGCAATTAATTATGTCTTTCAAAAATCCAGACATCAGATAAACCACAAACAGATCATCCATCTCTGACTCCACGTATGTGGGCGAAATAATATTTTCCTCTTCATTTATTCAAGTACTTTGCCCTTGATCTTATGAGTGCCTGTGCCAGTTGTACTTGAAAGTCTCCAGACATCATGATGAGAACATGGAGTGCACCAATAGTAGTCATAACCTTACTAAGTAAAATGATCTTTTAATCCTGCCTTCTTTGTAGGTAGAAAGCACATACTGTATTTCTTGCCTAGTTTTACAGAGCAGTTGGGAAACCTGTGTTTCTCTTCTCGCAGGAATGGGTAAAACATCAGTATAAAAGTGCCCCCGCTGAGTGTGGTTAAAGGTCAATTGCCAGTCTCAATATCAGCTTCATAAATCGTTCATTACAATTCAAAATGCCTTGAGATTTGCCATTCTAGTTTTCTTATACAGCCTGTCTTGTGTTAGTCTAGGTCTTCTAGATAGAAATAGGAATATCAAATAGCAGAGGGTGGGCTGGGAGAAAAGGGTCTTGTGCTGGGCACTGGAAAGTGAGTGGGGAGGGGAGGGTTTTGATAAGCACGAGGGACTCAAAAGGTCTTGAGAGGGGCAAGCTGGGTCCATATGGTAGGGGCTGCCTTCCACCACCAAAACTTTCTGGTGCAGCCAAAACCTGGGCTGGGAAGTTTCATGCAACCTGGGCTGCAGCTGTCAGGAAGTTGTGGTGAATTGGGAGGGAGTTTCCCTTTGGCATAGACCTGGCCCAGCTGCTCCCCAAGACCTGACCCAGAAATCTGGGGGAAAGGACCCAAGTAGCAGGGGGTCTCCACCCTCCTGCCTCTTAATAGCCGCAGCCAGCAGCTACAGCATGAGACTATCTAGTTTGGCTTTTGGCTGTGCCAGGAACTGGGGGTGGGGAAAGGGTTATCCCATGCCATGTGGGGCCCCTCAAATTACTGGGTCAGGTATTGGGGGGGCAACCTGGGTCCACTTAGCAGGGGGTCTCCCTTGCCCCATGCATCAGCTTCTGGACAATGGCAGCATGAGTCTGCCCAGCCTGGCTTTTGGCCATGCTGGAAACTAGGGTTGGAGGGCGAGAGTCTCTGCACCATGCAGACCTGGCCTGGACCCCACCCAAGACGCAACCCAGAAATCTGTATTTAGCCATAGTGAGTGAGATTATAGGTAAGCATACCAACTAGCCAATTGTCCATCAAGAATGATGGAGGGGAGTGGGCAGGGATGGAGCCCTGTGTCCCGACCCTGGGCCTGGGGGTGGGGCAAGAGGCCAGCTGTGGCGGCCTCACCCCCACCTCCGCTCCATTGTCATGACCTGCAAGGAGTAGGGAAAGTCCGCTCCATTCAGTCCGTTGCCCCCACCTCCCCACATCCTCTGTGTCCCTGCCATCATGGCAGTACTCCACTGCTGCCAGCTCCTGTTAGAACATTTGTTTGTACTCTGATTGGCTGTTTGCTAGCCAAAGTACGAATAAAGTGTTATGGACAGACAGACAGACAGACTGAGGCTTTTATAATATTAGAATAACAATACATGTTGCTATATAAATTAAATGTCCATAAGAACAAAATACCAGGGAAAGAGAGAGATTTTTTTCTTTCCTTGATATCTTCAAATGAGAATTTGATGCTTTTCTAGAATTATGCTTTAGTCAAATGCAGATTAATGGGCCAAATACAGAGTTAATTGGACAAAATTTTCTAGACAGTGTTACACAGGAAATCAAACTAGATGACTTACACTCCTTAAGGCCAAGTCTAAGAATACCAAGGGAATAGGAGCTATAACATACTACTTGAGATCTGTGTCTGTGAAAGGAGGAGAGCAGGGCCGGAGAAAAGCCCTGGGAAACTTGAACAAGAAGCATGTACTGCAGGTGCAGAGAGAAGCCTAGCTGGAGCAGGAAGTGTGTCGCTACATTTCTGCAGCATGTGCTCCCTTCAGATTGGTGAGAGGAGCACATGCTGCAGAAATGTAGCAGGAGCAAAAGCTCCTTACCCTTCAGAAGCCCTTTGATCCTGACCCTGAGGAACTAAAGCAGGGTAGGAACTCTGGTAAAATTGATTTTGAGTTGATTGACCCATGAACTTGGGAGCAATTAATTTCAGTCGACTGTCTGATGGATCCTTGATGGACTGATTTAATTTGACTGGCCCAGGAACTGGGAATGAATTGATTTCATTTTTAGATGGTCTGATGGATCCTTGGTGGACTGATTTCATTTGACTGACCCTGAGGTGAATTGATGTGAGGTAGTTGTCTTACAGACTCTAAACAGACTTATCTTAGTTGATGGACCTCTGAACTTGTAATGAATTGATTTAAAGATGGCCTCAGAGAACCCAAATGAATGGATTTAAACTCATAAACATTCATGTGGTAAGTCAGCAAGTAACAGCCAACGGCATATTCAGCCAACACAATATCCAGGCCCAGACATGTGTCGTCTTGGATGTGGTAAGTGTGGAGTGTAAGGAGAGGAGGAGCCCCATGATGAAACCCCTCCTGGGAGACCCAGCAGAATAGTCACTGTTCCTACATTCAACTTGCAATAGTTAAAATATACATCATGACATGGTGGGCAAGAGAAGAACATCTGAGTTAGGCAGCAATGATATCATCTGGTTTCCTACCAGTGGTGCACTCAAGTAAGGCATCAGGCAGGCAGGGGACCCAGCCTTATAATACTGAACCCCGACAGTGTCCAGTCAAAATAAAGTAAAATACCTGTGATTCAGAAAAGCCATTACGGGAAAGGAACTGTTTGTGAACAATCTACAGAACAAGGACTAATCAGATAAATGATTTGGAATGAGATTCTAGGAATTTCCTATGCACATTCAAATCTTACATAAGGCTTTGGTCCAAAGGCCCAACTATGAGAAATCTTCAGATACGTTATAAGTGTTGCATAAGCCTTGGGTTGGCATTCTGGACAGAGGTGACTACTTTCTTCCTCCCAGTTGTTTTCATAGTGGCTTCTGCCCCTCCAGAAGTAGGAGTGAAAAGCTAAGTTGTTTTAATTCAATCATTTATCAATACATATAATATAATGATAAATACATACACATATACATATACCAGTGCATGTATATGTGTGTGTGTATACATTTTTATTATGTTTAATAGGATCCTTCACAATACACGTTGATATAGCTTACATGTAAAATATATATATTTTACACATATTTTACATGTAGCCTATAGAATGTGTACTGTGAGGGATCCTATTAGATCTCTCAATTGAAAGGGAGTAGGTTAAGAAAATGTTTGCGTGGCACACTTGTCCAGATCAAAGGGACATCCCACCTACCAGAGGTAGGGACAATCTCGGGGATAGCTCTCTCAGGTCTTCAGTCAGTACAAATGTAGTTAGGGATATTCTGGAAGGGCTAGACATTTTTAAATCTGCAGGTCCAGATGCCCTCCACCCAAGGGTGTTGAGGGAGCTGATAGGGGTCATCGCGGAACCCTTGGCCTGGCTGTATGAGCATTCGTGGTCATCTGGCCAGGTGCCAGGGGACTGGAAACTGGCTAATATGGTCCCAATTTTCATGAAAGGGAGGAGGGAGGACCCAGGTAACTATAGGCCTGTAAGTCTCACCTTGGTGCTTGGAAAGATCTTGGAGAGAATCATCAAGGAGCACATCTGTGGGGGGCCAGCAGGGGAGATCATGCTCGGGGCAATCAGCATGGGTTCATCAAAGGCAGGTCCTGCCTGACCAACCTGGTTGCCTTTTATGACCAGGTGACTAAATCCTTGAAGATGGTGTTGCTGTGGACGTAGTCTTTCTCGACTTTAAGAAGGCCTTTGACACTGTCTCTCACTCCATCCTCATCAATAAATTAAGTGACTGTGGCATTGATGCCTGCACAGTTGGATGGGTAAACAATTGACTGATGGGGTGCACCCAGAGAGTAGTGGTGGGTGGGTTGTACTCAACCTGGCGAGATGTGAGCAGTGGGGTCCCCCAGG
>NW_017728947.1:23461439-23472654 GCF_001723895.1 Crocodylus porosus
TAGATGATCTGTTCAGGTCCCTCCTGACCCTAGCTACTATGAAACTATGAAAGAGCCACTCAAGTCAGTAATGGTGACTGAGTTGGAAGCTTTATAACTTTTGAGTCTTTGCTAAGCCAGTGCCCAGTAGGGCCATGTGAAATTTTGCCGGCTGTTTCATTTTGACGCTGTTTTGATTTGTTTTGAGCTTGGAACAGCGAAATCAAAATGAAACAACAGGTTTTGAAACAGCCTTGAAATGAAACGAGGGCAGTTTTGAAACGTTTTTAGTTTCAAAGTTGGGCTTGCTTGCAGCTAAAGAGAAACTAAGAAGATTGGGGGAGAAAGGGGGAGAAGGACTGCTCTGATATTGACATGTGTAGCTGGCTAGTGACTGTGATCCTTCCCTGAGATCCCTTCCAATCCCAGAGCTCTGTGGGAAGGATGGAAAAACAGCATAAAAAGCATTGTTTGAACTGATCTTTGTCTGTGCCTTCACACTTATAAGTGGCACACATTTTGCTCTTAACAGTTTGAGGTGCTGTTTCCCAGAACCCCCTGCACCTATCTCCTTGAAAGCTGGCAGGCTTCATGGCCTCAGCAGGGGCTACCATGCCTGCAGGTTTTACCTCACTGTGCCTTAACACTATAGGAGCTGCATTTTGTCTTCAGATATCTGGGGGTTCCAAAGTGATGCCCCAAGAGTCTGCAGTTAATAAGGATTATGTCTGTCTCTGCCATTTTTGGGTTGTTATCCCTAGTGTTCTTTCAATTAGGTAATCTTCATTTTCTGTACTAAACTTTGAGAAGGGTTGAGTAAAAGATGATCAGAGCTCATGTGTACTGTTAAACACAGGTGTGGTTGCATTTCACTGATGAATACATTGAAGCCTGTATAGTCTGCATATTGGTCCATGAGCTGCTTAATGATAAAAAACACAGACATGGAGGTGCTATAGTCTGTTCAGAGTTTAGCTTGAAGCAGTGCTTTAGTGACAATTCTGGTTATGTCATGTATCAATGCTATCTACTGGATTATATGTCAGACCTAAGTGTATCTTGATTCTATGACCCAATATTGCAAACACAGCTTAAATGGGCAAATTAATAACAAAAATATTATGACATCAGAATTGGAGGGCTATGGCAGAGGCAACTTATTTTAAAGAAAAGCACTGATAGATTTTAAGGCTAAGTGTGACAAATCCCTGTTCAACATATCTAGAGATGCACAGAGATACAGTATTTATAGAAGTGTTTTTGAAGTCATATTTATCCTGTATGTATTTTGAAAATAATTATTTAAAAATGGTATAAACACAATTTGCAAATCCTTGCTCTGTCAAAATTTGCTTGCCTAAAAAAGGAGGTGCTGGCTCGCAGCCTGTTGCGATCAAGAAGCTTGATTTTTATTTCATGCTACTGCAAATTAGAAATAACTCTGGTATCACCAGTGGAGTTATTCTGATATAAGACTGTTGTAAATAAGAGGAAAACAGGATCAGGATTAGTTAATTTATTATTATATTTTCTTTTATAAATCCACAAGAGCAATGAGAACATCCAGAATAACACATCTCTCAAACAAAACTGATGAGAGTTTTCATTAAAAAAAAGTTAAATAAGTTAAGATGCATTGGATAACAGGGAGATCCAGGTAACCAGACATAAATTCTCCCTAGATAAATATATACCTTATAAACAATTTTATCTACTGGTATGTATATAGGAATGAACATTTTTATACTATTTTGAGGAAAATACCATGTAGAATTGATATGAATTAAACTAATACCATGATTACAAGTAAAAAAGAGCAATGCCTCATACTGTCATAAAGTGTGAGAACAGTACCATTACATTACATGCTGTAAATATGAATGAGTGATCTTGCTAAATTTGCAAAAATGTGTGCATGACATGTCTGCAGTATCATTTGCAGAGTATACATTTAAGTAAGTTCATTCATTCTGGTAGGATTGGGGCCTAAACTGGTAAGAACACTCTTATGTGCAGTTCTGCAGTAAGGGGACATATGATGATTCTGAAAAGATTTGAGGTGAATTTTTCTAAAGTGACTTAGGAGCCGAAGTCTCATTTTCAGGAGTGACTTAGTCTTTTAGGTGAGTCAAAGTGCCACTGACTTTCACATTTAAAAATGAGACTTAGGAGCCTAATACAGCCTTTCTGAAAAGTTGACCCTTTGTCTTTATTTCTAGATCCCAGTACTGTACCAGAATTATAATTCCTAAAGCATAGCAAGTGTGCATAATGCTTTCCAAATTGCACAAAAATCAAGGTGCCTGCCCAGATGAAAGTAGTTTAACTTAGGTAATTAAGATAAAGATGAAAAAAATAGGTGTATATATGGCTGGTAAGGAGATGAATGCTGGAAGGCTTTTCATATAAGTGTTTGAAGGGGGTAATAAAAAGATCTAAAATCTGCTGTATGCATGGTAGTGGGACATTGCTCAAAGCATTAAAGGATGGTCTGGAATAAGCTGAGGATAGCAGGAATCAAATAAAGGAACTGGAATGTAAAGAATGGAGAGGCAGAAAGCATGAGGTGAAGGTAGAAATGGGGGGGGTGCAGCTCTGCTGTATCACGTTGATACATAGAAATCAAACTTTCTGTGGAAGGTGAGAGGAAGCCAAGGAGAGCAGTTCTGCATGTGGTTCTCTACTTCAGATGTATTTAACATACTTGTTTTGAACTTGGCTGTTTGCTATGTATGCTGTTCCTCCCCCTTTAGACCACTTCTATACAATAAAATTAAATATTGCAACAAGAAATAAAACTCTAAATTAATATCTCGACCTCTCATTCTTTGCTTTGATTTTGACTGAAGGAACAGTAGCTTGGGCCTAAGCCTCTCACAGTACAGTCAGTGCTGTCTGTATCACATGTCTCACAGTGGCATTCTGTAGCCACGGGGTATGAATAAAATGATTCAGCATGGTCACCACATCCAGGGATCTTCACTGTTTCATACACAAGCTCCTTGAAAGTACAAGTTTGCTGAACAGATGACACTGGAGGATACTTATATATTGGATCCTGAAAATAAGAAGGAAGAAATATTTTGTTTGAAATCTGTTTCAGACCCTTGATGTTTTTCAGAGTTCTTAAAAAGGTACATATACACATAAGTAACTTTAAGTCTAAGTAAATCAGTGGAAAGAATCTCAATGGCCTTAATAGACTTAGGATCAGGCTCCTAAAATCCTTTACATTTCTCCTTTTAAAAGAGCTGAGATGGTAAATACATACCTCATACAGCTACTTTGCAACCCCAATGACTGTTGTTTTTAGACCTGAAAGTACTTCTTACATGAAAGGTACTATACACTTTGTACTACCACACATGAAAGGTACTAGATCTGTCTAGTAATGACTGAATATGTAAACCGTATGATCATATCCTTATATGTAAACCGTGTGATTATATCCTTTCTGAGCTACATAAAACAGACATGGGGCTATGACAGAGTTCTTGATTGGAGTCCTTTGTACTCAAACTATAGACAAGTTCTAAACAAATGTATGATCAATAATTCACAATCACCCCTAGTTGAAAATACCCATTAAACTTTATGTCTGGTCATCTCATATTATTTCCCAATGTTTGTACTTTGGATTATGCATTTTTTAACCAAATATATATAGATTTTCAGTGCAACTACAAATACTTGGATGGGAGCTGGACCAGTAAAAGAGCAGGATTCCTGGCTATCCCCCAAACACAAATAAATACATCTGCATCTAAAACTTTTAAGATTAAATCCTGAAAGGTGCTAAACAATTCTGTAAATTGCTAGGTGCACCAATTTCACCAGGAACTAGGAGCGCTTAGGGCTATATCCTCAAAGGGATTAAGACACCTAGAATGCATCTACACATTCATTAATGCACCGTAGTTATTTCACATTAAGTTTAATATTTGAATAACCAAGTATTAAATCAATGTGCAGTAACTTCTGCTACTGTGCAGCAGCACCACCGCACAGGCTTTTCCAGACTCTAACTGCACAGTAGCCTAATACCACTGGGCAGTAGTGTATTGGCATGGTTTTTGCTCAGCACGCTACTGCGCAGTGTTATTAGGTTACTGTGCAATTAGCGTCTCATGACACACCCCTAATCCCTTAAATTAGGTATAAAAATGCCTTTGGGGTAGTTGGTTTTAGTATCCTGAAGAGATGCTCATCACGGTATAGGAGCATGCCCTGAATAGGAACATCAAAATACAAAATCTCTTTTCAGTCAAGGGAACCAGAAAGAATCCATGTCAACAAGGACATGTTCAGTGGGTGCATACACAACGAAAGAAAGAGAGTGGAGAAGGGGCTGTCACAACAGGTTAATTAAAGATAATATTGCTGCTTTGCAAAATACACAGACAACTTGTCTATGCAGCTGAATAAAACACTGACTGTAACTAGTCACTTCTCAGCCGTGTCTCTTGTGGTTCTAAGCAGCTGGTCATATTCAGGGTACCGTGTCATAAAAGACAAAGATTATTAATGCTGTTCTTTTACAGGGCTCACCCTGCCTGGGTATGTGTTTCAGCTTGCAAGTCTGGCTTGTTCAAGTGTCATTCAAATTCCTCCCCATTGTTTTACACCTTAGGCTCTCACCCTTGTGAAGCAGTATCCAGAGCACCAAGTGGCATTCACAGTAATGCAGAACTCACACTCCTCCTTCTCCACTGCTATGGTGATATTGGACAGCTCACAGATATTACAGCAAGTTGCTTTCCAACAAAGTAACAGCACATAGCAATTAACTGTCTTCATCCTATTGTATAAAGCAGGCAATTCAGACACATTGGAGGAATGTACAGAGATATTTGCAACCTGAGATTTATGTAGAACCAGAGAAAACTGAGGACTTCATATTACCCACAAATGCAAATACAACAATAATCTTTCAGCAACTTTGAGAAGCAGGGAAAGCATAAACTATCATCAGCAAAAGAGAGCTGGAGGGCTATTGTTACAGGAGATTGGTTTTGTTAAATAACTGGAACTGGGTATCCAACAAGCTGAGAGAGAAAATGATTGCAATGTATTAACTCATTTTCAGTGTATAAATTATGTCTAAATTCCTCTTACAAAGATCCTGGCATACTTTTATGAAAAGGAAAAACAAAAAAACTAGAAGTAAGAAAGGATAGCAATAAAGAATAACTTAAAAAAAATAATTTTGTAATTTCTGTAATTCTAAACCATAATTCAAGAACTGATGAACACTCACCTGTATTCTACTTGTTTTTCTGTTAATAGCTGTAGTGAGGGTAATGCCTCCAGCTCGCCTTTTATACTAAATCATGTGTAATTTACACCTTGAGGATTTCCCAGTATTGATATAGGATTAATTTGGTACTCGGTGAGAGGGGATTAAGGTTTAGACAGACTGTAAGATGAAACCTTGTAAAAAAAAAAAAAGCACTTTAAGTTCAGGAGATAGTGGAGAACATAATCGTCACAGAAATCATCTATTAAAATCTTTTGCCAGCTTTGATTCACTAGCATTTTGTCTTATTATTATTTAAATGATAGCATGATGTGGATCTGACTGGATAGCAGAAACATTTTTGCAACTATTTGTTTGAATTAAAAAATGAATGTTGATAACTTTTTTTTTTAATATTTGCTTTCTATAATGGGTGGGTATGCAAGTTTCACTAGCACAAATTGTTTGGAAAAGCCAATCAAAATTTTAAATGCTTAAATACATTTCAAAATTGCTATAAAATGACAAAATGCAGCAGTTGCACTTTGTTGGTTAGTTATATAAGTTGTCCAGTGAGGGAACAGAAGCAATACTACATGATTTATATAATTAAGTCAAACAAAAAGAACTGCAAATGAGAAATCTATGAAGTGTAAAGAGAATCATTTGCAAAGCTCTAATATCAAAAGGATTTTTTTGGTGTGAGAAATAAAAAGGTAAAACTGGAATGTAAGGAAGGGAACAGAAGACAACTGAACCAATATAATACTAATCTTGGCCCTTCACCAAATTAACCATAGTGTTGATACAGAAACCCATTTCTCTATATGTGTTTTGCTCCCAGTTAGGGGGAGAAGAAATCTTGTGAATTTTGAGTTGTGGTGTTTCCTTGCAATTCCTCATGGTTGACTAGTAGAAGGAGTCATGGTGGCTCTACCAGTAAAGTAATAGATCTGGGAGATGTGTGAGACTTTCACATGGAAGCCCCTTCTCTCTGTACTTGCACTTAGTGACTTTTTCCATTTGCATCCCACTGGGTACAACTTCACTCACTTCTCCTACAACAGCTATCAGAGAGGGTTCTCCACACCATGGAAGGCTAACCTAGATAAATCTTTTTAAAGTCTGTCTCCAATCAGTTGCACTGGTTTTCACTACTATTTTCCTCCTTTTTATAGGGCGTCTAGCAACATCAGCTGGCTCCTGAGCTCTTATGCTCCTGCTTTTCTGACTATCTCAACCTGCACGGGTTGCTGCACTAGAAGAGGTGCATACAGAAGAGGCAGCACTCACTTTTATGTTTCCTGCTGTGGTCGGCAGATGACAGCTTTCTTTTGGTGTTGAACTGTGGGAAGCATTTGTCCACAGGATACAGACAAAGTAATAAAGATGGAGGGAGAGTAATAATTACATCTATTTTTTCTTCCTAGACACATTAAAAATTCCTCAGAGCAGTAAACTGTCCTTCCTCTTGAATTTGCTATTACATTTAAATATAAAATAATAATGATACATACCAAAAAGTGTTACCTAGTAAGCAATTAACAGGAGAAAGAATAGTGAACTTGAATTCTACTGTCCTCCAGTGGCTGGAATGTCCCAATAGATGTTGAAATCTTTCTGTTAATGGAGCTGTTTTCTGAGAGGTGATGAACTGGTTAGCTGAACTTTAGATACCTCCAAACCAAAAATATACTAGAATGTGTGTATTTGTATATTCAAACCCAGTATACTGCCAACTAGGGCATCATCATTGTAGCATCCCTTCACCACATGCAATTAAGCCACAATTTAGAGAGGATTCATCTTGGAATCCATTTGTCCCATTGTTACATATGCCATTTTCACTCTGCATCTACCACATTTTTTTAACACTAGCACTTGAGCATGTAAGGAATGTCACTAGTCTCTGGCAGCAGCAAGGCAGGAAATACCATTTCACGGCAACTTTTGTGGCATTGAAATTGGTTTCTCTCCCACATTAGAACAAAACCAAAATCTTAAGAAAATTTTGCAAAATGGGATCATGTAGAAATAACTGTATTAGAAATGGAAAAGTCAGATTTTTCATTTGAATCTCTTGTGTTTTCTCTCTCATTGATAAGAAATGTCAAGAGAGCTCTAGACCTCAGCAATCTTCCAATCTGAATTGACAGAACTTTGCAAAATGTTTCAGCTATGACAAAACAGCATATGTTGAATAGAACAATTTTTAATGGAAAATGTTTAGACCAACTCTAATATCTGTATAACAAACCCATTTGTATGAAGAGCAATCATAGGCTAATAGCTTTAACATTCACTAAATTCAGGATGCCTCCGAGACCCCTCTTCAGCCTTGTTACCTTAACCAGGTCTTCAGGACAAGACCTGTCCTTGCAGCAAACTGTTAGGCATAGTACCTAATATTACTGCCAAGCATTCTCTCACTGTATTTGAATGACCCTTTGTAAAATGTGGAATGCTTAATTTAGTCTGATGGGGAGTGAGGGGTTGGGGACATTGGTATAGTGGATCATATTTTCAAGTGGCCAAATGTCAGCTTCTGATATAATTGCATATGCAAATAGTTATACATACAACCCCCCCATTTGTGTGATTAAATCAGAGAGTTTAGTCCTAGAACAAAAACATTAAGTCATGGAAGTTACAAGTCGTTGTGTTTCAAAGCAGTTATTGCACATGTGCACTAGTTGTTTTCAATAAAAAATGTCATAGGAATGTTGATAAACAGAGTTGACAAGTAAAAATGAGTAATGCATGTGGGCAATTTTTGGAGTACTATTGACCTAAGTCCACTGGAGCCGTTCTAGGTCTATTGGTTTTCATCTTAAAAGTCCTTAAATATGGAACTTAATGTACATACTGGCAATTTCAGATCCGTTTTAGATCCATTGGCTGAATATAAATTTTAAAAGAAATCTTTAAAAGGTCTATATCACAAGACTTAATGAAGCTGTATTTCACTTTTATCAGAACACCTGATAAAACTGCTCCCATGGGAGCAAACAGCCTTAAAAATGACATACTTAGTTATATGGGAATTTCTTTTGCATATAGCAGATTTTTGGAAGGCCTCGGCCTCAGCACGATCTGGTGGCTGGGGAATTGGTTCTGTGGTCAGACCCAGAGGGTGGTGGTTGATGGAAGTCAATTGTTGTGGTGCCCTGTGACCAGTGGGGTCCCTCAAGGCTCTGTCCTTGGGCCTATATTTTTTAACATCTTCATTAATGATGTGGACATTGGAGTCAGAAGCGGATAAATAGAACTCTGGGGAAAAGCGTCCACACCTGAGGATGGGGAGGTGATCCAGGATGACCTTGACAGGCTCAGGAAATAGGCAGATGAGAACCTGATGGTGTTTAACACCAAAAAATGCAAGGTTCTCCACCTTGGGAAGAAAAACCTGCAGCATCCTTATAGGTTTGGGAGTGCTACGCTGCCTAGCACTACAGACGGAAGGGACTTGGGGGATATGATCGACCACAAAATGAACATGAGCCTTCAATGTGATGCTGTGGCTAGTAAAGCAAGCAAAATGCTGGCGTGCATCCGTAGATGCTTCTCGAGCAAATCTTAGGCCATCATTCTCCTGTTGTACTCAGCCTTGGTGAGGCTGCAGCTGGAGTACTGCGTCCAGTTTTGGGCTCCACAATTCAAAAAGGATGTGGAGATGCTTGACAGGGTGCAGAGAAGAGCCATGTGCATGACTGGAGGTCAGGAAAATAGACCTTATGAAGGGAGGCTGAGAGCCACAGGACTTTTCAGCCTGGAAAATGCAGGCTCAGGAGTGATCTGATGACCACCTATAAGTTTATCAGGGGTGCTCACCAGGATCTGGGAGAAAGTCTGTTGACCAGAGCGTCCCAAGGGATGACAAGGTCCAGTAGTCACAAACTCCTCCATGACCATTTTAGGTTGCACATAAGGAAGAACTTCTTTACTGTCCGAGCCCCCAAAGTTTGGAATAGACTGTCACCGAAGATGACTCAAGCACCTATTTTGAACACCTTCAGGAGACATTTGGATATTTATCTTGCTGGGATCCTATGATTCCTGCTCACTTCCTGCCCCTGGGGCAGGGGGCTGGACTCGATGATCCTTCGGGCTCCCTTCCAGCCTGAATTATATGCATCAGTTAAAGTTGCATAATGTCCATTTCCCTCACAATGCATATGAAAAAATCTAAACACGTATTTGGATGAAAAACCCTCCAAACATTCTTAAATCCATAATATGTATATTAGCTTGTTAATAGCCTTCACTACTGTCAGGTATCCAGGTTGTAGCCATATTGGTCTAGAGGCAAAAGGAATCAGAACTTGTGGTACAGGTGATATCTCTTATTAGACTAACTAGATTTTTGCCCAAAAAAATCTTTATCTGCAAGCTTTTAGGCACAAAGCACCCTTCTATGCCTGAAGAAGCGTGTTTGTGTCTGAAAGCTTGTGAATAAAGATTTCTTTTTGAAAAAATCTAGTTGGTCTAATAAAATATATCACTTCAACAACAAGTTTCAATTCCTTCACTACTGTAGCATCTATCTACTTCAGATGTGTTGACACATTTACTTTGTAACATCCCTGCAAGGAAGGCACATGCTATTGTCTCTGCTTTACAGATAGGCAACTGGGCTGCAGACTCATCTATATAATGTGTGTAATGTTCATGTAAATGTGTGAAGGTTGACTTGGCTGGGGGAAGGAATGTCTTATATTTTTCTAAATTAGAATGGAGGGCCAAAAGTATCCCTTGAAAATAATAATATAGTGCAATCTCTTATAAGAGAGGCAAAGGAGGCTTTGAACAGAGCTTTCCTGAGTTATGGACTAGCACCTCCACTACTGGGCCATTTTTCCTGTGCCCAGGAAGAAATCATTGTAATAGTGAGGGATTTTTTTGTTACATAGGAACAGGGCTAAGAAGGCAAGCTGAAAAATGATACCTATCAGCTCTGTGCTTTGTGGCTTTGCTTTGGAACACAGGCAATTTTCATTGCTCTAACCATTTGTTTGCTGAATAACTCACCAGACCCAAGTGAAAAATGTACTATGGGTGGTGGTGTTGGTACCCTTTCTAGCAACAACACTGCTTTTCAATCGAATTCTGCAGTGAAGAACAAGAGTGAAAAGGGTAACAAACTATGTTTATGGGTTTCTCAGAATAAAACTCTTAATAGCCTTTCTCTCAACTGGGTCCAGGTTACTTTACTGCTTGGTTGCATATTTAAATGTTAATTGACTTATAGTTGAATTTAAGTAGTTGGAAGAGATTTAGTAAACAAAGGGCAGCCTATTACTCTTTCTTGTATTGGCTGAGGTGCAATTGCGGGCTTTGGCAGTTCAAGTTTCTGTCCTATATAATTCCTACCTAGTTGGCAATTATAGTTTCAGTTGTATTCTTGGAATGGACTGTAAGGATGGTTAGATAAGACCATAAGAATATAAGAAGTGCTATACTGGCTCAGACTGATGGTCTGTCTAGCCTAGTGTTCTGTCTTCAACACTGGCAGAAATGCCAGAAGAGCACAGATAGCAGAGCATTGATATCAGATATCTCTAGGTTAGAATGATCTATTCCCTATTCAATAGCTTCCTCCATTATTGGTTTAGAAATGGCAAAGGAAACATCTCCAACTATTCTGTTCAATAGCCATTAATAGATCTATCATTCATGAATGTATCCAGTCCGGTTTTGAACCTGACTATCTTCGCTTGCAGGGAGGAGGCTGCTGCCTGGTGCCGGGCCGGGTCAAGCCCCCGCCCAGGCCCCTATTTGGCCCAGCCCCCCAGGGAGAGAGAAGAGAAGGAGGGGGTACTCACCAGTTCCCCTCCTGAAGAGCAGGGCCCCCCTGGCCTGAGAAGCCAGCGTCCCCCGACGGCAGGCCCACTGCGCATGCATGTAGTTTAAAAGGGCCTGCCAAACAGGGGAAAAGAAACCAAAAAACCCCACTCAGGTAGGCTCCGGAGCGGTGAGAGACGCGCGGGTGAAGCCCGCTGT